>NC_052075.1:58663612-58976050 GCF_015852505.1 Tachyglossus aculeatus
AAACCCACCTTCAGCACTTGTGTATTCATCTTTATTCAAATGTACATTCAATTATTTAAACTGACCACTCTGGTGATAAATTATTATTGCATTCATTATTATCATTATCGTTGTGTATTTGCTAATCACTTACTGTGTGTCAGACACTGTACTAGGTACTGGAATAGATACAAGACCATCAAGTCAGACGCAATCCCTGTTTCAATTGGAGGTAAATTGGAGGTAGAACAGGTTTCAATTCCCAATTGAAAAGCTAAGGAAAGTGAGGCAGAGAGAGGTTAAGTGACTTGCCAAAGGTTATACAGCAGACATATAGCAGAGCTGGAATTAGAACCTGGTTCCTGTAACTTCCAGGCCTGTGCTCTTTCTGCTAGGCCACGTTGCTTCTTCTTCTCATACCTCCCTTCCTCATTAGATTGAAACATTCTTGAGGACAGGGGACATGTCTATTTACTCTGTTGTACTCCTTGAAGAATTTAACACCTCTCAATAACCACTCAGTAGATACCACTGTCTGGTTGACTGTGTAAGGAATAGTATAGCTCACTGCTCCCAGGAGGTCCTCATGACTAATACTACTACAGTATGTGATGGTCTATTTAAGCCCTAACTTGCCATAAATATATCCGCCTATTTTATCCATAATTCATTTTGTGTCTCTCTCCCTGTTAAATTGTAAACTTCTTGAGGCAAGAGATCATGTCTTCTACCTCTATTTTTTTCACATCATTTAGCACGGAGGTCTGGTCACCACATATGCTGTTGATGGATTGGGTTTATGTATTTTCCTCCTGGAAGGGCTTGGGAACAAACTGGTGGCTGTGAATCTCCGAGAGCAGTCGCTGAAGAGGATCAGTGTTGATGGAGTTAGAGAGCGGGGCCCAGCCAGAAGATCCTGAAGTAGGGTGGGGCAGCACCGGGTTGATGGATGAGCCTCTCCCCTCTTCGAGTCTAAAGATGGAGTTGCTGCCCCTTTCTGGAGAATAACTCAGCCAAGGTCTCCAGGATTGGAGACACCTAAATCTACATCTTTGCCCCTTCTCTCTCTCCCTCCCTCCTGGCTCGCATCTCCTCCTGCCTTCAGGACATCTCCATCTGGATGTCTGCCCGCCACATAAAACTCAACATGTCCAAGACTGAACTCCTTGTCTTCCCTCCCAAACCCTGCCCTCTCCCTGACTTTTCCATAACTGTTGACGGCACTACCATCCTTCCCGTCTCACAAGCCCGCAACCGTGGTGTCATCATCGACTCTGCTCTCTCGTTCACCCCTCACATCCAAACCGTCACCAAAACCTGCCGGTCACACCTCCGCAGCATTGCCAAGATCTGCCCTTTCCTCTCCATCCAAACCGCTACCCTGATCGTTCAAGCTCTCATCCTACCCCGTCTGGATTACTGTATCAGCCTCCTCGCCGACCTCCCATCCTCCTGTCTTTCCCCAGTTCAATCCATACTTAACGCCGCTGCCCGGATTGTCTTTGTCCAGAAACGCTCTGGGCTTGCTACTCGCCTTCTCAAACATCTCCAGTGGCTACCAATCAACCTACGCATCAGGCAGAAACTCCTCACCCTCAGCTTCAAGGCTCTCCATCACCTCGCCCCCTCCTACCTCACCTTCCTTCTCTCCTTCTACAGCCCAACCCACACCCTCCGCTCCTCTGTCGCTAATCTCCTCACCGTGCCTCGCTCTCGCCTGTCCCGCCATCAACCCCCGGCCCACGTCATCCCCCCGGCCTGGAATGCCCTCCCTCCCCACATCCGCCAAGATAGCTATCTTCCTCACTTCACGGCCCTACTGAGAGCTCACCTCCTCCAGGAGGCCTTCCCAGACTGAGCCCCCTCCTTCCTCTCCCGCTCCTCCCCCCTCCATCCCCCCCACTTTACCTCCTTCCCTTCCCCGCAGCACCTATACATATGTATATATGTTTGTACGTATTTATTACTCCATTTATTTATTTATTTTACTTGTACATATTTATTCTATTTATTTTATTTTGTTAATATGTTTTGTTTTGTTCTCTGTCACTCCCTTCTAGACTGTGAGCCCACTGTTGGGTAGGGACCGTCTCTATATGTTGCCAACTTGTACTTCCCAAGCGCTTAGTACAGTGCTCTGCATACAGTAAGCGCTCAATAAATACGATTGATGATGATGATGATTTCTGAGTGCTGAGCCCCTGACCCTGCCCTCCGAGGTCCCCCCAGCCCCGTTCTCCACGGGCCCCAGTCTCCACTGACCGCCACCGAGGATAACGTTATAGACTCATTAGTGCTCCTGAGCGCTGCTCCCCATGGCCCGGGAGCTGATCACAAACAGAGCAGATAAAAACTTGGCTGGCTTCTGCTATGCCAGCCTTCAGAGTCACCTATCTCGATGAGCAGAGAACCAGGTCTGTGGCTGCGGCTGTTGGAATCCAGGCCACAAGGAGCCTGAAACCTCCTCTGCCACCGTCCCCTGTTGCTCTTGTCTCATTTGTCATTGCCTTTATGATTCTGCCACCAGGCTTTTGCTCAATTATGTTTAGATAAGGAAGTTTCCAGGGAACGTGTTTAATTCTCCCCGGGTAATTTTCCTAGTGCTTAGTGCAGTGCTAGGCGCTATTGCTACTCCTTGTTCCTGTGCTGGAGGAGGGATTGGACCTCCTCTCTGTGATCTCTAAGAGTCTTTCCCACTCCCTGAGGGGCCGGAGCGTGGGAAGGGAACCTGGGGTGGGCCCTGTCACTCTGGGTTCTGGATCGGATCTGGTCTCAGAAGTGTCATGGGGATTAAAGGTGGGGAGCTGACCTTAAACTGGCCTGGGGTGGGCTTCCCAAGAGAGGGTCTGCTTGACGAGGAGCCACAGGGAGGGAGTGGGGGGTCAGGGGGAGAAGGCCTGGATGTGATGGGGTTGGAAAATGCTCCCTGGTCTCGACCCTCCTCTCCTCTGGTGCAGCACCAACACGCCGGTTTCAAGGGTGACAGAGCACCTTCCGAGATCACCTTCTGAGGGTTGCCATCAGGGACCTGATCACAGGAAAGTGAGTCTGTCCCGGCTCCCATCTCTGCTCCTTCTGCTTTCATCCTCTTCATCTCCAACGTGTATGTGGAGCTCATGTGAGCTGACTCGTGTGACTTTGTCTGCTCTGGAACCCGCAGAGGTATTTTTCTTATTATTAGGGATGACACCGGAGATGAATTATCAATATTATTTATTACTATCATTATTGTCATTGTTGTTGTGCTAGTTGTAGTTGTTGGTGTTGCTGTTGTTACAGAACTTACTGAGCGTTTGGGTAGATGAATGGCTATTATATCAGATGCAGTCCCTGTCACACACTGGACTCACACCTCATCCCCATTTTACAGAGGAGAAAGTAGAGGCCCAGAGAGGTGAAGGGATTTCTCCAAGGTCACACAGCAGGCGAAGGGCAGATCTAGAATGGGTAGCCAATCCTATATTCTGACTCCTAAGCTACCCAGCCTCCTTCATGTCTTTCAGTCCAGCACAGGAGGTTAGTGGCCTAGGTAAAGCAGGTGACTATGAGCCACTGACATCCCCCCAAACGGAGGTACGGGGTGTCTCCTGGGAAGATGTTATTCCACATGGAACAGGAGGAAGACTTTACTCTGACCCTGGAGACTCCAGGCCCTCTGTTAGCGGAGTTGCCCAGTCAGATCAGCCATCAATTCTTGTCTGTGATGGACTATATTCACTCTTTGGAAGGAGGCAGAACAACCTAGTGAAAAGAGAATAAGACTGGGAGTCCTGCCTGGTTTCTGTCCAGAAACTCTCTGGGCATGTTACTCCCCTCCTCAAAAATCTCCAGTGGCTACCAATCATCTGCACATCAGGCAGAAACTCCTCACTCTCGGCTATAAGGCTCTCCATCACCTTGCCCCCTCCTACCTCATCTCCTTTCTCTCCTTCTACAGCCCACCCCGCACCCTCCGCTCCTCTGCCACTAATCTCCTCACCGTGCCTCGTTCTCGCCTGTCCCGCCATCGACCCCCGGCCCACGTCATGCCCCGGGCCTGGAATGTCCTCCCTCTGCCCATCCGCCAAGCTAGCTCTCTTCCTCCCTTCAAGGCCCTACTGAGAGCTCACCTCCTCCAGGAGGCCTTCCCAGACTGATCCCCTTCCTTCCTCTCCCCCTTGTCCCCCTATCCATCCCCCCATCTTACCTTCTTCCCTTCCCCATAGCACCTGTATATATGTATATATGTTTGTACATATTTATTACTCTATTTATTTATTTATTTATTTTACTTGTACATATCTATTCTATTTATTTTATTTTGTTAGTACGTTTGGTTTTGTTCTCTGTCTCCCGCTTTTAGACTGTGAGCCCACTGTTCGATAGGGACTGTCTCTATATGTTGCCAACTTGTACTTCCCAAGCGCTTAGTACAGTGCTCTGCACACAGTAAGCGCTCAATAAATACGATTGATGATGATGATGATGTATATATGTTTGTACATATTTATTACTCTATTTATTTATTTATTTATTTTACTTGTACATATCTATTCTATTTATTTTATTTTGTTAGTATGTTTGGTTTTGTTCTTTGTCTCCCTCTTTTAGACTGTGAGCCCACTTTTGGGTAGGGACTGTCTCTATATGTTGCCAACTTGTACTTCCCAAGCGCTTAGTACAGTGCTCTGCACACAATAAGTGTTCAATAAATACGATTGATTGATTCTAGTCATTCATTCATTCATTCAATCGTATTTATTGAGCGTTTACTGTGTGCAGAGCACTGTACTAAGCGCTTGGGAAGTACAAGTTGGCAACATATAGAGATGGTCCCTACCCAACAACGGGCTCACAGTCTAGAAGGGGGAGACAAACAACAAAACATGTGGACAGGTGTCAAGTCATCAGAATAAATAGAAGTAAAGCTAGATGCACATCATTAACAAAATAAAATGAATAGAATAGTAAATATGCACAAGTAAAATAAATAGAGTAATAAATCTGTGCAAACATATACAGCTGCTGTGGGGAGGGGAAGGAGGTAGGGCGGGGGGATGGGGAGGGGAGAGGAAAGGGGGGCTTAGTCTGGGAAGGTCTCCTGGAGGAGGTGAGCTCTCAGTAGGGCTTTGAAGGGAGGGAGAGAGCTAGCTTGGCGGATGTGGGGAGGGAGGGCATTCCAGGCCATGGGGAGTACGTGGGCCGGGGGTCGAAGGCGGGACAGGCGAGAACGAGGCACAGTGAGGAAGTTAGCGGCAGAGGATCGGAGGGTGCGGGCTGGGCTGTAGAGGAAAGAAGGGAAGTGAGGTAGGAGGGGGCGAGGTGATGGATAGCCTTGAAGCCGAGAGTTAGAAGTTTTGGCCTGATGTGTAGGTTGACTGGTAGCCACTGGAGATTTTTGAGGAGGGGAGTAACATGCCCAGAGCGTTTCTGCACAAAGATGATACGGGCAGCAGCGTCAAGTATAGACTGAAGTGGGGAGAGACAGGAGGATGGGAGATCAGAGAGGAGGCTGGTGCAGTAATCTAATCGGGATAGGGTGAGAGATTGAACCAGCAGGGTAGCAGTTTGGATGGAGAGGAAAGGGCGGATCTTGGCGATGCTGTGGAGATGAGACCGGCAGGTTTTGGTGACAGATTGGATGTGAGGGGTGAACAAGAGAGCAGAGTCGAGGATGACACCAAGGTTGCGGGCTTGTGAGACGGGAAGGATGGTAGTGCCGTTTACAGTGACGGGAAAGTCAGGGAGAGGGCAGGGTTTGGGAGGGAAGATAAGGAGTTCAGTCTTGGACATATTGAGTTTTAGATTGCAGGCAGACATCCAGATGGAGATGTCTTGAAGGCAGGAGGAGACCCGAGCCTTAAGGGAGGGAGAGAGAGCAGGGGCAGAGATGTAGATTTAGGTGTCATCAGTGTAGAGATGATAGTTGAAGCCATGGGAGCGAATGAGTTCACCAAGGGAGTGAGTGTAGATAGAGAACATAAGGGGACCAAGAACTGACCCTTGAGGAACCCCTACAGTAAGGGGATGGGAGGGGGAGGAGGAGCCTGTAAAGGAGACTGAGAATGAAAGGCCAGAGAGATAAGAGGAGAACCAGGATAGGACGGAGTCTGTGAAGCCAAAGTTGGATAGCATGTTGAGGAGGACGGGATGGTCCACAGTGTTGAAGGCAGCTGAGAGGTCGAGGAGGATTAGGATAGAGTAGTAGCCGTTGGATTTGGCAAGCAGGAGGTCATTGGTGACCCTTGAGAGGGCAGTTTCGTTGGAATGTAGGGGACGGAAGCCCGACTGGAGGGGGTCGAGGAGAGAGTTGGCATTGAGGAATTCGAGGCAGCAGGTGTGGACGACTCGTTCAAGGAGTTTGGAAAGGAATGGTAGGAGGGAGATAGGGCGATAACTAGAAGGGGAGGTGGGGTCAAGAGAGGGTTTTTTTAGGTTGGGGGAGACTTGAGAATGTTTGAAGGCAGAGGGGAAGGAACCAATGGAGAGTGAGCGGTTGAAGATGGAAGTTAAAGAGCAGAGGAGGGAAGGGGCGAGAGATTTCATAAGATGAGAGGGAAAGGGGTCAGAAGCACAAGTGGCCGGAGAAGCACTAGAGAAGAGGGAGGAGATCTCATCTGAGGATACTGCTGGGAAGGATGGGAGAGTAGCTGAGAGGTTTGAGAGCAGGGGCGTTGGAGAAGGGGGAGGAGTGGCTTTGCGGAGCTCAGAACTGATGGAGTTAATTTTACTGATGAAGTAGGAGGCCAGATCGTTGGGGGTGAGGGAAGGAGGAGGGGGAGGAACGGGGGGCCTGAGAAGGGAGTTAAATGTACGGAAGAGCTAATGGGGATGATGGGCATGGGTGTCAATAAGGGAGGAGAAATAGTTTTGTATGGCAGAGGAGAGGGCTGAGTTAAGGCAGGAAAGGATAAACTTGACGTGAACGAGGTTGGCTTGGTGTTTAGACTTTCACCAGCAGCGTTCAGTAGCTCGAGCATAAGAGCGAAGGAGGCGGACAGTGGCAGTGATCCAGGGCTGTGGGTTAGTGGTACAAGAGCGGTGAAGGCAAAGGGGAGCGAGCGAGTCGAGCTGAGTAGAGAGGGTAGAGTTGAGAGCAGATTCCCAACTCTCCCTCTGGTTTATTGGCTTACCCTGAGCAAACTTCACCACTCTGAGCTTCAGCTTCCTCCTATGTAAATGGGACTGTGAGTCCCCCTGAGGGATAGAAATTGGTTCCGATCTGACCATCTTGAATCTAACTGAGAACTTCAGGTGGTGCTTAGCACATAGGGCTCGCTTTATTAATGCTGTAATTGATTCATCAATTACCCAGGATAATTCATGGATCGGGTATAGATCCAGGGAAGTGGAGAAGAAGGTGTATGACCAGGAGCAGGAGGAAGAAGGAGAAGAGAAAGTGGGGATAAGGAATACAGAAGAAGGGAGGAAGAGGAAGAAGGTGAGGGGGAAGAGGGGAACGAGAAGTAAAAGGAGAAGAAAGAAGAGGAAGACCTGGAGGAGGAAGAAAAAGGAAAAAGAGGTCAAAGAGGAAAAGTCATAATGAGAGGATGAAGAGTCAGTCGATCGTATTTACTGAGCACTTACTGTGTGTACATCACCATACTAAGCGCTTGGGAAAGTACAATATAACAAAATAAGACACATTCCCTTCCCTCGACAAGCTTACAGTCTATAGGAGGAAACTGACAATATCAATAAATAAAATTAGGAAAGGCTGATGAATGTCCTGAAGCAGAATCGGGGGAATTTTCCCACGCCCCCTGTGACCAAAGTATATAGAGTTTGGTTGTGCAGCAGCTGGAGCGTGAACCACTGATAGTCTGGTGGGGGGCAGGGGGGAAATCGTTCGTTGGTTGGTCCATGGGCTCTTCTCTCCATCTTGAAATCTTGAAATCTTCTCCGGGGAAGCGAGCCCCGTTAGAGACAAAGGTCTGAGTTTCTGCCTCCTGCTTCCCCGCATCGGGACTCCCAAGGGCAGTGCAAGAGAAGCAGCGTGGCTCAGTGGAAATAGCAGGGGCTTTGGAGTCAGAGGTCATGGGTTCAAATCCCAGCTCCACCAATTGTCAGCTGTGTGACTTTGGGCAAGTCACTGAACTTCTCTGTGCCTCAGTTCCCTCATCTGTAAAATGGGGATTAAGACCGTGAGCCCCCCGTGGGACAACCTGATCACCTTGTAACCTCCTCAGCTCTTAGAACAGTGCTTCCCCTCCTTCCTCTCCCCCTCCCCATCCCCCCCGTCTTGCCTCCTTCCCCTCGCCACAGCACCAGTTACATGTATATATGTTTGTACATATTTATTACTCTATTTAGTTTACTTGTACATATTTATTCTATTTATTTTATTTTGTTAATATGTTTTGTTTTGTTTTCTGTCTCCCCCTTCTAGACTGCGAGCCTGCTGTTGGGTAGGGACCGTCTCTATATGTTGCCAACTTGTACTTCCCAAGCGCTTAGTACAGTGTTCTGCACACAGTAACCGCTCAATAAATACGATTGAATGAATGAATGAATGAATGAATGAATCTTAGGCTGTAACTGCACCTGCACTCAGCTCCCCCATCTCTCCCGTTGCTCCTGCAAGTTAGGCTGACGCCACCAATCAACGATGGGAAATGGCACGGGGGTGACAGAGTTCATCCTCCTGGGGCTTACAGATGACCCCCACCTGCAGGCTCTGCTCTTCCTCGTCCTCTTCCTCATGTACGCATTAAGCGTCACCGGGAATCTGACCATCGTCACCCTCACCATCCTGGACTCCCACCTGCACACCCCCATGTACTTTTTCCTACGCAGCTTCTCCGTGCTGGAGATCGCCTTCACATCCGCCTGCATTCCCAATTTCCTGGTCACCATCGTCACCGGAGACAGGACCATTTCCTTTTCCAACTGCTTCACTCAGCTGTTCTTCTTCCTCTTCCTGGGGGTGACGGAGTTTATCCTCCTGGCTGTCATGTCCTACGACCGCTATGTCGCCATCTGCCGGCCGCTGCACTACACGACAGTCATGAGCCGGGGCGTCTGCACCCTTCTGGTACTCAGCTCTCTTCTCTTCAGTTATCTGATCGTTTTCCCACCGGTTGTGATGGCCGCCCGGCTAGACTTTTGCGACTCCAACATCCTCAACCACTTCATCTGCGATACTTCCCCATTGATGGGGCTCTCGTGCACAGACACACGCTTCCTGGAGCTCATGCTTTTCCTCGAGTCCTTGGGGACGCTCCTGGTCACCCTGCCACTAATTACTGCATCCTACACGGCCATCGTCCGTACTATCCTGAGGCTTCCCTCCGCTCACCAGAGGAGAAAGGCCATTTCCACCTGCTTCTCCCACATAGTCGTGGTCTCCATCACCTACGGAAGTGCTATCTTTATGTACATCAAACCGTCTGCCAAGGACAGAGTGGAACTAACCAAGGAAGTGGCGGTGCTCAACACGTCTGTTCCCCCCATGCTGAACCCCTTCATCTACACCCTGCGGAACGAGCAGGTCAAGCAGGCCTTCAGGGCCCTGGTGCACCAGATTGGGTTTTCCTCCAGGAAGTGAGGGCTCATCTGCGATAAAATACCACAGGATAATCTGGAGTCGCAAAAGGTCGACCACAGAGACTCGGTGCCTGTACATTAGCCTAGTGTTTCATCTGTTGCCCGACAAACAGGACCTGGCCGTTCTTCAGCCCTCTGTGCGCCCCTATACCCGCCTTCCTGCAAATCCCGCCCCCCCCCACCCCCGGCCAGGTTCCCCTTGCAACCCCAGCCCTTCTGTCTTCATCCATTCAGAGGGGAAGATTGCCTTTTCCCTCCACATGATAGAGATGTTCCAAGATTTGCTCTGCATGTCAGTGCTGAATATGATGGAGTGCTACAGGTGCAATGTGTGTGGGTTTTTTTTTTCAAAACTCTTCCCGTGTCCTTGCTGAGTTCTTGCATCTAAATATTTGATGTCACTGGTCGTCGGCGGAGAGGAACCCAAAGGCTCACCACCTCTTGCTACTATCCTATTGCTCCTATTGCCCCCCCTTCACCCCCACTTTCCACTTGCCCCCTCACTTCTACCCTCTTGGTCTACTCATCTCACTCCCACTTCCTCTCATCTCAGTATATATGCATGTATAAACATTAGATTGTAATTGTAGTGATGTAGTCTTATTTGGGCAGGCATTTGAGCAGTCATTAGAGGACCAGCATAGCCTAATCGATAGGGCAGGGGCTTGAGAGTCAGAAGGACCTGGTTTCTAATCCCGGCTCTGTCACTTAATAATAGTAGTAATAATAATGGCATTTATTAAGCGCTTACTATGTGCAAAGCACTGTTCTAAGCGCTGGGGAGGTTACAAGATGATCAGGTTGTCCCACTGTGGGGCTCTTGTATGCTGTGTGAGTTTACACAAGTCACTTCACATCTCCGTGGCTCAGTTACTTCATCTGTAAAATGATTATTAGGACAGTGAGCCCCATGTGGGACAAGGACTGTGTCCTACTTAATTAATTTATATGTACCCCAGCGGTTACTACACTGTCTGGCACTTAGTAAGCGCTCACCAAAAACCATAAAAACACAGCATTCCAGTCTGTCCTATTTGTCCTTCTTCCTTCCTGATCCATATTCTTACTCTGGCTCCCACTCTTCGGAAATCATCTCTCTCTGTCTTCCTTACTCGTTTGGAAATGCCTGGATAACAGGAACTCTGTGTCTTTCTTTAGTTGTGCCCTCCTAAGCACTTAGTAGACTGCCTAGAACTCAGTCAGTAGGCAGTCATTAGATTCCATTTGATTGATTAATGGATTTCTTAACAGTCAGTATGCCCTCAATAAATGCAAACGAATTGATTGTTGGATTGCTTTGCACTCACTCGGTGCTCAATAAATGCCATCTGATTGATTGATGGATTGTTTTGCACTCTCTAGGCTCTTAATAAATACCATGAGATCTTTGAGCAGTCGGTGCTCAATAAATGGGGATTAAGACTGTGAGCCCTACGTGGGACTGATTAGCTTGTATGTACTCCAGCACTTAGTATAGCGCCTATTACATAGCAAGTGCTTAGCAAATACCATTTAAAAACATTTTTCAAAATGCTATCAGATTGACATTCCTTAACTGTTCAATAAACGCCATTGATTGACTAACGGAGTGAATGACTTGATTGATTGATTGATTGATTAAATGATAGGCCTAGCATCTCATTTAGTACTCGATACAAGAGCAGAGTCCTAAAAAGAGGCTGTGTTTTCGGGGAGACCACAAGAAGCATAGGACTAAGGGAAACATTACCAGACTCCCGGCTGAGGGAAGCTGGTCTGCCATCCTTGTCGTTGTTCTGGTAAATGATACCAAGTAGACAGGCAATTCCCAGCTACGTCCTGGAGGTCCTAGGTGGAGGGGCCTAGATTTCTTGATTGACGGCTTGGTCAGCACGTGACCCCGACTCCTACAAGAAGGAACAGCTCAGGGCAGCTACAGGGACTCGGCCAGACTAGGGGCCGAGGGTCAGTCTGGGTCCCCGTGAGGAACATATACTACCACGCAAGCTGCAGCCAGGGGACAAGAAACTGGTAACCTTCGTGGCGACTCTCTGGTGAGGCTCTGGTCATCCTGAGCTCCCGAAAAACTGAATAAAAGTGCCAGCTACCACCTCCAGCCCACAACCACTGAGCGGGTATTCTGGGAAGGAGTGGACCTGGGGGCGCCACTCTGAGGGACCCCGATAGAAGGAGAGGGGTGTGTCCGAGTCTCTCAGTCGGGCGCCCTACCTCGGCCCCGACCTGATTGAACAGAGGCTTGTGGCACCCCGTGCAGAAGGAAGTGGAGGAGCAGAGTGTCAATGGGGTTGAGGGCCAGGAATTCCGTCCAAAACCTGTTGGACAGCGGCTTCCCCAAGAATCAGGAGACTCAGAACTAGAGCTGCCTTGGGATAGAGTCTTCCCCATTTTGGACCAGGACCCCCCAGATATCATCATAGCCACAGGTGCCTCCTGGGTCCCCTCCTCCACAGGGAAGATAGAATGGGGATCCAACTTGCTTTCCACCTGATGGACAGAGATGCCTTGGCTTCTTTGTTTCCTTCTCATGTAAGAGGGAAGAGCACAGAGGTTAAGGAAGGGAGAGCTGAGGAGGGAAAATAGACCAAGAGCCTGGGTAGGGAGAGCTTCGCTCCAGTATAGGAGGTAGGCAATTGAGGACCCATATGGGAAGGGAGGGAGCCAGGGAAGGAGAGAGGAACTGAAGGATGCTACCTCAGAGGGGTGTTATGTAGAGAACACCATCATTATTATTATTAACACTGATTCAGCCTTTAGCTCCTAGTCAGAGACCTTATCCCACACCTTCCCAGGAAGTCTCAGCACATGGCAGACCGTCCAGGTACCGAGAGCGGGTCACTTACTCGGGTGGGGTTTCAACATATCCTTTCATTTTCATGAGCTCGCCCTGAGTTCCATTAGCAGAGGAGTGGCAGGACCTTGGGGATCAAGGCAGGAAATACCCTGATAGATGGTAAGCTTTCTGAAGGCAGGGATCATGTCTATTATTTTATGGTACATTCCTATTATGTGCCAAACACTGTTCTAAGCACTGGGACGATACAAACTAATCAGAATGGACACAGTCCCTCTCCCACATGGAGAACAGTCTACGTAGGAGGGAGGCATCCATATCAATCAACATTTTTAAGGTATTTGTTAAACACTTACTAAGTGTCAAACACTGTTCTAAATGCTGGGATGGATACAAAATAATCAGGATGGACCCAATCCTTGTCCTGCATGGGGTTCACTGTCTGGAGCTGATGGCTCTTGTCTTGGCCGTTGGGACGCTCCTGCTCACCCTGGCGTTAGTAACCGCATCCTATATGGCCATTGTCCATGCCATCCCGAGACTGCCTTCCACACAGCAGAGGAGAAAAGCCTTTTCCACCTGCTTCTCCCACATTGTCGTGGTCTCCATCACATACGGCAGCTGCATCTTTATGTAAATCAAACCATCGGCCTGGCTCCGTGGAAAGAGCACGGGCTTTGGAGTCAGAGGTCATGGGTTCAAATCCCAGCTCTGCCAACTGTCAGCTGTGTGACTATGGGCAAGTCACTTAACTTCTCTGTGCCTCAGTTATCTCAGCTGTAAAATGGGGATTAAAACTGTGAGCCCCCTTTGGGACAACCTGATCACCTTGTAACATCCTCAGCGCTTAGAGCAGTGCTTTGCACATAGTAAGCGCTTAACAAGTGCCATTATTATTATTATTATTATTATTATTATTGTTGTTGTTGTTGTTATTATTATTATTATCTGCCAAGAAAAGGGTGGAACTGACCAAGGGGGTGATAGTGCTCTACACATCCGTGAGCCCCATGCTGAACCCCTTCATCTACACCCTGCAGAACCAGCAGGTGAAGGTGCATGGTGCACGGGGTTGGATTTTCCTCCAGGTGATGAGGACCCCTTGGCAACAAAATCCAGGAGGAAAACGTGCAGGAGATGCAGAGGCTCGACCACAGAGACTCGGTGTCTGTAAAATAAAAATAATAAATTATGGTATTTGTTGAGAAGCAGCGTGCCTCAGTGGAAAGAGCATGGACTTGTGATTCGGAGGTCATGGGTTCAAATCCCGGCTCCACCACTTGTCAGCTGTGTGACTTTGGGCAAGTCACTTAACTTCTCTGAGCCTCAGTTACCTCATCTGTAAAATGGGGATTAAAATTTTGAGCCCCACATGGGACAACCTGATCACCTTGTATCCTCCCCAGCGCTTTGAACAGTGCTTTGCACATTGTAAGCCCTTAACAAATACCAAGATTATTATCATTATTATTATTAAGTGCTTACTGTGTGCCAAGCACTGTTCTGAGCACTGGGGCAGATACAAGGTAAGCAGATTTTCCTACGTGGGGCTCACTGTCTTAATCCTCATTTTACAAATGAGGCAACTAAGGCACAGAGAAATTAAATACCTTGTCCAAGGTCCCACAGCAGACAAGTGGTGGAGCCTGGATTAGAACTCATGTCCTCTGACTCCCAACCCCATGCTCTTTCCACTAAGCCACGATGCTTCTACGTACATAAGCCTAATGCTTTATCTGCTGCCCAACAAACAGGAGCTAATGGTTATCCCACCCTCTGTGCGCCCCTGCTCCCCAGCTTCTGGAAATCCCTCTCCTGGCCAGGTCCCTCTGTTCCCTCCACCCTTTCCCCTCATCCATTCAGGGAAGAGTCAAACCTTTTCACACTGAGTAATAGAGACGTTCCGAGGTTTTCTCAGCGAGGCTGGGCCGAGGCCAATAGAAATCCCCAGGTGCAATGTGATTTTTGCAAATCTCCTCCCTTATCCCAGCTAAGTGAGGCCCTGAGCTGGAGGAGTGACATCAGTGGCCACTATGGGGAGGGGAAGCCAAAGGCTTACCACCTATTTACTCCCTTCCTTTCACTCTCCTCTTTCACTCCCAACCTCTCCCTCTCCCTCTCCCATCTATCCTCAGAATATTCACATATGTCTCTGTTACACTGTACTTGCACTGATTTAATCTGATTTGGGCAGGCATTCCCATCTGTCCTATTTGTTCTGCTCCCTAGTTGATCCCTGTTTTTACTCTAGCTCCCACTGTCTGGAAATCATTTCTATGTCCTCCATTCCATTGGAAACTACTGGATGGCAGAAACCATGTTAGTTTCATCAGTTGTCCTTGCCCAAGCACTTAGTATAGTGCCTAGGACTTTGGTCAGCCCATTACCCTAGATTCCAGCAGGAAGGGACAGGTCAGGGCGACCACGGGGACTTGGCCAGACCCGGAACCGAGGGTCAGTCTGTGTCTGCGTGGGGAGAACATAAAAATAATTATAATAATAATAATGGTATTTGTTAGGCGCTTACTAGGTGACAAGCACTGTTCTAAGCACTGGGGTAGATACAAGGTCATCAGGTTGCCCACGTGGGGCTCACAGTCTTAATCCCCATTTTACAGATGAAGTAACTGAAGCACAGGGAAGTGGCTTGCCCAGGGTCACACAGCAGAGGGGTGGCAGAGGCGGGATTAGAATCCACGACCTCTGACTCCCAAGCCCGTGCTCTTTCCACTAAGCCACGCTCCTTCTCATTTTGCTATGCAAGTTGTACATGTTTTCATATTGCCACGCAAGCTGCAACCGCTGGACAGGACACTGGAAACTCCCGTGGCGTCTCTCCAGCAGGTCTCTGGTCAAACAGGAACTGGCCATTCTCCAGCCCTCTGTCTGCTCCGCACCACCCTCCTGTAAATCCCTCCCCTGGCCTGGTCTCCCTGCTACTCTAGTCCTTCTGCCCTCGATCATTCAGAGAGGAACGTTACCCTTTCCTTCCACATGATAGAGACGTTCCGAGATTTGCTCTGCAGATCAGTGTCGAAGATGATGGAGTACCACAAGTGAAGGGTGATGTGTAGGGTTTTTTCTCCTTCTCCTGGCTCCACGTCCTTTCTCCTGCCTTATGCTACCTCACATTTCATATGAGCTGGACAACTATTCTGTCTTAAAAGCCTCTCTGAAATCCCTCTTCCTCCAGAGGTTCTTCCCCATTTTATTTTTTTTCCTTAGGTCTCACCTTCCTAATTACCACCTCAGCACTTATTCAATTCCAACAACCCATAGCACTTCTGTTCATATCAATTTAATCTCTCCCAATTAATCTCCTTTCATCTTAAATTGAGCCAACTCTAGCACAGATGACTTTATTTAAAACCATCTTCAGCACTTGTGCATTCATCTTTATTCAACTGTGCATTCAATTATTTAATCTGACCATTCTAGTGGTAAATTATTCTTATTGCTATCATTATTGTTATTGTTGTTGTTGTATTTGTTCATTGCTTTCTGGGTGCCAAACACTGTACTAAGCCCTAGGGTCAGTATAAGACCATCAAATCAGATGCAGTCCCTGTTCCACACTAACCTCACAGTCTAAATTGGAGGTTGAACTGGTATTGAATCCCCATTGAACAGCTATGGAAAGTGAGGCAGAGAGAAGTTAAAGCCTACAAGGAACTTACAATCTAGAGGGGGATAAAAACATTACTAGTAATGATGGTATTTGTTAAGCGCTTACTATGTGCCAAGCACTGTTCTAAGCACTGTGTTCTAAGTGCTGGGGTAGACACAAGGTAATCAGGTTGTCCCTCATGGGGCTCACAGTCTTAATCACCATTTTATAGATGAGGTAACTGAGGCACAGTGAAGTTAAGCGGCTTGCCCAAGTTTGCACAGTGAAAGTGGTGGAGTCTGGACTCGAACTCACGTTCTCTGACTCCCAAGCCCATGTTCTTTCCACGAAGCAATACTGCTTCTCTAATATAATAACATTAATATAAAGAAATAAATTACATTAGCGCTGGATGCTGAGGGTGTGTGATTATTACATGCTTAAAGGGTGCAGATCCTAGAGAATAGGTGACACCAAAGGTTCTGCAATAAAACATTAAGCATTGTAACCTTTTACTTGAATCACCTCAATCCTGCTGTTTTAATATCTTGATCAAACACTGGCTAGAAAAACTAGAATAGCAAGGCGCATAGTGCCAACCTCATTTGTAAACCATAAAATGGGGACAAAATACTCATTTCCTAGAGTTCTACCTGATCAACTTTATCCAGTTTCTCTCTATAGCTCCCTTCATTCCAACTATTCCACCAGTCTGATCTGCCTACAGCTACTCCATTACCTTTCCATTCTCTCTTCCTTGGTCAGGTGGGAGCTCTTTGTTGGCAGGGAACATGTCTCGACCAGTCAATCAATCAGTAGTTTGATTGAGCACCAACTGGATGCACTACACTGTTCTGAGCTCTTGGGAGAGGACAGCAGAATTGGTAGACACAATCCCTTCCCTCAAGAAGTTTGTAACCTAGCAGGAAAGACAGGCACTATAATTGATAGAAAGAGGTAATAGAGAATAAAGATGTGAATATGTTTGAAAAGATGCTTAGGTAACTTGGGAATAATAAAGCAACAGTTGGTGGAATGAGAAATCAGGGAAAAAATTAATCAGATCTAGCATGTCCACTGAAGTTTCCAAGTGGTTAATATAGTACATTGCACCATGAACTGAGTGAAGGAATTGTGTCGAGGATAACACCAAAGTTAAGGGCTTGTGAGATCTGGAGGATGTTAATCGAACATATATGTGCAATCCAACACGTGTACATGAGTAACAAGGAGGAAATAAATAAGTCTATATGTGCTAGAATTGGCTGAAGGAATGATATGGCTCTGGGGAGTGAGAAGTTAATTGGAGAAAGCTTGTTGGGGGAGGTGAGATTTTAGGAGGGTGGTCAACGTGGGGAGAGCTGTGGTTTGTCTGACATGGGAAAGGAGGAAGTTCCAGGTCACCCCACTGCTCAAATCCTTCCAGCAGTTGTCCATTCTTGTCCAAATCAAGCAGAAACTCCTGACCTTGAATTTCAAGGCTATCTCTTAACATTCTCACTCTTCTGCTTATGCATTCTCTTCTCACACTACACCCTAGTTTTCACTCTTCCCAGCTTCTGAACTAACCTAATAGCCGTGCCACATTCTCAATTCTTCCATCACTGATCCCGGCTCCATACCCCTCGTCCTGCCTTGAATTCCCTCCCGTTTCATACCTGCCAGACCACTGTTTACTTTTAAACCCTTCTGAAATCCCTCTTCCTCCAGGAGTTCTTCTCCACTTATTTTTCTTTTACCTAGGTCTCATCTTCCTAACTACCACCTCAGCACTTATCCAATACTAACTATCCATAGCATCTGATCATATCAATTTAGTCTCTCTCAGTTACTCTCCCAACATTTTAAGATGAGCCAACTCTAGCACATATGACTTTATTTAAACCCATCTTCAGCACTTGTGTATTCATCTTTATTCAAATGTACATTCAATTATTTAAACTGACCACTCTAGTGGTAAATCATTATTGCATTCGTTATTATCATTATTGTTGTGTATTTGCTAATCACTTACTGGGTGCCAGACACTGTACTAGGTGACTGGAATAGATACAAGACCATCAAGTGAGACTCAATATCTGTTTCAATTGGAGGTAAATTGGTGGTAGAACAGGTTTCAATTCCCAATTGAAAAGCTAAGGAAAGTGAGGTAGAGAGAGGTTAATCAATCAATCAATCGTATTTCTTGAGCGCTTACTGTGTGCAGAGCACTGTACTAAGCGCTTGGGAAGTACAAGTTGGCAACATATAGAGACGGTCCCTACCCAACAGTGGGCTCACAGTCTAGAAGGGGGAGACAGAGAACTAAACCAAACATATTAACAAAATAAAATATATAGAATAGATATGTACAAGTAAAATAAATAAATAGAGTAATAAATATATACAAACATGTATGCATATATACAGGTGCTGTGGGGAAGGGAAGGAGGTAAGATGGGGAGATGGAGAGGGGGAAGAGGGGGAGAGGAAGGAGGGGGCTCAGTCTGGGAAGGCCTCCTGGAGGAGGCGAGCTCTCAGTAGGGCCTTGAAGGGAGAAAGAGAGCTAGCTTGGCGGATGTTGGGAGGGAGGGCATTCCAGGCCAGGGAGATGACGTGGGCCGGGGGTCGATGGCAGGACAGGCGAGAACGAGGCATGGTGAGGAGATTAGCGGCAGAGGAGCAGAGGTTGGGGGCTGGGCTGTAGAAGGAGAGACGGGAGGTGAGGTAGGAGGGGGCGAGGTGATGGAGAGCCTTGAAGCCGAGGGTGAGGAGTTTCTGCCTGATGCACAGATTGATTGGTAGCCACTGGAGATTTTTGAGGAGGGGAGTAACATGCCCAGAGCGTTTCTGGACAAAGACAATCCAGGCAGCAGCATGAAGTATGGATTGAAGTGGGGAGAGACACGAGGATGGGAGATCAGAGAGAAGGCTAATGCAGTAGTCCAGACGGGATAGGATGAGAGCTTGAACGAGCAGGGTAGCGGTTTGGATGGAGAGGAAAGGGCAGATCTTGGCAATGTTGCGGAGCTGAGACCAGCAGGTTTTGGTGACGGCTTGGATGTGAGGGGTGAATGAAAGTGCGGAGTCGAGGATGACACCAAGGTTGCGGGCTTGTGAGACGGGAAGAATGGTAGTGCCGTCGACAGTGATGGGAAAGTCAGGGAGAGGGCAGGGTTTGGGAGGGAAGACAAGGAGTTCAGTCTTGGACATGTTGAGTTTTATGTGGCGGGCAGACATCCAGATGGAGATGTCCTGAAGGCAGGAGGAGAGGCGAGCCTGGAGGAAGGGGGATAGAGCAGGGGTAGAGATGTAGATTTGGGTGTCATCAGCATAGAGATGATAGTTGAAGCCGTGGGAGCGAATGAGGTCACCAAGGGAGTGAGTGTAGATCGAGAACAGAAGGGGACCAAGAACTGAACCTTGGGGAAACCCCACAGTAAGGGATTGGGATGGGGAGGAGGATCCTGCAAAAGAGACTGAGAATGAACGACCGGAGAGATAAGAGGAGAACCAGGAGAGGACGGAGTCTGTGAAGCCAAGGTTGGATAGCGTGTTGAGGATAAGGGGGTGGTCCACAGTGTCGAAGGCAGCTGAGAGGTCGAGGAGGATTAGGATAGAGTATGAGCCGTTGGATTTGGCAAGCAGGAGGACATTGGTGACCTTTGAGAGGGCAGTTTCCGTGGAATGTATAGGACGGAAGCCAGACTGGAGGGGGTCGAGGAGAGAGTTGGTGTTGAGGAATTCGAGGCAGCGCGTGTAGACAACTCGTTCAAGGAGTTTGGAAAGGAATGGTAGGAGGGAGATAGGGCGATAACTAGAAGGTGAGGTGGGGTCAAGAGAGGGGTTTTTTTAGGATGGGAGAGACATGGGCATGTTTGAAGGCAGAGGGGAAGGAACTAGTGGAGAGTGAGCGGTTGAAGATGGAAGTTAAGGAGGGGAGAAGGGAGAAGGTTAAGTGACCTGCCAAAGGTTATACAGCAAACAAGTAGCAGAGCTGGGATTAGAACCTGGTTCCTGTAGCTTCCAGGCCTGTGCTCTTTCTGCTAGGCCACGTTGCTTCTTCTTCTCATACCTCCCTTCCTCATTAGGTTGAAATATTCTTGAGGATAGGGGACATGTCTATTTACTCTATTGTACTCCTTGAAGAATTTAACACCTCTCAATAACCACTCAGTAAATACCACTGTCCGGTTGATTGTGTAAGGAATAGTATAGGTCACTGCTCCCAGGAGGTCCTCATGACTACTACTACTACTACAGTATGTGATGGTCTATTTAAGCCCTTACTTTGCCATAAATATATCTGCCTATTTTATCCGTAATTCATTACGTGTCTCTCTCCCTGTTAAATTGTTAACTTCTTGAGGCGAGAGATCATGTCTTCTACCTCTATTTTTTTTCTCATCATTTAGAACGGAGGTCTGGTCACCATATGTGCTGTTGATGGATTGGGATTATATGTTTTCCTCCTGGAAGGGCTTGGGAGCAAACTGGTGGCTGTGAATCTCTGAAGGCAGTCCCTGAGGAGGACCAGTGTTGATGGAGTCAGAGACTGGGGCCCAGCCAGAAGGTCCTGATATAGGGTGGGGCAGCACCGGGCTGATGGATGAGCCTCTCCCCTCTTCGAGTCTAAAGATGGAGTTGCTGCCCCTTTCTGGAGAAGAACTCAGCCAAGGTCTCCAGGATTGGTCCCTGCAGTCCCCGCTTCATCTCTGAGTGCTGAGCCCCCGACCCTGCCCTCCGAGGTCCCCCCAGCCCCGTTCTCCACGGGCCCCAGTCTCTACTGGCCGCCACGGAGGATAACGTTGTAGACTCATTAGTGCTTCTGAGCGCTGCTCCCCATGGCCCGGGAGCTGATCACAAACAGAGCGGATAAAAACCTGGCTGGCTTCTGCCATACCAGCCTTCAGAGTCACCTGCCTCGCTGAGCAGAGAACCGGGTCTGTGGCTCCAGCTGTTGTAATCCGGGCCACAAGGAGCCTGAAACCTCTTCTCTGCCACCGTCCCCTGTTGCTCTTTTCTCATTTGTCATTGCCTTTATGATTCTGTCGCCAGCCTTTTGCTCAATTATGCTTAGATAAGGAAGTTTCCAGGGACAGTGTTTAATTCTGCCCTGGGTAATTTTCTCAGTGTTTGGTGCAGTGCTAGACGCTATTGCTAGTCCTTGCTCCAGTGTTGCAGGAGGGAGTGGACCTCCTCTCTGTGATCTCTAAGAGTCTTTCCCACTCCCTGAGGGTCCGGAGCGTGGGAAGGGAACCTGGGGTGGGCCCTGCCACTCTGGGTTCTAGATCGGATCTGGTCTCAGAAGTGCCATGGGGACAAAGGGTGGGGAGCTGACCTTAAGCTGGCCTGGGGTGGGCTACCCAAGACAGGGTCTGCTTGACGAGGAGCCACAGGGATGGATCAGGGGGGTCAGAGGGAGAAGACCTGGATGTGGTGGGGTTGGAAAATGCTCCCTGGTCTCGACCTTCACCTCCTCTGGTGCAACACCAGCACGACGGCTTCAAGGGTGGCAGAACGAGGTCTTCCAAGATCACCTTCTGAGGGTCGCCATCAGGGACCTGATCATGGGAAAGTGAGTCTGTCCTGGCTCCCATCTCTGCTCCTTCTGCTTTCATCCTCTTCATCTCCAACGTGTATGTGGAGCTCATGTGAGCTGTCTCATGGGACTTTGTCTGCTCTGGAACCCTCAGAGGTATTTTTCTTATTATTAGGGATGACACCGGAGATGAATTATCAATATTACTTATTACTATCATTATTATCATCGTTGCTGTGCTAGTTGTAGTTGTTGGTGTTGTTGTTGTTATGGAACTTACTGAGCACTTTGGTGGATGAATGGCTATTATATCAGATACAGTCCCTGTCTCACACTGGACTCAAACCTCATCCCCATTTTACAGAGGAGAAAACAGAGGCCCAGAGAGGTGAAGGGATTTCTCCAAGGTCACACAGCAGGCAAAGGGCAGATCTAGAATGAATAGCCAGTTCTATGTTCTGACTCCTAAGCTACATGTCTTTCAGTCCAGCACAGGAGGTCAGTGGCCTGGGTAAAACAGGTGAATGTGAGCCACTGACATCCCCCGAGACGGGATCTCTTGGGAGGATGTTACTCCACACAAAACAGGAGGAAGGCCTTATCCTAACCCTGGGGACCCTTGGCCCTCTGTTAGCGGAGTTGCCCAGACAGATCAGCTATCAATTCTTGCCTGTGATGGACTGACTTCACTCTTTGGAAGGAGGCAGAACAACCTTGTGAAAAGAAAACAAGATTGGGAGTCCTGCCTGGCTTCTAGTCCCAACTCTCCCTCTGGTTTATTGGCTAACCCTGGCCAAACACTTCACCATTCTGAGCCTCAGCTTCCTCCTCTGTAAATGGGGATAAGATAGACTGTAAGCCCCCTTGAGGGATAGAAATTGGGTCCGATCTGACCATCTTGAATCTAACTGAGAACTTCAGGTGGTGCTGAGCACATGGGGCTCGCTTTATTAATGTTGTAATTGATTCATCAATTACCCAGGATAATTCATGGATCTGGTATAGATCCAGAGAAGTGGAGAAGATGATGTATGACCAGGAGCAGGAGGAAGAAGGAGAAGAGGGAGGGGGGATAAGGAATACAGAAGAAGGGAGGAAGAGGAAGAAAGTGAGGGGGAAGAGAAGAACGAGAAGTAAAAGGAGAAGAAAGAAGAGGAAGACCTGGAGAAGGAGGAAGAAAAAGAAAAAAGAGGTCAAAAAGGAAAAGTCATAATGAGAGGATGAAAAGTCAGTCAGTCGATCGTATTTATTGAGCACTTACTGTGTGTACATCACCATACTAAGCCCTTGGGAAAGTACAATATAACAAAACAAGACACATTATCTTCCCGCAACGAGCTTGCAGTCTAGAGGAGGAAACAGACAATATAAATAAATAAAATTACAGATATGTACATAAATTTATTACAGATATGTACATAAATTTTGTGGGACTGGGAGGGAGGATGAATAAAAGGAGTAAACCACAGCGATGCAGAATGGAGTGGGAGAAGGGGAAAGGAGGGCCTCTTAGAGGAGATGTGCCTTCCATAAGGCCTTAAAAATGGGGAGAAAAATTGCCTGTAAAATATGAAGAGGGCGGACATTCTAGGCCAGAGATAAGACGGGGGCAAAAGATTGACGGCGAGAATGTACAGTGAGAAGGACAGCATTAGAGGAGCGAAGGGTGAGGGCGGGGCTGTCGAAGGAGAGTAATGAAGGGAGGTAGGAGAGGGCAAGATGATTGAGTGCTTTAAAGCCCATGGTAAGGAGATACTTTCTGATGCAGAGGTGGATGGGCAACTACTGGTGGTTCTTGAGGAGTGGAGAAACACGGACTGAACGTTTTTGTAGACAAATGATCCGGGTGACAGAGTGAAGTATGGACCTGAGTGGGAAGAGGAAGCAGAGAGGTCAATAAGGAGGCTGATACAGTAATCCAGGTGGGATAGGATAAGTGCTTGGACTCATGTGGCAGCAGTTTGGATGGAGAGAAAAGGACAGATTTTAGCGATGTTGCAAAAGTCGAACCGAAAGGATTTAGTAATGGATTGAATGTGTGGATTGAGTGAAAGAGAGGAGTCAAGGCTAATGCCAAGGTTACGGACTTGTGAGACAGGAAGGATGGTGGTGTCATCTACAGTGATGAGAAAGTCGGAGGAATAACACGAGTTGGGTGCGAAGACAAGGAGTTCTGTTTTAGATATAGTTTTGTGGTGATGATGGGCCATCCAAGAAGAGATATCTTGAAGGCAGGAGGAAGTATGAGACTGCAGAGAGGGAGAGGGATATGAGCTGGAGATGGAGATTTGGGAGGAGAAGAAGGAGAAGGCAGAGAACAGGGAGGCTGGAGGGAGGTAATGGCAGGTAGTGGACCACATCTCTGGCCCCGTTTCCTAGAGGCCCCTCTAGTCTGCATGGATCAGGGCTACAGAACATGATTACCTCAACCAGACAGTATCAGACAGAAGAGAAGAAGCAGGCAGTCGAAAGAGCAAGGAATAAACAAAGAGGTGGGAGCCAGAGGGATCTTCTCTGCCAGAGGAACCGGCAGCTTTCAGTGGAGGGTGGGCTCACCTGTACCGTGGGCAAAGAACCGGCACCTAGGAAAGGCTGATGGATCTCCTGAAGCAGAATCGGGAGAATTTCCCACGCTCCCTCTCACCAAAATATATAGAGTTTGGTTGTGCAGCAGCCGGAACCTGAACCACTGACAGTCCGGGGGGAGGTGGGGGTGCCGCTCGTTGGTTAGTCCATAAGCTCTTCTATCCATCTTAGGCTGTTCCTGCACCTGTCCTCAGCTCCTCCATCTCTCCCGTTGCTCCTGCAGGTTCGGCTGACGCCACCAGTCAACCATGGGAAATGGCACAGGGGTGACAGAGTTCATCCTCGTGGGGCTCACAGATGACCCCCACCTGCAGGCTCTGCTGTTCCTTTTCCTCTTCCTCACGTACGCATTAAGCGTCACTGGGAATCTGACCATCGTAACCCTCACCATCCTGGACTCCCGTCTGCGAACCCCCATGTACTTCTTTCTGCGCAGCTTCTCCGTGCTGGAGATCGCCTTCACATCCGCCTGCATTCCCAATTTCCTGGTCACCATCGTCACCGAAGACAGAACCATTTCCTTTCCCAACTGCTTCACTCAGCTGTTCTTCTTCTTCTTCCTGGGGGTGACGGAGTTTTTCCTCCTGGCCGCCATGTCCTACGACCGCTATGTCGCCATCTGCCGGCCGCTGCACTACACGACAGTCATGAGCCGGGGCGTCTGCACCATGCTGGTACTCAGCTCTTTTCTTTCCAGTTATCTGATCGTTTTCCCACCGGTTGTGATGGTCGCCCGGCTAGACTTTTGCGACTCCAACGTCCTCAACCACTTCATCTGTGATTCTTCCCCATTGATGGGGCTCTCGTGCACAGACACACGCTTCCTGGAGCTCATGGTTTTCCTCCAGTCCTTGGGGACGCTTCTGGTCACCCTGGCACTAATTACCGCATCCTACATGGCCATCGTCCACACTATCCTGAGACTTCCCTCCGCTCAGCAGAGGAGAAAGGCCTTTTCCACCTGCTTCTCCCACATGGTCGTGGTCTCCATCTCCTACGGAAGTTGTATCTTCATGTACATCAAACCGTCTGCCAAGGACAGGGTAAAACTGACCAAGGGGGTGGCGGTGCTCAACACTTCCGTTGCCCCCATGCTGAACCCCTTCATCTACACCCTGCGGAACGAGCAGGTCAAGGAGGCCTTCAGGGCCCTGGTGCACCGGATTGGGTTTTCCTCCAGGAAGTGAGGGCTCATCTGCATAAAGTACCACAAGAAAATCCACAGGAGTAGCAAAAGGTCAACCAGAAAGACTCAGCGCCTGTGCATTAGCCTAGTGCTTCATCTGTTGCCCGACTAACAGGACCTGGCCGTTCTCCAGCCATCTGTGTTCTCCACACCACCCTCCTGTAAATCCCTCCCCCGGCCCGGTCCCCCTGCTACTCTAGCCCTTCTGCCCTCGACCATTCAGAAGGGAATGTTGCCCTTTCCCTCCACGTGACAGAGACGTTCCGAGATTTGCTCTGCAGGTCAGTTTTTAAGTCGATGTAGTACCATAGGTGCAGTGTGATGTGTAGTTTTTTTTCTCCTTCCCCTGGATCCACGCACGCACTTTCTCCTGCCTTATGCTCCCTCACATTTTATACCTGCCAGACAACAATTCTGTCTCAAAAGCACTTATGAAATCCCTCTTTTTCCAGGGGTTCTTCCCCATTTCATTTTTTTTTTTACTTAGGTCTCACCCTCCTAACTACCACCTCAGCACTTATTCAATTCCAACAATCCATCACTTATTCAATTCCAACAACCCATAGCACTTCTGTTCATATCAATGTAATCTCTCCCAATTAATCTCCCTTCATCATAAATTGAGCCAACTCTAGCACAGGTGACTTTATTTAAAACCATCTTCAGCACTTGTGCATTCATCTTTATTCAACTGTGCATTCGACTACTTAATGCTACCATTCTAGTGATAAATTATTATTATTACTATTATTACTATTGTTATTATTGTTGTTGCATTTGTTGATTGCTTACTGGATACCAAACACTGTACTAAGCCCTAGGGTCAGTACAAGAAAATCAAGTCAGATGCAGTCCCTGTTCCACACTAACCTCACAGTCTAAATTGTAGGTAGAACAGGTATTGAATCCCCCTTAAACGGCTACGGAAAATGAGGCAGAGAGAAGTTAAGTGACCCATGGTTACACAGCAAACAAGTGGCAGAGCAGGGATTAGAACCTGAGTCCTTCCAGGCCTGCGCTGTTTCCACTAGGACATGCTTCTTCTCATTTCTATCATACCTTCCGTCCTCATTAGATTGCAATATTCTCGAGGAGAAGTGAAGTGTTGTTTATTCTACTGAAGTATCTCAGTAACTTAGTACTTCTCAGTAAGCACTCCATAAATACCACTGATCAAGTGACTGATTGGGTAAAGAATAGGACACTTCACTTTTCTCTGGAGGAGCTCATAACTACTACTACTACTACTACAGTATGAGATCTTCTATTTAGCCCTTACTTTCCCATAAATATACCTTCCTATTTTATCCATAATTCATTTTGGGTCTCTTCCCTGGATAGATTGCAAAATTCTTGTCTCCTACTTCTATTGTGTGTTTTTTTCTTTGTTCGCTTGTTTAGTTTTATTATGTAAGCGCTTAGCACGGAGGTCTGCACACAGTTAATGATACTGATGGATTGGGATTGTGTGCTATCCTCCTGGGAAGGTTTTGGGAAAGAACCGTTGGATGTAAATCCCCGAGGGCGGTTCCTGGGTGGGACCAGTGTTGATATTAATAGCTGGAGTCTAGGCATAAAGTCATTCATTCATTGAATCATATTTATTGAGCGCTTACTGTGTGGAGAGCACTGTACTAAGCTCTTGTTCAGCAACGAATGGCTGAAGCCAGAAAGCAGGGCCCAGACAGATGGTCCTATTTTAGGGTGGGGCAGCGCCGGGCTGGAGAATGAGCCTCTCCCCTCCCGCAGGCGAAGACCGGCGTAACTGTCCCACCCCAATGGAGAACTCAGCCAGCTTCCCCAGGCTGCGTCCCTGCGCTCCCCGCTTCATCTCTGGACGCTGAGCCCCTACTCCTGCCCTCCGAGGCCCCCACGGCCCCGTTCTCCGCGGGCTCCCGGCTCCACTGGCTGCCACCACGGGGAACAGTGTAAGCTCATTACTACTCCTGACTCCTGGCACCGGTCCACGAAGCTCGTCACGAACAGAGAGGATAAAACCAGCTTGGCTCCTACCGCGTTGGTCTTGAGAGCCACCCGCCTCCCCGCACGAGAACTGGGGTCCGTGGCTGTGACTGTTGGAATCAGGGCCACAGGGAGGCTGAAACTTCTCCTCTGGCCAGCGTCCACGGTTGCTCCTTTCTTACTTGTCATTACCCTTATGCTTCCGTCGCCAACCCTCTGCCCAGTTATGCTTAGATGGGGAGCCTTCCAGGGACAGTGTCTACTTCCCAAGCGCTTAGTACAGTGCTCCGCGCACAGTAAGTGCTCAACAAATACGATTGAATGAATGAATTGAATGAATGAAATTAATTAATTAATTAATTAAGGAGGCCTTCCCAGACTGAGCCCCCTCCTTCCTCTCTCCCTTCTCCCCATCCCCCCAACCTTACCTCCTTCCCCTCCCAACAGCACCTGTATATATGTATATGTGTTTGTACGTATTTATTCCTCAATTTATTTATTTATTTTATTTGAACATATTTATTCTATTTATTTTATTTTATTAATATGCTTTGTTTTGTTTTCTGTCTCCCCCTTCTAGACGGTGAGCCTGCTGTTGGGTAGGGACCTTCTCTATATGTTGCCAATTTGTACTTCCCAAGCGATTAGTACAGTGCTCTGCACGCAGTAAGCGCTCAATAAATAGGATTGAATGAATGAATGAATAATTCTCCGCTGGGTAACTTCCCCAGTGCTTAGTGCAATGCTTTGCCCCAATGCTACTCCTTGCTCCATTGCTGAAGGAGGGATGGGACCTCCTCTCTTTGATCACTGAGAGCCTTTTGCGTTCCCCAAAGGTTTTAGCATAGGAAGGTCACCTGGGGTGAGCGCTGTCTCTCTGGGTTCTGGATCGGATCTACTCTCGGTAGTACAGTGGGATCAAAGGGATGAGAGCTGATCTTTGGATGGCCTGGAGCGGGTCCCCCAGAGAAGGTCTGCTTGTCGAGGAGCCAAAAGGAGGGGGCCGGCTTCAAGGAGGAGACCCTGATTTGAAGAGGTTAGGCAGTGCTCTCTGGTCAAGTCCCTCTCCTCCTCTGGTGCAGCAACAGCATGCCGGCTTCGAGGGGGACCGAAAGTGGTCTTCTGGGTTTACCTTCTGAGGGCGCGATCAGGTACCTGATCCCCGGGAAAGTAAGTCTGTCCCTAATCTCCTCCCTGCCTTTCCCTTTCATCATCATCTCCCCCAAAGGGTATATGGAGTTCACGGGAGCTGACTCTTGTTCCCTCAGGTCGCTGGGACTCACACGCGCATTTTATACATTAGTTTGGATGACAACGGACATGATTTATCATTATTTTATCGTCATTATTATTGTTATTTCAGTGG
This sequence comes from Tachyglossus aculeatus, assembly GCF_015852505.1. NCBI lineage: Eukaryota > Metazoa > Chordata > Mammalia > Monotremata > Tachyglossidae > Tachyglossus > Tachyglossus aculeatus. The sequence goes on from NC_052075.1 coordinate 58,692,136, forward strand.
TTGTTGTTATTCTTGTTGTTATGGCATTTAGTAAGCACTTACTGTTTGCTTAGCGCTTGGACAGATGCATGGTTATGCTATAAGACACAGTTCCTGACCTAAACAGGCCTCACAACTTTATCCCTATTTTACAGAGGAGAAAATTGAGGCCCAGAGGAATGAAAGGGCTTCTCCGAGGTCATGCAGAGTTGGAATGAAAATGTAGGTCTTCCAAAACCTAGCCCCAGGCTATGATCCTTACATTAACGAGTCCTCTTCAAATCTCCTGGTCCAGGGCAGGCCATCAGCCTGAGTAAAGCGAGTGAGCAGAAGCCATGAACATCTCCCCAAAGAGGGGTAGGGGGGCGTCTCCTGCGACGATGTCATTCCACATGGAACAAGAGAAAGATCTTACCCCCACCCTGGAGATCCCGGGCCCCGTGTTAGAGAAGTTGTCCATTCAGGTCAGTCATCACATCTTGCCGGTGATGGGGTTGTCTTTACTCTTCGGCAGGAGGCAGAGCAACCTACTGAAAACAGTACAGGCCTGGGAGTCAGGAGGCCTGGCATCTAGTCAAAATTCTCCTTCAGGCCTATGGGCTGACCCTGGGCAAACACTTCACCACTCTGAACCTCAGATTCCTCCGCTATAAAATGAGGATAAGATAGATTGTGAGCTTCCTGAGGGACAGAAATTGAGTCCGTTCTGACCATTCGAATCTACCTCAGTACTTCAGGTGGTGCTTAGCACATAGGGTGTGCTTTGTTAACGCTGTAACTGATTCATCAATTGCACAGGATAATTCTTGAACTGTATATAACGGCTGCTCACTAGAAAAGGACACCAGAGAGGTGGAGAAGGTGTATGACCAGGAGCAGGAGGAGAGGGGGAAGAGGGGATAAGGAATATAGAAGGGAGGAAGAGAAAGAAGAGGCATAATGGGAGGAAAAAGGCGAGGGGGAAGAGGAGAATGAGAAGAAAGAGGAGAAGAAAGAGGATGAAGAGAAGGAAGAAGAAAAGGGAAGAAGAGGTAGAGGAGAAAGCATAATGAGAGAAGGAAAAGAGAAAGAAGAAGAGATAAATGAGAAACAAAGAGAAGGAAAAAGAGGAGGAGGAAGGAGGAGGAAGGAGGGGGGAGGTAATGGAAGGTAGTGGTTCACATCTTTGACCCCGTTCCCGAGAGACACCACCACCCCCCCCCCCCCCGCCCTAGGGTTGTATAAACCATGGCCGCTGAAAGTGACTACCAGATCCTGGTAGAAGCAGACAGAAGGGCAGAAGCAGACAGAAGGGCAGAAGCAGGTAGTCGAAATAGTTAGATATATCCTGAGAAATATACTGAGAGGTGGGAGCCAGAGAGAACAAGGCTGCCAGAAGAATGCGGAGCTTTCAGGGGACAGTGGGATCACCTGTACTGTGGGCAGGGTAAGGGCCAGGAGTGGAGAGCTGAACGAGAAGAGAGGGCTCAGACGGGTGCCCACTAGCCTCCTGTGGATAGGCAGGAGTGGAACTGGGGACATTTTACTACTAAACCCCCTCTGACCACAGTATGCATGGTTGGGTCGTGTGGCAAATGGAGTCTGAACCACTTACCGTCCAGGGGAGGGGGAATCGCTCGTTGGTTGGTCCATGGGCTCTTCCCCCGTCTTAGGGTGTTCCTGCATCTGCCCTCAGCTCCCCCATCTCTCCCATTACCTCTACAGATTTGGCTGACTCCACCAATCAACCATGGGAAACGGCACGGGGGTGACAGAGTTCATTCTCTTGGGACTCACAAATGACCCCCACCTGCAGGCTTTGATCTTCCTCGTCCTCTTTCTCGCCTACACAGTAGGCATCTCTGGGAACCTGACCATCGTCACCCTAACCCTGCTGGACTCCCGCCTCCACACTCCCATGTACTTTTTCCTGCGCAGCTTCTCCTTGTTGGAGATCGCCTTCACGTCCGCCTGTATTCCCAGATTCCTGGTCACCCTTGCCAGCGGAGACAGAACCATTTCCTTTTCCAACTGCTTCACTCAGCTGTTCTTCACCATCTTCCTGGCGGTGACAGAGTTCTTCCTCTTAGCCGCCATGTCCTACGACCGCTATGTTGCCATCTGCCGGCCGCTGCATTACACGACCGTCATGAGCCGGGGCGTATGCTCCCTGCTGGTCCTCTGCTCTTTTCTCTCCAGTTATATGATCGTGTTCCCACCGTTTGTGATGGCCATCCGGCTAGACTTCTGCGACTCCAACATCATCAACCATTTTTTCTGCGATTCTTCCCCATTGATGGGGCTTTCCTGCACAGACACCCGCTTCTTGGAGCTGATGGCTTTTCTCTTGTCCTTGGGGACGCTCTTCATTACCTTGGCGCTAATGACTGCGTCCTACACGGCCATTGCCCGCGCCATCCTGAGGCTTCCCTCCGCCCAACAGAGGAGAAAAGCCTTCTCCACGTGCACCTCCCACATGGTTGTGGTTTCCATCACATATGGCAGTTGCATCTTCATGTACATCAAACCGTCTGCCAAGGACAGGGTGGAACTGACCAAGGGGGTGGCGGTGCTCAACACTTCCGTTCCCCCCATGCTGAACCCCTTCATCTACACCCTGCGGAACGAGCAGGTCAAGCAGGCCTTCAGGGCCCTGGTGCTCCGGATTGGGTTTTCCTCCAGGAAGTGAAGGCTCATTTGCAATAGAATACCACATGAAAATCCACAGGAGTCACAAAAGGTCAACCATAAAGACTCAGTGCCTGTACATTAGCCTAGTGCTTCATCAGCTGCCCGACAAGCAGGACCTGGCCGTCCTCTAGCCATCCGTGTGTCCCGCACCACCCTCTTGTAAATCCCTCCCCCGACCTGGTCCCCCTGTTACTCTAACCCTTCTGCCCTCGATCATTCAGGGGGGAATGTTGCCATTTCCTGCCACGTAATAGAGACGTTCCGAGATTTGCTCTGCTGGTCAGTGTCGAAGCCGATGTAGTACGACAGGTGCAGTGTGATGTGTAGGGTTTTTTTCTCCTTCCCCTGGCTCCACGCCCTTTCTCCTGCCTTATGCTCGCTCACATTTCATACATGCCAGACAAAAATTCTGTCTTAAAAGCCCTTCTGAAATCCCTCTTCCTGCAGAGGTTCTTCCCCATTTCATTTTTTTCACTTAGGTCTCACCCTCCTAACTACCACCTCAGCACTTATTCAATTCCAACAACCCTTAGCACTTCTGTTCATATCAATTTAATCTTTCCCAATTGATCTCCCTTCATCTTAAATTGAGCCAACTCTAGCACAGATGACTTTATTTAAAACCATCTTCAGCACTTGTGCATTCATCTTTATTCAACTGTGCATTCGATTATTTAATCTGACCATTCTAGTGGTAAATTATTCTTATTCTATCATTATTGTTATTGTTGTTTTTGTATTTGTTCATTGCTTACTGGGTGCCAAACACTGAACTAAGCCCTAGGGTCAGTACAAGACCATCAAGTTAGATGCAGTCCCTGTTCCACACTAACCTCGCAGTCTAAATTAGAGGTAGAACTGGTATTGAATCCCCATTGAACAGCTATGGAAAGTGAAGCAGAGATAAGTTAAGTGACCCAAGGTTACACAGCAGACAAGTGGCAGAGCAGGATTAGAACCTGGGTCCTTCCAGTCCCGTGCTGTTTCCACTAAGGCATGCTACTTCTCATTTCTATCATACCTCCCGTCCTCATTAGATTGCAATATTCTTGAGGAGAAGTGACGTGTTTGTTTATTCTACTGTAGTATTTCAGTAATTTAGTACTTCTCAGTAAGCACTCCGTAAATACCTTTGATCAAGTGATTGATTGGGTAAAGAATAGTACACTTCACTTTGGAGGAGCTCATAACTTAGAACAGTGTTTTACACATAGTAAGTGCTTAACAAATGCCATTATTATTATTATTTTTACTACTACAACTACAACGGTATGAGACCTATTTAAGCCCTTACTTTCCGCAATTATACCTTCCTATTTTATCTGTAATTCATTTTGGGTCTCTTTCCTGAGTACACTATAAATTCCTTGTCTCCTACTTCTACTGCGTTTTTTCTTTGTCCGTTTGTTTGGTTGCTTTTATTATGTAAGCTTTTAGCACGGAGGTCTGCACAAAGTTAATGCTACTGATGGATTGGGATTGTGTGCTATCCTCCTAGGAAGGGTTTGGGAAAGAACTGTTGGATGTGAATCCCCAAGGGAGGTTCCTGGGTGGGACCAGGGTTGATATTAACAGCTGGAGTCTAGGCACAAAGTCATTCATTCATTCAATCATATTTATTGACCGCTTACTGTGTGGAGAGCATTGTACTAAGCTCTTGTTCAGCAATGAATGGCTGAAGCCAGAAAGCAGGGCCCAGCCAGAAGGTCCTATTTTAGGGTGGGGCAGCACCGGGCTGGAGAATGAGCCTCTCTCCTCCCGCAGGCCAAGACCAGCGTAACTGTCCCACCCCAAGGGAGAACTCAGCCAACGTCTCCAGGTTGTGTCCCTCCGTTCCCACTTCATTTCTGGACGCTGAGTCCCCCACCCTGCCCTCCGAGGTCCCCCCGGCCCCGTTCTTCACGGGCTCCGGTCTCCACTGGCTGCCACCATGGGGAACAGTGTAAGCTCATTACTACTCCTGACTCCTGGCACCGGTCCACGAAGCTCGTCGCGAACAGAGCGGATAAAACCAGCCTGGCTCCTGCCGCATTGGTCTTGAGAGCCACCCGCCTCCCCGCACGAGAACTGGGATCCGTGGCTGTGACTGTTGGAATCTGGACCACAAGGAGGCTGAAACTTCTCCTTTTGGCCACCGTCCGCCGTTGCTCATGTCTAACTTGTCATTGCCCTTATGTTTCCATCGCCAACCCTCTGCCCAGTTATGCTTAGATGGGGAGCCTTCCAGGGACCATGTCTAATTCTCTCCTGGGTATCTTCCACAGTTCTTAGAGCAATGCTTTGCCCCATTATTACTCCTTGCTCCGTTGCTGGAGGAGGGATGGGACCTCCTCTCTGTGATTTCTGAGAGCCTTTCACGTTCCCCATGCGGGAAGGTTACCTGGGGTGGGCACTGTCTCTCTTGGGTCTGGATCGGATCTGCCTTCAGCAGTGCGCGTGTGGGGGGCAAAAGGAGGGGAGCTGACCTACAGATGGCCTGGGGCAGGGCCCCGGAGAGAGGATCTGACTGTCGAGGAGCCAGAAGGAGGGGGCCGACTGCAGGGAGGAAGCCCTGATTTGAAGAGGTTAGACAGTTCTTCCTGCTCAAGACCTTCTCCTCCTCTGGTACAGCAACAGCACGCCAGCTCCGAGTGAGACCGAAAGCGGTCTTCTGGGTTCACCTTCTGAGGGGTGCGATCAGGGACCTGATCCCCGGGAAAGTAAGTCTGTCCCTGTTATCCTCCCTGCCTTTCCCCTTCATCATCGTCTCCCCGAAGGGGTATGTGGAGTTCGTGGGAGCAGACTCTTGTGCCCTCAGGTACCCACAAACGCATTTTATCCATTTTAACGCATTGTCGTGGTGACAGTTGAAAAGGATTGTCATTATTTTATCGTCATTATTATTTTTATTTCAGTGACTGTTGTTATTCTTGTTATTATGGCATTTAATAAGCACTTATTATTTGCTTAGAGCTTGGATAGATGCCTGGTTATGCTTTCAGACACAGTTCCTGACCCACACAGGCCTCACAACTTTATTCCCATCTTACAGAGGAGAACATGGAGGTCCAGAGAAATGAAAGGGCTTCTCCGAGGTCATGCAGCAGGCCAGGGGCAGAGTTGGAATGAAAACACAGGTCTTCCAGAACCTAGCCCCAGGCTGTGATCCTTAAATTAACGAGTCCTTTTCATATCTCCTGGTCCAGGGCAGGCCATCTGCCTGAGTAAAGCGAGTGAGCAGAAGCCATGAACATCTCCCCAAACAGGAGTAGGGGGCATCTCCTGCGACGATGTCATTCCACATGGAACAGGAGAAAGATCTTACCCCCACCCTGGAGATCCCGGCCCCCCTGTTAGAGAAGTTGTCCATTTAGGTCTGTCATCACATCTTGCCAGTGATGAGGTCGTCTTTACTCTTCGGCAGGAGGCAGAGCAACTTAGTGAAAATGGTACGGGCCTGCGAGTCAGGAGGCCTAGCATTTAGTCAAAATTCTCCTTCAGGCCCATGGGCTGACCATGGGCAAACACTACACCACTCTGAACCTCAGCTTCCTCCGCTATAAAATGAGGATAAGATAGATTGTGAGCCTCCTGAGGGACAGAAATTGAGGCCATTCTGACCACTCGAATCTACCTCAATACTTCAGCTGGTGCTTAGGCCTTAGGGAGTGCTGTGTTAATGCTGTAACTTTTTCATCAATTGCACAGGATAATTCTTGAGCAGTGTATAACTGCTGCTCACTAGAAAAGAACACCAGAGAGTGGAGAAGGTGTATAACCAGGAGCAGGAGGAGGAGGGGGAAGAGGGGATAAGGAATATAGAAGGGAGGAAGAGGAAGAAGAGGTATAATGGGAGGAAAAAGGCGAGGGGGAAGAGGAGAATGAGAAGAAAGAGGAGAAGAAAGAGGATGAAGAGAAGGAGGAAGAAAAGGAAAGAGGAGGTAGAGGAGAAAGCATAATGAGAGAAGGAAAAGAGGAAGAAGAGGAGGAGATAAATGAGAAAAAAAGAGGAGGAGGAGGAGGAAGGAGGAGGGCGGTAGTGGTTCAGATCTTTGGCCACGTTTCCTAGAGGCCCCCTTCCCCCGTCCCAGGCTGTATAAGTCATGGCCGCTGAAAGTGAGTACCAGATCCTGGCAGAAGCAGACAGAATGGCAGAATCAGGCAGTCGAAATAGTGAGAAATATACTGAGAAATATAGTGAGAGGTGGGAGCCAGAAAGAACAAGGCTGCCAGAAGAATGCGGAGCTTCCAGGGGACAGTGGGATCACCTGTACTGTGGGCAGGGTAAGGGCCAGGAGTGGAGAGCTGAACTAGAAGAGAAGGGTCAGACGGGTGCCCACGAGACTCCTGTGAATCGGCTGGAGTGGAACTGGGGGCATTTTCCTAGCAAAGCCCCTTTGTCCACAGTATGCATGGTTGGGTCATGTGGCAAATGGAGCCTGAACCACTGACCGTCCAGGGGAGGGGGGAATCGCTCGTTGATTGGTCCATGGGCTCTTCCCCCCGTCTTAGGGTGTTCCTGCATTTGCCCTCAGCTCCCCCATCTCTCCCATTACCTCTCCAGATTTGGCTGACTCCACCAATCAACCATGGGAAACGGCACGGGAGTGACAGAGTTCATCCTCCTGGGACTCACAGATGACCCCCACCTGCAGGCTCTGATCTTCCTCGTCCTCTTTCTCGCCTACGCAGTAGGCCTCACCGGGAACCTGACCATCGTCACTCTAACCCTGCTGGACTCCCGCCTCCGTACCCCCATGTACTTCTTCCTGTGCAGCTTCTCCTTGCTGGAGATCGCCTTCACATCTGCCTGTATTCCCAGATTCCTGGTCACCATCGCCAGCGGAGACAGAACCATTTCCTTTTCCAACTGCTTCACTCAGCTGTTCTTTACCATCTTTCTGGCTGTGACAGAGTTCTTCCTCCTGGCTGCCATGTCATACGATCGCTATGTTGCCATCTGCCGGCCCCTACACTACACGACCGTCATGAGCCGGGGCGTCTGCACCATTCTGGTCCTCTGCTCTTTTCTCTCCAGTTATATGATCGTGTTTCCAGCGGTTGTGATCGGCGCCCGGTTAGACTTCTGCAACTCCAACGTCATCAACCACTTTTTCTGCGATTCTTCCCCAATAATAGGGCTTTCCTGCACAGACACCCACTTCCTGGAGCTGATGGCTTTCCTCTTGTCCTTGGGAACGCTCTTTATTACCTTGGCACTAATGACTGCGTCCTACACGGCCATTGCCCGCGCCATCCTGAGGCTTCCCTCCTCCCAGCAGAGGAGAAAGGCCTTTTCCACGTGCTCCTCCCACATGATTGTGGTCTCCATCACATATGGCAGTTGCATCTTCATGTACATCAAACCGTCTGCCAAGGACAGGGTGGAACTGACCAAGGGGGTTGCGGTGCTCAACACTTCCGTTCCCCCCATGCTGAACCCCTTCATCTACACCCTGCGGAACGAGCAGGTCAAGCAGGCCTTCAGGGCCCTGGTGCTCCGAGTTGGGTTTTCCTCCAGGAAGTGAGGGCTCATCTGCAATAAAATGCCACAGGATAATCTAGAATCGCAAAAGGTCGTCCACAGAGACGCGGTGCCTGCACATTAGCCTAGTGCTTCATCTGTTGCTCGACAAACAGGACCTGGACGTTCTCCAGCCGTCTGTGCGCCCCTATACCCGCCTTCCTGTAAATCCCTCCCCTGGCCAGGTTCCCCTTGCAACCCCAGCCCTTCTGTCCCCATCCATTCAGAGGGGAATATTTGCCTTTTCCCTCCACATGATAGAGATGTTCCAAGATTTGCTCTCTGTGTCAGTGCTGAAGCTGATGGAGTGCCACAGGTGCAATGTGTGTGGGATTTTTTTTCAAAATTCCTTCCGTGTCCTTCCTAAGTGAGTTCTTGCACCTAAATATTTGATGTCACTTGCTGTCGGCAGAGGTGAACCCAAAGGCTCACCACCTCTTGCTACTATCCTATTGCTCCTATTGCACCCCCCTTTCACTCCCACTTTCCACTTGTCCCCTCACTTCTACCCTCTTGGTCTACTCATCTCACTCCCACTTCCTCTCATCTCGCACAAATGCATGTATAAACATTAGATTGCAATTATAGTGATATAGTCTAATTTGGGCAGGCACTTGAGCAGTCATTAGAGAACCAGCGTAGCCTAGTCGATAAGGCAGGGGCTTGAGAGTCAGAAGGACCTGGCTTCTAATCCCGACTCTGCCACTTAATAATAATGATAATAATAATAATAATGGCATTTATTAAGCGTTTATTATGTGCAAAGCACTGTTCAAAGCGCTGGGGAGGTTACAAGGTGATCAGGTTGTCCCACTGTGGGGCTCTTGTATGCTGTGTGACATTACGCAAGTCACTTCACATCTCTGTGATTCAGTTACTTCATCTGTAAAATGGTGATTTAGACAGCGAGCCCCATGTGAGAAAAGGACTATGTCCAAGTTAATTAATTTTTATGTACCCCAGCGCTCACTACAGTGCCTGGCACATTGTAAGCGCTTACCAAAAACCATAAAAGCACAGCATTCCAATCTGTCCTATTTGTTCTTCTTCCAACATGATCCTTATTCTTACTCTGGCTCCCACTCTTTGGAAATCATCTCTCTCTGTCTTCCCTACTCGTTTGGAAATGCCTGGATAGCAGCATGTCCAATGGTGATTGGATGGCGAGGGAGTAGAGTCTGAGCAGGTGCCCATCAGCACGGAGCAGCGGTACAAGTGGAAAATTCCATACAGTCATGTCGCTATCTCAATACCACTTCCCCGGCCCCAGGCCATGACAGGCATTTGGGGTGACCTTCAGAATCAGGGTGAAGTCCTCGGGAAGTGAGGATCTCTTAGGGTCGCTTTGGTCCTTCCCTTTCCCGTTGTGGATTTCAGAGCCTCAATCCGCGGATGACTTCATCCAACTTCCCTACAACCCTGAAATCCTGGAGTCTGAGACCCTGTCCTGGAGCCTCCGTTCAGAACAGGTAATTATCAGAAAATCAATCAATCAATGGTATTTATTGAGGGATAACTGTGTGCAGAGAACTTTACTAGCGCTTGGGAGAGTACAAAAGAGTTGGTACACACGTTCCCTGACCACAAGAACCTTACAGTATACCGGAAGAGACAGACATAAATATAAATCCATACGTAAATGACGGATATGTACATAAGTGTTGTAGTACTGAAGCTCGGGTGAATACCAAGTGCTAAAAAGGTAAAGATTCAAGTGTATAAGTGACTCATAAGGGCGAGGGAGCTTGGGAAAAGAAGGCTTAACAGGGAAAGGACCATGGGAGAAACAAATGCACACACACACACGCACACACACACACACACACTCACACACTCTCTCTCTCTCTCTCTCTCACACACACACACACACACACACACACACACACACCAGAACTTTATCCCCAGTCTGCCCTTTCTCATCCTTACTGACCCAAGCAGGATCCCTTAGATTCAGGGAGGCTCCCTGGGGGCTGGTTAGTCTCTGAGCACCCCACCACCTTCCTGTGTACAAATCCTCTACTCTTCAGAAGCAGTGTCACCTACCAAAAAAACATGGCCTGATATTCAGAGTACCTGCGTTCTAATCCCAGCTCCACCACTTATCTGCTTTGTAACATTGGTCCAGTCATTTGAATTCTCTGTGTCAGTTCCCTCGTCTGGAAACTGGAGATTCAGTACTTGTTCTCCCTCCTATGTAGATTGTGATTCCCATTTGGGACCTAATTATCTTCTATCTATCCCAGCACTTTATAAAGTGCTTGGCACATAGTTGGGGCTTGACTTCCTCTCTTCCCACTCCTTTTTGTATCTCCCTGACTGATTCCCTGTATTCAGCACCATCAACCCTACCCTCCCCCGCCATAGCCCCACAGCAGCTATGTACATATCCGTAATTTATTTATTTACATTAATGACTGTCTCACCTTCTAGACTGTAAGCTCGTTGTGGACAGGGAATGTGACTGTTATATTGTTGTGTTGTACTCTACCAAGCGCTTAGTGCAGCACCTGCACACAATTCATTCATTCATTCAATCATATTTATAATAAGAGCTCGTAAAGACGACTGGTGGATTGATGAAAACCACAACTGTTATTCACTCAAGACAGACATTCCGGACTCGTCTCCTAAGGGTCTTCTCCTTTTTCTGGCAGCATGCTCAAGGAATGGCTGGGCTATGAGCTCCTTATCACTCACTGGGTCCTATGCTCACGGTGCCAAACTCTCTTCCTTCCTCAAGGCTCCTGACGAACTCAGTTCCCCGCATATTGGCAGTTGATAAGTTGGGTGCACTTGTTGCGATGGAACCTTGACATTCATGGATCGGTCAAAAGGCACTTTATCCCCCAATCACATACACACAAGGCATTTACGCATCCAAGCTCCAGGGGGCAGAATGCACCCATTCTCAACAATCATGTATACAATGATTCAAGTTCTTATTTTGACCACACTACCGGTAAATAAATTTACATTTCCCTGCTCTTGAGAACGAAAGCTCCATGTGGGCAGGGTATTTGTCACATGCTTGGTATTTATCACATGCTTTTGTGTACTTTCATGAGAAATTAGAACAGCGTCCTGCTCCCAGTGTGTGCGCAGTAAATATAATCTCCATTCCAAGTATTATCTCTATTCCAACCTTCACTCAGGTTCCAGGTGCTGAAGCCTAAGGATCGCTGCTGGGACCATCATTCTTCTGTTGTCCCGCGGGGAGGTGTCAGCCATCAACCCTTGAAGTCATCTCAAGGAATGGGTCCTGATCCGGCCATGACCAAGATTTCATGCACTCGGCCTGGACTGTAGGACCCTGGGAATATCTGGAGCTGTTCCTACCCATTTAGTCTGGAGGGAGAGGAGAAATAACCCTCCGTTTCCCTCCAGTAGGTCCTCTTGTCGTTATCCGATAAGAGTCACCGGTCAACCATGAGGAACCACACGCCAGTGACTGACTTCATCCTCCTGGGGCTCACAGAAGACCCGAATTTACAGGCGGTGATTCTCCTCTATATGTCTGTTACCTACGTACTGAGGGTCACGGACAACCAGACCATCGTCACCCAAACCCTAATGGACTCCTGTCTCGGCACCCCTATGTACTTCTTCCTGCACTGCTCCTCATTCCTGGAGATCTGCTTCACGTCACGTGGGTTTTGTTACTGTGTGCCCAGCACTGTGCTCCACTAAGCCACACTCCTCATGTTGCCACGCAAGTTGTACATGTTTTCGTGTTGCCACGCGAGCTGCAGCCGCTGGACAGTACACTGGAAACTCCCGGGGCGTCTCTCCAGCAGGTCTCTGGTCATCCTGAGTTCCTGGCAGCCTGAATATAGCTCCTAGTCAGGGACATGTAATGCCACACCTTCCAAGGAGGTCTCAGCACATGGCCGCCTGTCCAGGTACTCGGGTGGGGTTTTAACACATACTTTCATTTTCGTAAACCCACCCCAAGATGACATAGTCAGTTCCCTTTGGCCCCCCAGAGAATGGTTCCCTCATCACAAACCGTCATCAGTCCCTCAAGAGATAGGCCGGTTTTGTGGCTTCTCATTGGAGATTGAGGAAGAACTTGGTATTCCTCTGTCTCCAGTGGTGCACATTCACCATCTTAGTCCCTCCTCCAAAGGTTAATTAATCAGGGTCAATGGGCCCCCAATCCGGGTATTAAACGTTCACAGCCAAAGCCACCAAGCATCTACCGACTCAGTATCTCCCGACTCACCCCTGGGGAGACATTGATTGTTCTCACAATTGGTCCCCGTGTGGCCAGCAGGAACCAAATAGAATAAAACTCCAACTCTTGCTCCTGCAGTTTTTAAAGAAGCCCATCTCCTGCCGGAAGAGTATAGAATGATTCTCCTGCTTTGAGCAGAGAAAACTCCTGATGCCTTCCTTCCATCCCCATTCCCAGAGGATGCAGAAATTTTGATCTTGTGGCTAGTGGATGGAGTCGTTTCTACAATGGTGATAGGAAGGCGTGGAACTGACCATGGTTTGGAGAGGTGCATGAAAGCCTGGAACAGAGTAACAGGAAATTATATAAGTGCTAGGGAAGTGAGGACCTCTCAGGGTCACTTTGGTCCGTTTCCTTCCCGTTGTGGATTTCAGAGCCTCAATTCATTGACTGAATCCACCTTCCCTCCAGCCCCGGATTCCCAGAGCCTCTGATCCTGCCCTGGAGACCCCGTTCAGAACTGGTAATTTTCAGTCAATCAATCTATCAATGGTATTTATTGAGGGCTTATTGTGCTCAAAGAATTTTACGAATTAATTAATTAATGATGGTATTTGTTAAGCTCTTACTATGTACCAAGCACTGTTTTAAGTGTTGGGGTAGATACAAGGTAATCAGGTTGTCCCACGTGGGGCTCACATTCTTAATCCCCATTTTACAGATGAGGTAACTAAGGCACAGAGAAGTTAAGTGACTTGTCCAAAGTCACACAGCTGATAAGTGGCGGAGTTAGGATTAGAACCCATGATCTGTGACTCCCAAGCCCGTGCTCTTTCCACTTAGCCACACTGCTTCTCTTAAGCACTTGGGATAGTTCAGCGGAGTTGGTAGAGATGCTCCCTGACCACAAGAAGTTTACAGCATAGAGGGAGAGGAAGAAATACATATAAATCCAGAAGTGAACGGACATATACGTTAGTGCTGTAGTGCTGAAGGTGGGGTAAATCACAACTTCTTGAAACGCAAAGATCCTAGTATATAAGCGACGCAGAAAAGGGAGAGGGAGTAGGGGAAAAGAGGACTTCATCCGGAAAGGCTTCTGGGAGAGACAGATACACACACACACACACACACACACACACACACACACACACACACACACACACGAACACCCCCCTCCCGCTCCCCCTCCAGAGCATAGTCCCCAGTCTGATTTTTGTAATCCTTACTGCCCCAAGCAGGGTCCCTTTGATCCCTGATGGCTGATTAGTATCTGAACAGCCCACCTGCACCACGTAACCATATCCTCTCATCTTCAGTAGCAGTGTCACCTAGTGGAAAAAGTACACCTTAGGGGTCAGAGGGCCTGAGTTTTAATCCATGCTATGCAATTTACTTGCTGCCTGACCTTGGGCTAGTCACTTAATTTCTCCGTGCCTCAGGTCCTTCATCTGCAAAATGGGGATTCAATTCTTGTTCTCCCTCCTATTTAGATTAGGATACCCGAGTGAGACCTGATTACCTTGGATCCACCCTACTACTAAGTACAGTACTTGGCACATAGTAAAGGGCTAACAAAATAACTTTCATTATTCACCCAGGGCAGACACCCCTGACTTGTCTCTGAAGGGTCTTCTCCCTTTTCTGGCAGTATCTCCAGGGAATGATGGGGCCATGAGCTCCTTAGCACTCACTGGGTCCTAGGCTTATGATCCCAAACACTCTTTCTCCCTCAAGGCACCTGACAATCTCAGTTATCCAAGTATGGACAGTTGATGGGTTGGGGGATGAATTCAGGTGAAACCTTGACATTCTTGGGCTAGGACAAAGGACACTTTTCCTCCCTCTGGCTTAGTAGATAGAGAACGGGCCTTGGAGTCAGAAGCTCGTGTATTCTAATCCTGGCTCGACCACTTATCTGCTGTGTGGCCTTGGGCAAGTCTTTTCACTTGCCTGTTGCCTTAATTACTTCATCTGTAAAATGGGAATGGAGACTATGAGCCCCACGTGGGACAGGGACTATGTCCGCCTGATTTGATTGTATTCATTCGTTCATTCAATCGTATTTATTGAGTGCTTACTGTGTGCAGAGCACTGTACTAAGCGCTTAGGAAGTACAAGAAGCAGAGAAGTAGGGAAGTAGAGAAGCAGCGTGGCTCAGTGGAAATCAATCAATCAATCAATCAATCGTATTTATTGAGCGCTTACTATGTGCAGAGCACTGTACTAAGCGCTTGGGAAGTACAAATTGGCATCACATAGAGACAGTCCCTACCCAACAGTGGGCTCACAGTCTAAAAGGGGGAGACAGAGAACAGAACCAAACATACCAACAAAATAAAATAAGTAGGATAGAAATGCACAAGTAAAATAAATAAATAAATAAATAAACAGAGTAATAAATATGTACAACCATATATACATATATACAGGTGCTGTGGGGAAGGGAAGGAGGTAAGACGGGGATGGAGAGGGGGACGAGGGGGAGAGGAAAGAAGGGGCTCAGTCTGGGAAGGCCTCCTGGAGGAGGTGAGCTCTCAGCAGGGCCTTGAAGGGAGGAAGAGAGCTAGCTTGGCGGATGGGCAGAGGGAGGGCATTCCAGGCCCGGGGGATGACGTGGGCCGCGGGTCGATGGCGGGACAGGCGAGAGCGAGGTACAGTGAGGAGATTAGTGGTGGAGGAGCGGAGGGTGCGGGCTGGGCAGTAGAAGGAGAGAAGGGAGGTGAGGTAGGAGGGGGCGAGGTGATGGAGAGCCTTGAAGCCCAGGGTGAGGAGTTTCTGCCTGATGCTCAGATTGATCGGTAGCCATTGGAGGTTTTTGAGGAGGGGAGTGATATGTCCAGAGCGTTTCTGGACAAAGATAATCCGGGCAGCAGCATGAAGTATGGATTGAAGTGGAGAGAGACACGAGGGTGGGAGATCAGAGAGAAGGCTAGTGCAGTAGTCCAGACGGGATAGGATGAGAGCTTGAATTAGCAGGGTAGCGGTTTGGATGGAGAGGAAAGGGCGGATCTTGGCAATGTTGCGGAGCTGAGACCGGCAGGTTTTGGTGACGGCTTGGATGTGAGGGGTTTTGGGGGTTCCGGGCACCGGAAAGAGCCCGGGTTTTGGAGTCAGAGGTCACAGGTTCAAATTCCGGCTCCACCAATTGTCAGCTGTGTAACTTTGGGCAAGTCATTTCACTTCTCTGTGCCTCAGTTACCTCACCTGTAAAATGGGGATTAAGACTGTGAGCCCCCTGCGGGACAACCTTATCACCTTGTAACCTCCCCAGAGCTTAGAACAGTGCTTTACACATAGAAAGCGCTTAATAAATGCCATTATTATTATTATTATTATTACAAGTTGGCGACATATTGAGACGGTCCCTATCCAACAACGGGCTCACAGTCTAGAAAGGGGAGACAGAGATAAAAACAAAACATGTGGACAGTGTCAAGTCGTCAGAATAAATAGAATTAAAGCTATATGCACATCATTAACAAAATAAATAGAATAGTAAATATGTACACGTAAAATAAATAGAATAATAAATCTGTACGAACATATATACAGGTGCTATGGGGAGCGGAAGGAGGTAGGGCGGGGGGATGGAGAGGAGGAGATGAAAAAGGGGGCTCAGTCTGGGAAGGCCTCTTGAAGGAGGTGAGCTCTCAGTAGGGCATTGAAGGGAAGAAGAGAGCTAACTTGGCGGATGTGTGGAGGGAGGGCATTCCAGGCCAGGGGGAGGACGTGGGTCGGACGTGGGTGGGACAGGCGAGAATGAGGTACAGTGAGGAGGTTAGCGGCAGAGGAGCGGAGGGTGCAGGCTGGGCTGTAGAAGGAGAGAAGGGAAGTGAGGTATGAGGGGGCGAGGTGATGGAGAGCCCACCCCAGCGCTTGATACAGTTCCTGGCACATAGTGATCGCTTAACAAATGCCACAATTATCATTATGATCATTATTATATTATGATTATTATGATTACATAAGGCCTCATCCCCCTCATCCCCTCTCCATCCCCCCCATCTTACCTCCTTCCCTTCCCCACTGCACCTGTATATATGTATATATGTTTGTACATATTTATTACTCTGTTTATTTATTTATTTATTTTACTTGTACATATCTATTCTATTTATTTTATTTTGTTATTATGTTTGGTTTTGTTCTCTGTCTCCCCCTTTTAGACTGTGAGCCCACTGTTGGGTAGGGACTGTCTCTATATGTTGCCAACTTGTACTTCCCAAGCGCTTAGTACAGTGCTCTGCACACAGTAAGCCCTCAATAAATATGATTGATGATGATAAGGCATTCGCGGACCCATACTCCGGGGGTGGGGGGACACTCTGAATTCATTCTCAACAATCGTGTACATATGCTATTCAAGTTCTCATTTTGACTACGTTATTAGTTACATTTACATTACATTTACGTTTGCCTCCTCATGAGAATGAGAGGTCCATGTGAGCAAGAAATGAGTCCCATGTTTGTTGCGTACTTTTCCGAGCGACCAGAGAAGTGCATTAGTCACAATATATGCTCAGGAAATGTAATCTTTACTCCTTCTCGCAGGTTTTCGGTGATGAAGACTAAGGATCGTGGCTGGGACCATCAGACTCCCTTTGCCCCGCAGGGAGGTATCAGCCATCATCCCATTAAGGCATCGCAAGGACTGGATCTTGACCATGTCTTTCCCGAAGTCTAGCGCACCCTGCCCGGAATGGAGGACTCTGGTAAACACATCCGGAGCTGTTCCTACCCACCTAGCCTCGTTGAAGAGGAGACCATGCCCTCCATCCCCCTCCAGTCAGACAGAATGAAGGCCCTCTGGTGTTATCCAATAGGAGTCACTGATCAACCATGAGGAACTACACACCGGTGACTGAGTTCATCCTCCTGGGCCTTACGGACAACCCGAATTTACAAACGGTAATTCTCCTCTACATGTCTGTCACCTACGTGATGAGCCTCACCGGCAACCTGTCCATCGTGACCCTCACCCTGCTGGACTCCCACCTCCGCACCCCCATGTACTTCTTCCTTCGCTGCTTCTCCTCCCTGGAGATCTGTTTCACGTCCACCTGCATTCCCAGATTCCTAGCCGCCATCGTCACCGGGAACAGGACCATTTCCTACAACTGTTGTGTAACTCAGCTATTTTTCTTTTTTCTGCTGGGGGCGACCGAGTTCTTCCTCCTGGTCGCCATGTCCTACGACCGCTACGTCGCCATCTGCCGGCCGCTGCACTACACGACCATCATGAGCCAGAGAGTCTGCAATCTGCTGGTGCTCTTTTCCTTGCTGACCGGTTTCCTGGTCATCTTTCCTCCTATCATCCTTGGCCTCCAACTAGACTTCTGTGACTCTGTGGCCATTGACCACTTCTTCTGTGACGTCTCCCCTATGCTCCTGCTCTCCTGCTCGGACACCTGGTTCCTGGAACTCATGGCTCTCATCTTGGCCGTGGGGACAGTTCTAATCACCTTGGCGTTAGTGGTCATGTCCTACACAGCCATCGCCCGTGCCATCCTGAGACTACCCTCCTCTCAGCAAAGGAGAAAGGCCTTTTCCACCTGCTCCTCACACATGGTCGTGGTCTCCATCACATATGGCAGCTGTATCTTTATGTACATCAAACCATCCGCCAAGGACAGGTTGGACCTGACCAAGGGGGTATCCTTGCTCTACACCTCCGTGGCCCCCATGCTGAACCCTTTTATCTACTCCCTGCGGAATCAGCAAGTCAAGCAAGCCATCAGGGACCTGATGCATCGGGTTCGATTTGTCTTCAGGGGATGAGGGTTCTTCAGCGACCAAATCCAGCAGGAAAATCTGCAGAAGACGTGGAAGCTGAGACTGAGACTGACACAATCAATCAATCAATCAATCAATCAATCAATCGTATTTATTGAACGCTTACTGTGTGCAGAGCACTGTACTAAGCGCTTGGGAAGTACAAGTTGGCAACATATAGAGACAGTCCCTACCCAACAGTGGGCTCACAGTCTAGAAGAGACACAGAGACTCGGTGCCTGTACATTAGGCTAATGCACTATCTTCTCCACAAATAACAGGTTCTAACTGTTATCCATCCCTCTGTGCGCCCCTTCACCCGCCATTCTGGAAATTTCTACCCTGGTCAGGTCCCCCTGTTACCTCAGCCCTTTGCCCTCATAATTATAATGGTATTTGCCAAGTGCTTACTCTATGCCAAGCACTGTTCTAAGCGCTGGGGTAGATACAAGTTAATCAGGTTGGACACAGTCCCTGGCCTACATTGAGCTCACATTTTTTAGAGATGTGGTAACTGAGGCACAGAGTATTTAAGTGACTTGTCCAAGGTTACACAGCAGACATGTGGTTGAGTCTGGATTAGAATCCAGGTCCTGACACCCAGGCCCGCGATTTAATCTGAATTAATCGGATTTGGGCAGACATTTTAATCTGTCCTATTTGTTCTGCACCCTACCTCATCCCCGTTTTTATTCTGGCTTCCACCCTTTAGAAATCAATTCCATGTATCCATTTGATTGGAAACTACTGGGTGACAGGAACCATGTGAATTTCATCAGGTGTGCTCGCCCAAGCACTGAATAGAGTGCCTAGGACTCAGTAGGCAGTCAGTAGATTCCATTTGACTGATTGATGGATTGCTTAATAGTCAGTAAGACCTCACTAAACTCTATCTGTTTGATGAATTGCTTTGCACACAGCAGGTGCTCAACAAATGCCGTTTTATTGATAGATGGATTGCTTTGCACTTAATAGGCTTTCAAAAAATACCGTGAGAAGGACAGAAAGGTTTGGGAAGGGAAAGCTGCGCTCCTGTACAGATGGAAGGTAATGGAGGGCCCACGGGGGAAGGGAGGGAGGGAAGGAAAGAGGAACTGAAGGATGCTACCTCTCCCAAAGGGGTGTAGTGTAAAGAACATAAAATAAACCGTTAGCTCCTAATCAGGGACCTTTAATCCAAAACCTTCCCAGGAGGTCTCAACACATGGCCGCCTGTCTAGGTACTGAGTGCGGGCTGCTTACCAGGGTGGGGTTTTAACACATTCTTTCATTTCCATAAACCCGCTCCAAACTGACATCATCAGTTCCCTTTGGGCCTCCTGAGGATGGTCCTCCCATCGCCAACAGTCATTAGTTCCCCGTGAGGTCAGTTGGATTCCATGGCTTCTCACTGACGGTGGAGCAATTACTTGGTATCCCTCGGTCTCCTGTGGTACATGGTCACCATCTTAGAGAAGCAGCGTGGCTCAGTGAGAAGATCACGGACTTGGGAGTCAAAGGTCATGGGTTCTAATCCCGGCTCCGCCACTTGTCAGCTGTGTGACTTTGGGCAAGTCACAACTTCTCTAGGCCTCAGTTACCTCATCTGTAAAATGGGGATTAAAACTGTGAGCCCCACGTGGGACAACCTGACTACCTTTGTACTCCCCCAGCGCTTAGAACAGAGCTTGGCAAATAACGCTTGACAAATGCCATAGTTATTATTATTATCATTATTATCTTAGTCCTTTCTCCAATGATCAAACAATAGATCATTCAATCATATTTATTGAGCACTTAATGTGTGTAAATAACTGTACTAAACGCTTGGAGAGTTATTAAAACTTACAGTCTAGAAGGGAAGATAGGCGTTCACATAAATCGAGAAATTATGAATGTGTACATCAGTGCTATGGGGCTGTGGAAGGGACTAAAAGGGCGCAAACAAATGTGCAAAGATGAGACAGAAGGAAAAGGGAGAAGAGGAAATGAGGCTCAGTCAGGGAAGGCCTCTTGGAGGAGATGTGCCTTGAATAAGGCTTCGAAGGTGGTTGGAGGGCCGGAGCAGGGGCGGAAGTGATAGTCACTTGGCTATGAAGAGGGAGGGCGCTCCAAGCCAGAGGTAGGGCGTGGACAAAAGGTCGGCGGCAGGTGATTGCCACCCCGTGGCCCGATACACCATGTTAGAACCCAAAATGCCAAGGCGTTAGGGAAACCCAGGACGCTAGAGTCAATGCCAAGGTGCACCGGGGCAGAAGTTAGAGTTATTTTGCAGCGGCAGCTGTTCCAGGAGACGTTGCAGGCTGCGATCTGGGGCATGGGCTGGGGGACACGCCATGGGGCCTAGGTGTCAGTGTGTGTGTGTGTGTGTGTGTGTGTGTGTGTGTGTGTGTGTGTGTGTGTGTGTGTGTGTGTGTGTGAAGGGGGCTGTGGTTCTGGGCTCTGCTGGAGCCGGTCCGACAGTGGAGTCTGTACCTGGGACTTTGGGGAGGCGAATTAGGGGCGGGAGGGGAAGGAGCCGCGTGCGGGCACTGAGTCACCTGCAGAAGAGACGTAGAAGAGACGTGAGAGAGTGAGGGGAGGGGCAGTGAGAGATCCACAACGGTGGCAGCTCTGAGCCCTCTCTCCGCGCTGCGAGGTGCACACCCCAGAGTGCAGGGATGACAACAAGGTGTGGATCTCCGTCCCCACCAGGGGAAGCTCAACCCAGGACATGATGCGAAGTGAGGAAAAAAGAGCCCATGGCAGCCCGGAGTCTCCCCACGGAAAAGAGGATCGCACATGGGACTCCCTTGTGGACGCACCCCGCGGCTGACTTGTCTGCCACGGAGCCAGAGCCAAAGAAAGGAGAGAAAACAAAGGGAAGAAGGAGACGCCTTCTACCAATCAGTCAATCAAGGGCATTTACTGAAAGCCTGATGTGTGCAGAACAGTGTACTGAGTGCTTTGGAGAACCCAATAGGTCGAGGAGTTACGATCTATCAGTCATCTTTATCACTGTCTATTTCGCTGCCTCTCTCTTCATGGTTATGTAGACAGACTCAGGTGGTCTCTTGGGAGGCGAGGACCTGGTGGGATGAAGGGACTGTCAGTTGTAGGAAGGGGTAAGACGACGGGTGAGAACGCTGATAGGGGCTCCTGGAAAGGCGAATAACTTTCTCCCACCTTCTGAGGGAAGACAGTGCTAGTGATAAGTTCCACTGGGACAAGAGGAGTCTGGACCCTGGGGACCAAAGCAGGAAGTCCCCCGTTAGATGGTAAACTCTTTGAAGGCACGGATCTTGTCTCTTTTATATGATACTTGCCTACTGTGTGCCAAGCACTGTACTAAGCATTGGAGCTGATACAAGTTAATCAGGATGGACCCATAGAGAACTCAATCTAAGTAGGAGAGTGCAGGATTCAATCTCCATTTTTCTATGGTATTTGTAAAGCACTTATTATGTGTCAGACTATTCTAAGTGCTGGGGTAGATATAACACAATCAAGTTGAATAAAGTGCCTGCCCCGCTTGGGGCTCTAAGTAGAAGAGAGTATAAGAGAACTGAGGAACAGAGAAATTAAGTGACCTGCCCATGGTCACGCAATAGGCAAGAGACAAAGCCAAGATTTGTACCCAGGTTTTATGATTCCCAGGTCCGTGCTCTTTCCAATAGGCCAAGTTGTTTCCCAGCTATTGTTTCAATTGTCCTCACCCAAGCTCTAAGCATAGTACTGCCAAAACAAAGTGAAGGAAACACCGCCTACCAATATGCTGAATGCTTCTGACAGCCCAATATATCTAGGAGGTATGATCTACCGGTCATATTTATCATTCTCTATCTCCCTGACTCTTCTCCTCGTGCTTATAATAGTAATGATAATGGTATTTGTTAAGCGCTTACTATTTGCCAAGCACTGTTTTAAGCACTGGGGTACAAACAAGGTAGTCAGGTTGTCCCACGTGGGGCTCACAGTCTTAATCCTCATTTTGTGGATGAGGTAACTGAGGCACAGAGAAGTTAAGTGACTTGCCCCAAATCACAAAGCTGATAAGTGGAAGAGCCGGGATTAGAACCCACGACCGGACTCTCAAGCCCGGCCTCTTTCCACTAGGCAACGCTGCTTCTCTAATGTAGACAGATTCGGGTGATCAAGTCGGTGACGAGGACTTGGTGGAATGAAGAGACTGGCAGTGGGAGGAAGGGATAGGACAAAAGGTGAAGGCAATGATAGGCGCTCCTGGAAAGGTGAATAACTTTCTCCCACCTTCTGAGGGAGGTGTTCCACTGGGACAGGAGGAGAGGCAGGCGGGACCTTGGGAACCAAAGCAGGAAATCTCCCGTTAGATGGTAAGCTCTCCGAAGGCAAGGATAATGTCTATTTTTTCTGGTACTCCCCTATCATGTGCCAAGCACCGTACTATGCTTTGGGCCAGAAACAAAATAATCAGGATGACACAGTCTCTGTCCCACATGGAGAACACAATCTAAGTAGTAGGGTGTAAGATACAATCCCCATTTTTGTGGTATTTCGTAAGCACTTCTATGTCTCAAAGCTGTTCTAAGTCCTGGGGTGGATACAAGATCATCAGGTTGGACACAGTCCCTTCCCTGCCTAGGGCTCACAGTCTAAGTAGGAGGTAGTGCGGGAGAACTGGGAGTATTTATTTTACTTGTACATATTTATTCTACTTATTTTATTTTGTTAATATGTTTTGTTTTGTTCTCTGTCTCCCCCTTCTAGACTGTGAGCCCACTGTTGGGTAGGGGCCGTCTCTATACGTTGCCAACTTGTACTTCCCAAGCGCTTAGTACAGTGCTGTGCACACAGTAAGTGCTCAATAAATACAATTGAATGAATGAACTGGGGCACAGAGAAGTTAAGTGACTTGCCCATGATCACGCAACAGGCAAGTGGCAGAGCCAAGATTAGTACATAGGTTCTCTGACTCCCGGCCCATGAACTTTTCCACTAGGCCACTGCTCCTTCCCAGCTATTTATTCCACTGTCTTTCTCAAGCTCTAAGCACAGTGCTGGCACCCCTGTAGGCACTCAGGAAATACGATTGATGGATTAATTGAAAGTAGGTTCCATCGCCAAAGGAGCCCAATACTTCAACCACCTCTAGGCCAAGACACGCTTTGTACAAGGAAGATCTCCCATTGCTCCATCTCCCTTGTTCTCCTCTTGGTCACCTGGACTGGGGATTAATGGTTGGATTGGCTGCGTCTGTGTCTCATCCCCCGGCACTTGGGACATGCCCGCAATCAGGGCTTTAAACGTTCACAGCTATAACCACCAAAGCATCCTCCATTCATTAGGGTCTCCCGACTCAACCCTAGAGAGACATTTATTGTTCTCACAATTGGTCCCCGTGTGCCCATTGGGAACCAAAGAGAATAAAACTCCCACTTTTTGTCCTGTGGTAAGTAGAGAAGCCCATCTGCTGCCCAAAGGGTTGAGGTTGTCTTCCCTAATATGAGGAGATAAAACTCCTGTTGCCTTCCTCCACTTTCCTTTCCCAGAGCATGCGGAAAATTTGGCCTTGCGGGGAATGGGTGGGGTCGCATTTCCAATGGTGATAAGAAGCCGAGGAAGTGAACAGGGTCTAGGAAGTTGAGTTAAGACTAGAGCCGGGGAATAAGAGGGAAATTCCAGAAATTCCACGCAGGCGTGGCATTATCTCCGTGCTTTTGCCCCGGGCCTGAGCTACGACGGACATTTGGTAAGACTCCCGGAATCAGAGCAGAGTCCTGGGGAAGGGGAGGTCCTCTCAGGGTTACCTTGGTCCATTCCCTTCCCGTTGTGGATTTCAGAGACTCAATCCGTGATGGCTGCGTCCACCTTCCCTCCAGCCCTGGACTCCAGGAGCCTCTGACCCTGTTCTGGAGACTCCGCTCATAACTGGTGATTAATAGACAATCAGTCAATCACAGGTATTTATTGAGGGATTACTGTGCACAGAGCACTTTATGAAACACTTGGGAGAGAACAACAGAGTTAGTAGATATGTGACCTGACCACAAGAATCGTGCAATATAGAAGGAGTGAGAGACATAAATATAAATCCATAAATAAATTGTGGGTATGGCCATACTTGTTGTGCTGCAGAAGGTGGGGTGAATAGCAAGTGTTTAAAAGGCAAATATGCAAGTGTATAAGCGACGCAGAAGGGAGAGCAAGTAGGGGAAAAGAGGGCTTCATCCAGAAAGACCTCTGGGAAAGACAAAACACACACACACGCACACACAGACACACACACACATCCCAGAACTCTATCCCCATTCTGTCTTTTGTCATCCTTACTGCCCCAAACCGAGTCCCTAATAATAATAATAATTGTTGTACTTGTAATATGCTTACTGTGTGCCAGTCACTGTATTAAGCACTGGGTAGATTCAAGGCAATCGAGTTGGACACAGTTGCGGTCCCATATAGGGCTCACAATCTTAATCCCCATTTTACAGATGAGGTAACTGAAGTCCTGAGAAGTTAAGCGACTTGCCTAAGGCCACACAGCAGACAAATGGCCGAGCTGGGATTAGAATCCAGGTCTTTCTGACCTGTCATGCTAGTGCTCTGTCTCCTTTGATCCAAGGAGGCTCCCAGATGGCTGATAAATCTTTGAGCACCGCACCTCCACCCTTTATCCAAATCTCCTAATCTTCAGAGATAGTTTCGCCTAATGGAAAAAGCGTGGCCTGAGGTCAGAGGACACGATTTCTAAACCCTGTTCCAACACCTACTTGCTGTGTGACCTTGGGCCAGTCGCTTACATTGTCTGTGCATCAGTTCCCTTATCTTCAGATGGGGATTGAATTCTTGGTCTACCTCCTATTTAAATTGTGAGTGCCAAGTGAGACCTAATTATCTGTTTTCCACCCGAACATTTAGTCGAGTGCTTGGCACATACTAAGGGCTTGACCATAACACATTTATTATTCACCCAAGGCTCTCAGCAAATCTAATCTGTACTCGAAGCATCACGAAGGTTCTCGGTGATGAAGCCTAAAGATCGCGGCTGGCGTTCGTTGTCCCACGGGGAGGTGTCAGCCATCAGCCCATGAGGTCATCTAAAGGACTGCCATAGGCTCGTGCATCCGGCCCGGAGTGGAGGACCCTGGGCACATCCAGAGCTGTCCCTGCCCAGCTAGTATGGAGGGAAAGGAGACACTGCACTCCATCCCTCTCCAGTAGGCCAAACTGACGATCCTCTGGCGCTACTCAAAAGCAGTAACAAGTCAGCCATGAGGAACCACACGCAAGTGACTGAGTTCGTCCTCCTGGGACTCACGGACGACCCGGATTTACAGGCTGTGATTCTCCTCTATATGTTTGTCTGCTACGTACTAAGCATCACCGGCAACCTGGCCATTGTCATCTTCACCATGCTGGACTCCCGCCTCCACACCCCCATGTACTTCTTCCTGTGCTGCTTCTCCTTCCTGGAGATCGGCTTCACCTCCGCCTGCATTCCCAGATTCCTGGCCACTATCGCCACCGGAGACAGAACCATTTCCTTTTCCAACTGCTTCACTCAGCTGTTCTTCTTCATCTTCCTGGGGGCGACCGAATTCTTCCTCCTGGCCGCCATGTCCTATGACCGCTATGTTGCCATCTGCCGGCCCCTGCACTACAGGACCGTCATGAGCCAGAAAGTCTGCACCCTGCTGGTCCTCTGCTCCTGTCTGGCCGGGTTCCTGGTCATCTTTCCTTTGATTATCCTTGGCCTCCAACTGGACTTCTGTGGCTCAGTAGACATTGACCACTTCTTCTGTGACTTCTCCCCTCTGCTCCTGCTCTCCTGCTCGGACACTGGGTTCCTGGAGCTGATGGCTTTCATCTTGGCCTTGGGGACACTACTGGTCACCTTGGTGTTAGTGGCCGTGTCCTACACAGCCATCGCTCGCACCATCCTGAGACTGCCCTCTGCTCAGCAGAAGAGAAAAGCTTTTTCCACCTGCTCTTCCCACATGGTCGTGGTCTCCATCACATATGGCAGCTGCATCTTTATGTACATCAAACCGTCCGCTAAGGACAGGGTAGACCTGACCAAGGGAGTGGCCGTGCTGAACACTTCCGTGGCCCCCATGTTGAACCCTTTCATCTACACCCTGAGGAACAAGCAGGTCAAGCAGGCCATCAGGGACCTGGTGCACCGCGTTCGATTTTCCTCCAGGAGGTGAGGGCTCCTTGGTGATGAAATCCAGCAGGAAAATGTACAGGAGATACTAAGGCTCGACCACAGAGACTTGGTGCCTACACATTACCCTAATCATCATCATCATCAACCGTATTTATTGAGCGCTTACCGTGTGCAGAGCACTGTACTAAGCTCTTGGGAAGTACAAGTTGGCAACATATAGAGACAGTCCCTACCCAACAGTGGGCTCACAGTCTAAAAGGAGGAGACAGAGAACAAAACCAAACATACTAACAAAATAAAATAAATAGCATAGATATGTACAAGTAAAATAAATAAATTAATAGAGTAATAAATATGTACAAACATATATACATATATACAGATGCTGTGGGGAAGGGAAGGAGGTAAGATGGGGGGATGGAGAGGGGGACGAGGGGGTGAGGAAGGAAGGGGCTCAGTCTGGGAAGGCCTCCTGGAGGAGGTGAGCTCTCAGTAGGGCCGTGAAGGGAGGAAGAGAACTAGCTTGGCGAATGGGCAGAGGGAGGGCAATCCAGGCCCGGGGGATGATGTGGGCCGGAGGTCGATGGCGGGACAGGCGAGAACGAGGTACGGTGAGGAGATTAGCAGCAGAGGAGTGAAGGGTGCGGGGTGGGCTGTAGAAGGAGAGAAGGGAGGTGAGGTAGGAAGGGGCGAGGTGATGGAGAGCCTTGAAGCCGAGGGTGAGGAGTTTCTGCCGGATGCGCAGGTTGATTGGTAGCCACTGGGGATTTTTGAGGAGGGGAGTAACATGCCCAGAGTGTTTCTGGACAAAGACAATCCGGGCAGCAGCATGAAGTATGGATTGAAGTGGGGAGAGACACAAGGATGGGAGATCAGAGAGAAGGCTGATGCAGTAGTCCAGACGGAATAGGATGAGAGCTTGAAAGAGCAGGGTAGCAGTATGGATGGAGAGGAAAGGGAGGATCTTGGCAATGTTGGGGAGCTGAGACCGGCAGGTTTTGGTGACGGCTTGGATGTGAGGGGTGAATGAGAGAGCCGAGTCGAGGATGACACCAAGGTTCCGGGCTTGTGAGACGGGAAGGATGGTAGTGCCGTCAACAGAGATGGGAAAGTCAGGGAGAGGGCAGGGTTTGGGTTGGGAGACAAGGATCAGCATTGGTTCTCCATGCCTCTTTGTGCCCCCGCACCCGCCCTTCTGGAAATCCCTCCCCGGCCATGTCCCCTTGCTACTTCAGCCCTTTGTCCTCATCCACTCAGTGGGGAGTTAAGTCTTTTCATTATGCACGAGAGAGACATTCCGAGGTTTGTTCAGTGGGTCCATGCCGAAACCAATAGAAACCCCCAGGTTCCCGGTGTTTTTTGAAAATCTCGTTCCATACCCACCAAAGTGAGGCCCTACGGCTGGAGGAGTCACGTTATTGGTCATTACGGGGAGGGGAAGCCTAAGGTTCACCAGTTTTTACTCCCATCCTTTCACTCCCCTCTCTTAGTTCCAACCTCCCAATCCCCAACTCACCCCCAACCTCTCACTCCCCCTCTCACATCAATCCTCAGCATATTTGCATATGTGTCTGTTATACTGTAATTTCACTGATTTAATCCGATTTGGGCAGACAGTCCCGTCTGTCCTACTTGTTCGGCTCCCTAGCTGATCCCTTTTTGACTCTGGCTCCCACTCTTTGGAAATCATCTCTATCAACTCCTTCATTCGAATAGAAATTATTGGATAGCAGGAACCATGTGACTTTCATCAGTTGTGCTCTTTCAAGCTCTTAGTATAGTGCCTAGGACTCAGTAGACAGTCATTAGATGCCATTTGATTGATTGATGGATTGCTTAACACTCAACACCCAGTAAGCCCTCAATAAATACTTCCGGATTTCTTTGCACTCGGCACTCCACATCCACAACCCAGACTGCAGGGGCGACAACGCCGGTCGGATCTCCCTCACGACATGGCGGGGCTCAACCCAGGCCATGGCTTGTAGAGGGGAAAAACGGCCACGGCAACCCGGAGATGCCCCACAGTAACAGAGGCTCCGAGCGCGGAAATCCATTTGTGGAAGCAATCTGGGGCTGACCTCTTTGCCACGGAGCTAGAGCCTGGGGAAGGCGACAAATCGAAGGGAAGAAGGAGCTGCCGCCTACCAGTCTGTCAATCAATGGTATTTACTGAACGCCTACTGTGTGCAAAACAGCGTACCGAGTGCTTTGGAGAGCCCAAGAGATCTGGGAGAAATGACCTATCAGTCATCTTTATCATTATCTCCCTTCTCTCTCTCCTCATGGTTAAGTAGACAGATTCGGGTGACCTCGTAGGTGGAATGAAAAGACTATCAGTGGGAGGAAGGAACAGGACGACGGGTAAATGCTTTGACTGGAAAGGGGAATAACTTTCTCCCACCTTCTCAGGGAGGACTGTGCTAGTGATGAGTTCCACTGAAACAAGAGGAGAGGCAGGACTCTGAGGGCAAAAGCAGGAAATCACCCTATAGATGCTAAAGCTCAGTGAAGGCAGGGATCATGTCTATGTTTTATGGTACTTTTCTACTATGTGCCAAGCACTGTACTAACCTGTGGGGCAGATACAAGATAATCAGGATGGGCATAGTCCTTGTCCCACCTGGAGAACACAATCTAAGTAAGAGGGAGTAGGATTCAATTCACATTTTTTATGGTATTTGTTAAGCACTTACTATGTGTCAAACACTGTTCTAAACTCTGTGGTAGATACAAATTAATAATAATAATAATAATAATAATGACATTTATTGAGCGCTTACTATGTGTAAAGCATTGTTCTAAGCGCTGGGGAGGTTACAAGATGATCAGGTTGTCCCACGGGGGGGCTCACAGTCTTACTCCCCATTTTACAGACGAGGTAACTGAGGCACAGAGAAGTTAAGTGACTTGCCCAAAGTCACAGAGATGACAATTGGCAGAGCCGGGATTTGAACCCATGACCTCTGACTCCAAAACCGGTGCTCTTTCAACTGAGCCACGCTGGACACAATCCTTGTCCTGCATTGAGCTCATTCATTTATTCATTCATTCAATCATATTTATTGAGCGCTTACTGTGTGTACAGCACCGTACTAAGCTCTTGGAAAGTACAATTCGACAACAAATAGAGACAATCCCTACCCAACAACGGGCTCACAGTCTAGAAGGGGAGAGACAGAGAACGAAACAAAAAAAGTTTTTGTTTTGTTTGCTCAGTCTAAGCAGGAGGGAGTACAGGAGACCTGAGGCACAGGTCATGCAACAGGCAAGTGGCAGAGCCAAGGTTAGTACCCAGGTTCTCTGACTCCCGGGCCCGGGATCTTTTCCTCTAGGCCATGCTGCATCCCAGCTATTCTTTCCATTGTCGTCTCCCCAGCTCTCAATACAGTGCTGGGCCCCGAGTGGGAGTTCAGGAAATATGATTGGTGGATTAATCGAGAGTAGGTTCCATTCGCAAATAGCTCTATACATCAACCACCTCTGGGCCCAGCCACCATTTGTAGAAGGAAGATTCCCATTGCTCCATCTTAATTACTCTTCTCTGGGTCTGCCCTCCTTTACTTCTCTGTTCCTCAGTTACCTCATCTGTAAAATGGGGATTAAGACTGTGAGCCCCACGTGGGACAACCTGATCACCTTGTAACCTCCCCAGCGCTTAGAACAGTGCTTTGCACATAGTAAGCGCTTAATAAATGCCATCATTATTATTATTATTATTCTCCCTCTCTCTTCTGTGTCACCTTGATTTATTCCCTTTATTTATCCCCCCTCCCAGCCCCACAGCATTTATGTACATATCTATAATTTTATTTATTTATATTGATGTCTGTCTCCCTCTCTAGACTTGTAAGATCGTTGTGGGCAGGGAATGTGTCTGTTATATTGCTACACTGGTCTCTTCCAAGCGCTTAATACAGTGTTCTGCACACAGTAAGCACTCAATAAAACGATTGACTGACTGATGGACTGGGTCACACGGACTGGGAATTAATGGCTTGGGATGGCTGCAACTTGCCCCCAACCTTCACCCACAGACCCTCTGAATGGGACCCCAATCCGGGTATTAAATGTTCACTGCCAGAGCCACCAAAGCATCTACCATTCATAAGTGTCTCCCGACTAACCCCTGGGGAGACTTTCATTGTTCTCACAATTGGTCCCCTTGTGCCCATCAGGAACCAAAGAGAATAAAACCCTCACTCTTGCTCCTGTATTAGGTAGGGCAGCACATCTTCTGCTCAAAGGTTCCACACTGACTCCCAGGCTATGAGCAGAAAAAAAATCCTGATGCCTTCCTTCCCACCCACTTTGGCCTCGAGTTAATTTGATGGGGTTGCGTGCCCAGTGGTGATGGGAGAGCAAAAACGAGCATCGTTTGGAGAGGTCAGTGAAAACCGGAACAGGGGAATAGGTGGGAAATTCCGCACAAGCATGACATTATCTCAGTGTTGCTTCCCTGCCAACTGTAAGATGGGCATTTGGGATGACCCCCGTAATCAGGGCAGAGTGCTAGGGAAGCGAGGACCTCTCAGGGTCACTTTGGTTCGTTCCCTTTCTATTGTGGATTTCAGAGCCTCAATCCATGGACGACTGCATCCACTTTCCCTCCAGTCCTGGGCTCCCAGAGTCTGTGATTCGGTCATGGAGCTCCCGTTCAGAACTGGTAATTATCAGTCAATAAATCAATCAGTCAATAGTATTTATTGAGAGCTTACTGTGCACAGAGCACTTCTTGAAGTGCTTGGGAGAGTACAACAATCAATCAATCAATCGTATTTATTGAGCGCTTACTATGTGCAGAGCACTGTACTAAGCGCTTGGGAAGTACAAATTGGCAACACATAGAGACAGTCCCTACCCAACAGTGGGCTCACAGTCTAAAAGGGGGAGACAGAGAACAAAACCAAACATACCAACAAAATAAAATAAATAGGATAGAAATGTACAAGTAAAATAAATAAATAAATAAATAAATAGAGTAATAAATATGTACAACCATATATACATATATACAGGTGCTGTGGGGAAGGAAAGGAGGTAAGATGGGGGGATGGAGAGGGGGACGAGGGGGAGAGGAAGGAAGGGGCTCAGTCTGGGAAGGCCTCCTGGAGGAGGTGAGCTCTCAGCAGGGCCTTGAAGGGAGGAAGAGAGCTAGCTTGGCGGATGGGCAGAGGGAGGGCATTCCAGGCCCGGGGGATGACGTGGGCCGCGGGTCGATGGCGGGACAGGCGAGAGCGAGGTACGGTGAGGAGATTAGCGGTGGAGGAGCGGAGGGTGCGGGCTGGGCAGTAGAAGGAGAGAAGGGAGGTGAGGTAGGAGGGGGCGAGGTGATGGACAGCCTTGAAGCCCAGGGTGAGGAGTTTCTGCCTGATGCGCAGATTGATTGGTAGCCATTGGAGGTTTTTGAGGAGGGGAGTAATATGCCCAGAGCGGTTCTGGACAAAGATAATCCGGGCAGCAGCATGAAGTATGGATTGAAGTGGAGAGAGACACGAGGATGGGAGATCAGAGAGAAGGCTGGTGCAGTAGTCCAGACGGGATAGGATGAGAGCTTGAATGAGCAGGGTAGCGGTTTGGATGGAGAGGAAAGGGCAGATTTTGGCAATGTTGCAGAGCTGAGACCGGCAGGTTTTGGTGACGGCTTGGAT
The DNA here is from genome assembly GCF_015852505.1 of Tachyglossus aculeatus. Taxonomy (NCBI): domain Eukaryota; kingdom Metazoa; phylum Chordata; class Mammalia; order Monotremata; family Tachyglossidae; genus Tachyglossus; species Tachyglossus aculeatus. The sequence continues at coordinate 58,723,995 of NC_052075.1, forward strand.
GTGAGGGGTGAATGAGAGAGCGGAGTCGAGGATGACACCAAGGTTGCGGGCTTGTGAGACGGGAAGGATGGTAGTGCCGTCAACAGAGATGGGAAAGTCAGGGAGAGAACAAGGTTTGGGAGGGAAGACAATACACAGAGTTGGTAGACCTGTTCCCTGATCACAGTAACCTTCCAGTATAGAGAGAGTGAGAGACATAAATATAAATCCTTAAGCAAATTACGGATATATATGTAAGTATCGAAGGTGGGGTGAATAGCAAGTGCTCTAGAGATAAACATCCAAGTGTATAAGCGGTGCAGAAGGGAGGGGGAGTAGAGTAGCAGCATAGCCTAGTGGCAAGAACATGGGTTTGGGAATCATAGGTTGTGGATTCTAATCCCGACACCTCCACTGGTCTGCTGTGTGACTTTGAGCAGTCCACTTAACTTCTCTGGGCCTCAGTTACCTCATCTGTAAAAATGGGAATTAAGACTGTGAGCCCCACCTGGGACAACCTGATTACCTTGAATCTACCCCAGCGCTTAGTACAGTGCTTGGCACAAAGTAAGTGCTTAACAAATACCATAATTATTATAGAGAAGCACCGTGGCTCAGTGGAAAGGGAACGGGCTTTGGAGTCAGCCGTCATGGGTTCAAATCCCGACTCCGCCACTTGTCAGCTGTGTGACTTTGGGCAACTCACTGAACTTCTCTATGCCTCAATTACTTCATCTGTAAAATGGAGATTAAGACTATGAGCCCCACGTGGGACAACCTGATGACCTTGTAACCTCCCCAGCGCTTAGAACAGTGCTTTGCACATAGTAAGAGCTTAATAAATGCCATTATTATTATTATTATTAAAGGAAAAGAGGGCTTCATCCAGGAAGACCTCTGGGAAAGACAAATACACACACACACACACACCACACACACACACACACACACACACACACACACATACGAACTCAATCCCACTCTGCTCTTTGTCATCCTTACTATTCCAAGCAGGGTCCCTTTGATCCAGAGAGGTTCCCTGATGGCTGGCTAGTATCTTAGTACCTCACCTGCACCATGTGTCCAGATCCTCTAATCTTCAGAAGCAGTGTTGCCTAGTGGAAAAGATACATCATGGAAGTCAGAGGACCTGGGTTCTCATCCATGCTCCGCCACTTACCTGCTAGGTGACCTTTGACCAGTCGCTTAATTTCTCCATGTTTCAGTTCCCTCATCTGCAATATGGGGATTCAATTATTGGTCTCACTCCTACTTACATTGTGAACATAGAGTGAGATCTAATTACCTTGTTTATTATTCACCCAGGGCAAACATCCCAGACTTGCCTCGTGCGTGTCTTCTCCCTTTTCTGGCAACATCTCCGGGCAATGACTGGGCCATGAGCTCCTTAACACTTAGTGGATCTTATGCTCATGATCCCAAATACTCTTCCTCCCTGAAGGTTCCTGACAATCTCAGTTATCCAGATATTGACAGCTGATGGGTTGGGGGCATGTATTCAGGTGAATCCTTGACATTCATGGGCTTGGGCAAAGATCAATTTTTCCCCCCATCCCATGTACACAAGGCATTCAAGGGCCCATGCTCCAGGAGGCAATCTGCACACATTCTCAACAATCAGTTACATATGCTATTTGAATTCTCATTTTGACCATGCTATTTCATTTGCCACCCCATAAGAATGGAAGCTCCTTGTGGGGAGGGAATAGTTGTGATATACTTTCCCGAGCTATTAGAGCAGGACCCGCCCAAATGAGTGCTCAGTGAAGGTAATCTCTACTTCAACCATCATGCAGGTTTTCTGGGATGAAGCCTAAGGGTCACAGCTGGGACAACCACGCTTGCACTGGTTGTCTCCCATGAAGTCATCTCAAGGATTGGGTTGTGACCCTCCCATGCCCGACTTCTTTCACAGCAGAAGCTGTTCATGCCCAGCTCGTCTAGTGGGGGAGGAGTCACGGTCCTCTGTTCCCCTCCGGTTAGCTGGATTGACAGTTCTCTGGTGTTATCCAACAGGAGTCACAGCTCGGCCATGAGGAATCACACGCAAGTGACTGAGTTCATCCTTCTAGGGCTCACGGACGACCCGGACTTGCAAGCGGTGATTCTCCTCTACATGTCTGTCACCTACGTTCTGAGCATCACCGGCAACCTGACCATCGTCACCCTCACCCTGCTGGACTCCCACCTCCACACCCCTATGTACTTCTTCCTGCGCTGCTTCTCCTTCCTGGAGATCTGCTTCACCTCCGCCTGCATTCCCAGATTCCTGGCTACCATTGTCACCGGGGATAGGACGATTTCCTACAACTGCTGTGCAACTCAGCTATTTTTCGTCATCCTCTTGGGAGTGACTGAGTTCTTCCTCTTGGCCGTCATGTCCTACGACCGCTACATCGCCATCTGCCGGCCTCTGCACTACACGACCGCCATGAGCCAGAGTGTCTGCAAACGACTGGTCCTCTGCTCCTGGCTAACCGGGTTCCTGGTCATCTTTCCTCCTCTTGTCCTTGGCCTCCAATTGGACTTCTGTGGCCCGGTAGATATTGACCATTTCTTTTGTGACATCTCCCCTTTGCTCATGCTTTCCTGCTCGGACACCGAGTTCCTGGAGCTGATGGCTTTCGTCTTGGCAGTGGGGACACTCCTGTTCACCTTGGCTTTAGTGGCTATGTCCTACACGGCCATCGCCCGCGCCATTCTGAGACTGCCCTCCGCTCAGCAGAGGAAAAAGGCCTTTTCCACCTGCTCCTCCCACATGGTCGTGGTCTCCATCACGTACGTGAGCTGCATCTTTATGTACATCAAACCGTCTGCCAAGGATAGAGTGGACTTAAACAAGGGGGTGGCAGTTCTCTACACTTCTGTGGTCCCCATGATGAACCCCTTCATCTACACCCTACGTAACCAGCAGGTCAAGCAGGCCGTCAGGGACCTGGTGCATCGAGTTGAATTTTCCACCAAGGGGTGAGGATACTTCAGCGACGAAATCCCACAAGAAAATCTGCAGGAGCTGCAGAGGGTCGACCACAGAGACTCGGTACCTGTATATTAGCCTAATGCTTCATCTGTTGTCTAACAAACAGGATCTGACGGTTCTCCATCCCTCTCTGCGCCCCCGCACCCGCCCTCCTGGAAATCCCTTCCTTGGCCTGGTGTCCCTGCTGCCTCAGCCCTTTGTCCTCATCCATTCAGGGGGGATTCAAGCCTTTTCACTCCACTTGAGAGATGTATCGAGATTTGTTCAGCCAGTCTGTGCCAAAGCCAATAGAAATCTCCAGTTTCAATGCATTTTTTGCAAATCTCCGCCTGTATCAGAGGTAAGCGAGGCCTTTTAGCAAGAGGCCCTTTAATCCTGATTGGCTCCCTTTGCTCTTCCACCTGCCCTCCCACAGCACTTATGTATTCTGTTATTGTATTTACTTATATGGATGTCTGTTTACTTGTATTGATGAATGTCTCCCCCCACCCCAGACTGTGAGTTCGTTGAGGGTGGGGATTGTCTCTCTTTATTGCTGTATTATACTTCCCCCAAGCGCTTAGTACAGTGCTCTGTCTCAGTGCTCTCTCCCCACTTCAATCTATACTTCACGCTGCTGCCCGGGTCATCTTTGTGCAGAAACAGTCTGGGCATGTTACTCCCCTCTGACATGTTACTCCCCTCCTCAAAATTTTCCAGTGGCTACCAATCAACCTGTGCATCAGGCAAAAACTCCTTACTCTCGGCTTCAAGGCTCTCCATCACCTCGACCCCTCCTACCTCACTTCCATTCTTTCCTTCTACAGCCCAGCCCGTGCCTTCTGCTCCTCTGCTGCTAACCTCCTCACTGTGCCTCGTTCTCGCCTGTCCCTCCATCGACCCCCGGCCCACGTCCTCCCCCTGGCCTGGAATGCCCTCCTTCCGCACATCCACCAAGCTAGCTTTCTTCCTCCCTTCAAAGTCCTACTGAGTGCTCACCTCCTCCAGGAGGCCTTCCCAGACTGATCCCTCTCCTTCCTCTCCCTCTCCTCCCCCTCCCCATCCCCCCCGCCTTACCTCCTTCCCCTCCCCACAGCACCTGTATATATGCTTGTACATATTTATTACTCTATTTATTTTACTTGTACATATTTACTATTCTATTTATTTTATTTTGTTAATATGTGTTTTGTTGTCTGTCTCCCCCTTCTAGACTGAGAACCCGCTGTTGGGTAGGGACCGTCTCTATATGTTGCCAACTTGTACTTCCCAAGCGCTTAGTACAGTGCTTTGCACACAGTAAGCACTCAATAAATACGATTGAATGAATGAATGAATGAATGAATGAATGAATGAATGAATGAATGAGGAGCGACTTCATTTGTCATTACTGGGAGGGGAAGCTCACCACCTTTTACTCCCATTCTCTTACTCCCCTCTCTCACTCCCACCCTCTCTCTCTTCTCTCCCACTCCCACCCTCCCTCTTCCCAGATCACTCCTACCCTCTCGCATGTATCCTCGGCATATATGCATTGTCTCAGTTATACTGTATTGCACTGATTTCAACTAATTTGGGCATAAATTCCAATCGGTCCTATTTGTTCCTCACCCTAGCTAATCCTTGTTTTGACTCTGGCTCCCGCTCTTTGAAAATCATCTCCATCTATCTCCTCCGTTTGATTGGAAACTACTGGAAAGTAGTAGTTTAGTGCCTAAGACTCATTAGGCAGTCAATAGATTCCATTTGATTGATGGATGGATTTCTTAATATTCAGTCATTCAGTCATTCAATTGTATTTATTGAGCGCTTACTGTGTGCAGAGCACTGTACTAAGCGCTTGGGAAGTACAAGTTGGCAACATATAGAGACGGTCCCTACCCAACAGCGGGCTCACAGTCTAGAAGGGGGAGACAGACAACAAAACAAAACATATTAACAAAATAAAATAAATAGAATAGTAAATATGTACAAGGAAAATAGAGTAAAAAATATGTACAAACATCTATACAGGTGCTGTGGGGAGAGGAAGGAGGTAAGGCCGGGGGGATGGGGAGGAAGAGGAGGGGGAGAGGAAGGAGGGGGCCGCCCTCAGTACATGCTATCAGCACTCTGTAAGTGATCAACAAATGCCATTTCATTGATTGATGGATGGCTTTGCATTCAATAGGCTCTCAAAAGATACCGTGAGATTAATTGATGAATTGATTTGCACTCAGTAGGTGCTCAGTAAATACCAGAGATGGACTAAAGGAGTGATGGATTGACTGACTAATTGACCGATTAATTTATAGACCTGGAATCCCAGTTCATATGAGGTGGGGTGAGAGCTAGGGGAAGGGCAGACAGACATAAGACCAGAAGTCTTAGAAGGGGGCTGAGATTTAGGGGAAAGCAGCAGGGAGCATTGGGATCAGGGAAACAGCACCGGACGACAGGCTGAGGGAAGCTGGTTAGCACCTGGTCTGTCATTTTTGTTGTTGTTCCTGGAAGTGTTCCCAAGTGGAGAGGCTGCTCCCAGCCCTTTCTCTCCCTGCTCACCCGAGGCCTGGACAAGGGAGCACAGTCAGCAGTTCCGGGAGGTCCTACAAGGAGGCGCTAGATAGACTGAAGTATTGATTGATTGATTGATTAACTGCCGGGTCAGCCCATGACAGTGGGCTCCCGCAGGAAAGGACAGCTCAGAGTGGCCAAGGGCCTTCAGCTAGATCCAGAACCAAGTGTCAATTTGTGTCCCCATAGGGAACACCTATTGTCACATGAGCTGCAGCAGTGGGCAAAACATAAGAAACCTCTGGGGCGACTCTTCGACGGGGCTCTGGTCATTCTGAGCTCCCGAGAGGCTGAATAAATGGGCGTGTCATAATCTCCAGTCCACAACTACTGATTAGGCATTCTGGGAGGGAGTAGACATGGAGGCGTCCCCCTGGGAGAGTCCTGATGACAGGAAAGGGGTGTGTCTGGGTATCTCCTTCGGCTTCCCCTGTCTCAACCCTGATAGCACGGGGACCTGGGACACCCCGGAGAGAAGGATATGAGGAGCAGAGTGTCAGAGGGGCCGAAACACAGGGGTTCTCTCTGGAAATTCTCCCACGTTCTGTCAGGTGGCGGCTTCCCCGGAAAGTGGGATGATCAGAGCTAGAGCTGCCCTGGGATAAAGTCTTCCCCATTTGGGGCTAGGATACCCCAGCTAGCATCAGAATCATAGGTCTGCAGTGTCCCGTCCTGCACAGGGAAGAGGGAAAAGGTACCTCACTTCTTTTCCCCGTGGGGGGCAGAAATACACTGGCCTCTTACTTCCTGTTTCCTTCTCAAACAAGAGGGAAGGACAGAGAGGTTGGGGAAGGGAGAGCTGAGGAAGGAGAAAAACCCGAGAGCTGGGGAGCATCGCTCCTGTACCTGTGTTAGACAAGGGAGGACCCACGGGGGACGGAAGGGACGGAGGGAAGGAGAAAGGAACTGACGGATGCTACTTCTCCCAGAGGTATAACATAGAGAACACGGAGTCAACCGTTAGCTCCGACTCAGGGACCTTTAATCCCACACCTTCCCAGGAGGTCTCAGCCCATGGCCACCGGTCCAGATACTGAGCGCGCCTGTTGACACGGGTAGGGTTTTAACACATCACTAAATCCTGCCCACCTTCACAACATCTCTTTCTTCTGACTCTCAAGCCATATATCTCAGCACCTTGGACAATTCCCACGTCCCCAGCTTCTAGATGTAGCACTGGATAGTATGATACCAGAGGGACAGAAATACTCCAGTAATATTCTAGTTAGCGACATGAAGATGTTCTCGTGATATTCTAGATAGTATCGCAGAAAGGAAGTGCTAGGTGTAGCCCAAAATTCTGACCCAAATCAGTCCGTCACTTTGGAGTGTCCTACCACTGCTTAACACTGGAGGAAATGGAAGGAAAGGGAAAGGAGGGAAAACATGCACATTTTCCTGGAAATTTTTCTGGGGCTAATTTGAGCTCTCAGAAGCGCCCCCCTCCCCACCCCCTACCCCAGGATAACCCAGTGTCTCTGCCCCTCCCAGAGGAAAAACTTAGCCAGGGGTCTCCAGGCTGAGTCCCAGCAACCCTCGCCTCACCTCTTTGCTCTGAGCACCTGTTTCTGCTCTCCGTTCTGTTTCCCAAGGGCCCCAGTCTCTTTCGTCTGCCATCGTGGTTAACAACATAGATTCATTAGTGCCCCTGAGCACGGCTTCCCGCAGCTCAGCTGTGGCTCCTGGGCCCCCGTTTCCCCAGAGCCCATCGCGAACAGAACGGATAAAGCCAGCCTGATTCTCGGCCTTCAGAGTCTCTCGCCTCCCTGATCAGTGAGTAGGTCTCCTTCATCCGGACAAACCATGGTCCACCCCGATGAACCCGGCGGCGGGGATAAGGCCCTGAAAGCAACAACCGGCAGAACTTCCCAGGACTCTGGATGAGTTCTGGGAAAAGCCAGGAGAGTTCTCCCCTGGAGGAGCCTGGGGGAGATTCCCCCCACCCCCCCCCCCCACCACGGTGAGACAGTTGGATGAGATAGAGGCTGCTTCTGTGTGTCCAAGAGCTGAAACTAGACTGAAGCACAAAATTATCTTCTGTCTCCACATACCGAGTCAAAGTCCCGAGAAAGCCATCAGAGAGAGTGGGAAAATTGTGTGGTCTTTGTTTGACACGAGAAAGATTTTCCCTTTCCCCTACCTGCCGTTTTGCAAGTAATATCTCTGAATGTTCTGTCGGTGCACTCATCATCCAAACAGTAAATTAATTAATCAATAGCACTAATTATGAACCTACTTTTAAAGAGTCAATCAATCAAGCCATAAAATTGACTAAGCACCTAGTTGATTGGTGTAGAGCACGATTCCGAACTTTTAGGAGAGTAAAGCAGAGTTAGTAGAGTCCAGACCTAGGTGTCAGAAGGACTTGGGTCCTACCCGCGTTGGCCACTTCTTTGTTGTGTGACCTTGGGCAAGTCACTTAACTTCTCTGGGCCTCAGGTACATCAACTGTAAAATGTGGATTAAGACTATGAGCTCCACCGGGACCAGGACTATGTCCGACCTGATTAGCTTGTAGCTACCTAGCGCTTATCACAGTGCCTGGTTCATGGTAAGTGTTTAATAAGTACCATAAATAATACCTGTCCTCACGTAGTTAACAATCTAATGGGGGAGACTGTAGGGGAGAGGGATTAATTCAGAGAAAAGTGTTGGTAAAGGAGAGATTGAAATTAAGGACACCAAGATCAGAAAAGAGTCTGATGGGGTCGATAGTTAAAAGACACTGCCACCTCCTCTTGTTTGGACACTTCACTCATTCAATCGTACTTACTAAGCACTTACTGTGTGCACAGCACTGTACTAAGCGCTTGGAAAGTACAATTCGGCAACAAATAGAGACAATCTCTACCCAACAACGAGCTCACAGTCTAGAACGAGGGAGACAAGGCACTTGCACGTTGCAGCTAATGTTGGCGAATGACAGTAACCTCGTTAAGGGCAGGGAATGTGTCTGTTATTGTTATATTGTACTCTCCCAAGCCTTAGTACAGTACTCTGCACACAATAAGCCCTCAATATATACTACTGAATGAATGAAAGACTGAATGAAGGAAGGGAGAGAGCAGGGGTTCACCGCTCCTGGCCTCTTCACCTGGGTCACAGGCTGCTTCTGAGCCAGCTCTTACTTTCTCTCTCATTTCTGCTGCATCAACAGGTCCAGTTAACGAGAACAGGCAACAATGGGAAATGGCACGGGGTGACAGAGTTCATCCTCGAGGGGCTCACCGATTACCCTCAGCTGTAGGATCCGCTCTTCTTCGTCCTCTTTCTTACCTACACATTAAGTGCCACCTGGAATCTGACCATCGTCACCCTCACCTTGCTGGACTCCCGCCTCCACACCCCCATGTACTTCTTCCTGCGTAGTTTCTCCTTGCTGGAGATCGCCTTCACGTCTGCCTACATTCCCAGATTCTTGGTCACCATCGTCACCGGAGACAGAACCATTTCCTTTTCCAGTTGCTTCGCTCAGCTGTTCTTCTTCTTCTTCCTGGGGAGGACGGAGTTCTTCCTCCTGGCCGCCATGTCCTACGACCGCTACGTCGCCATCTGCCGGCCCTTGCACTACACGATCGTCATTAGCTGGGGCGTATGCTCCCTGCTGGTCCTCTGCTCTTTTCTCTCAAGCTATCTGATCGTGTTCCCACTCGTTGTGATGGTCGCCCAGCTAGACCTCTGCGACTCCAACATCATCAACCATTTTTTCTTCTATTCTTCCCCAATAATGGGGCTTTCCTGCACGACACCCACTTCCTGGAGCTAATCGTTTTCCTCTTATCCTAGGGGATGCTTCTCGTTACCTTAGCGCTAATGTCTGCATCCTACATGGCCACTAGAAGCTGCCCTCCGCCCAGCAGAGGAGAAAGCTTCTCCCACATGGTCGTGATCTTCATCACATATAGCAATTTGCATCTTCATGTACATCAAACCGTCTGCCAAGAACAGGGTGGAACTGACCAAGGGGGTGGCGGTGCTCAACACTTCCGTTGCCCCCATGCTGAACCCCTTCATCTACACCCTGCGGAACGAGCAGGTCAAGCAGGCCTTCAGGGCCCTCGTGCACCGGGTTGGGTTTTCCTCCAGGAAGTGAGGGCTCATTTGTGATAAAATACCACAGGAAAATCTGCAGGAGCCTCAAAATGTCGCCCACAGAGACTCGGCACCTCTACATTAGCCTAAGGCTTCATCTGCTGTCTAAAGAAGAGGACCTGGCCGTTCTCCAGCACTCAGTGTGCCCCCACACCCGCCCTCCTGAAGATCCCTACCCTGGCCAGGTCTCTCTGCTATCCTAACCTTTCTGCCCTCCACCATTCAGAGGGGAATGTTGCCCTTTCCCTCCACGAGATAGAGACGTTTCGAGGTTTCCTCTTTAGGTCGGTGTCCAAACCGATGGAGTACCACAGATGCAATATGATATTTGTTTTTTTTCTCCTTCCCCTGGCTCCGCACCTTTTCTACTGCCTTGAGCTCTCTCACATTTCATACCTGCCAGACCACCATTCTCTGTCTTAAAACCCTTTACGAAATCCCTCTTCCTCCAGGAGTTCTTCCCCACTTATTTTTTTTGCTTAGGTCTCACCATCCTAACTACCACCTCAACACTTATTCAGTTCCAATAACTCATAGCACTTCTGTTCATATCTATTTAATTTCTCCCAGTTAATCTCCTTTCATCTTAAATTGAGCCAGCTCTAGCACAGATGATCTTATTTAAACCCATCTTCAGCACTTGTGGCATTCATCTTCATTCAACTGTGCATTCGATTATTTAATCTGACCATTCTAGTTATAAATTATTATTTTTTATATTATTATTGTTATTATCCTTATTGTTGTTGTATTTGTTGATTGCTTACTGGTGCCAAACACTGTACTAAGCACTAGGGTAAGTACAAGACCTTTAAGTCAGATGCAGTCCCTATTCCACACTAAGCTCACAGTCTAAATTGGAGGTAGAGCAGGTTTAGAATCCCCATTGCACAGCTAAGGAAAGTGAGGCAGAGAGAAGTTCTGAATCAAGCTACAAATCAAGCAAAAAGAAAAAACTCCTCGCTCTCGGCTTCAAGGCTCCCCATCACCTCGCTCCCTCCTACCTCAACTCCCTTCTCTCCTTCTACAGCCCAAATGGCACCCTCTGCTCCTCTGCCGCTAACCTCCTCACTGTACCTCATTCTCGCTTGTCCCACTGTCGACCCTCGGCTCCCCGTCCTTCCCCTGGCCCGGAATGACCTCCCTCCACACATCCGCCAAGCTAGCTCTCTTCCTCCCTTCAAAGTCCTACTGAGAGCTCACTTCCTCCAGGAGGCCTTTCCGGGCTGAGCCCCCTTTTTCCTCTCCTGCTCCCCAACCCCCTCACCCTACCTCCTTGCCCTCCCCACAGCACTTGTATATATATATATATATATATATATATATATATTTGTACAAATTTATTACTCTATTTTACTTGTACATATTTACTATTCTATTTAGTTTGTTAATGATGTGCATATAGTTTTACTTCTATTTGTTCTGACGACTTTGACACCTGTCTACATGTTTTGTTTTGTTGTCTGTCTCCCCCTTCTAGATTGTGATCCCGTTGTTGGGTAGGGACCGACTCTATATGTTGCCGACTTGTACTTCCCAAGCGCTTAGTACAGTGCTTTGCACACAGTAAGCGCTTAATAAATACGATTGATTGAATAAATGAATGAAAGTTAAGTGACAAAAGGTTACACAGCAGACAAGTGGCAGAGCAGGGATTAGAACCTGAGTCCTGGGACCTCCAGGACTGTGCTATTTATCATCATCATCATCATGATCAATCGTATTTATTGAGTGCTTACTGTGTGCAGAGCACTGTACTAAGCGCTTGGGAAGTACAAGTTGGCAACATATAGAGACAGTCCCTACCCAACAGTGGGCTCACAGTCTAAAAGGGGGAGACAGAGAACAAAACCAAACATACTAACAAAATAAAATAAATAGAATAGATATGTACAAGTAAAATAAATAAATAAATAGAGTAACAAATATGTACAAACATATATACATATATACAGGTGCTATGGGGAAGGGATGGAGGTAAGATGGGGGGGTGGAGAGGGGGACGAGGGGGAGAGGAAGGAAGGGGCTCAGTCTGGGAAGGCCTCCTGGTGGAGGTGAGCTCTCAGTAGGGCCTTGAAGGGAGGAAGAGAGCTAGCTTGGTGGATGGGAAGAGGGAGGGCATTCCAGGCCCGGGGGATGACGTGGGCCGGGGGTCGATGGCGGGACAGGCGAGAACGAGGTGCGGTGAGGAGATTAGCGGCAGAGGAGTGGAGGGTGCGGGGTGGGCTGTAGAAGGAGAGAAGGGAGGTGAGGTAGGAGGGGCCAAGGTGATGGAGAGCCTTGAAGCCTATTTCTCATTTTTCCCATACCTTCCTTCCTCATTGGATTGCAATATTCATGAGGAGAGGGGACGGGTTTGTTTATTCTATTGTAGTATTTCAATAATTTGGCACATCTCAGTAAGCACTCAGTAAATACCACTGACTGGCTGATTGATCGGGTAAGGAATAGTGCAGTTCACTTTTCTCTGGAGGAGCTCATAGCTACTACTACTACTACTACTACTACTACTACTACTACTACTACTACTGCTACTACTACTACTACTACTACTACTACTACTACTACTACTACTATTGTATGAGGTCTTCTATATAAGCCCTTACTTTCCCATAAATATACCTTCCCATTTTATCCATAATGTATTTTGGGTCTGTTTCCTGGCTAGATTGTAAACTTCTGTCTCCTACTTCTATTGTTGTGTTTTGTTTTCTTGTTTGTGTTCATTTTTTCAGCGTTTAACAAGGAGATTGGCACACATTTAATGCAACTGATAGATTGGGATGGTGTGTTTTCCTCCTGAGAATGGTTTGGGAAAGAACTGCTGGCTGTGAATCTCCGAGGGTGGTTCCTGGGTGGGATCAGTGCTGATATTAACAACTGGAGTCCAGTCAAAAAGTCATTCATTCATTTAATCGTATTTATTGAGGGCTTACTGTGTGGAGAGCAATGTACTAAGCGATTGGAAAGTGCAATTCAGCAACAAATGGCTGAAGCCAGAAAGCAGGGCCCAGCCAGAAGGTCCTATTTTAGGGTGGGGAAGCACCGGGATGGTAGGTGAGCCTCTCCCCTCCCCCAGGCCAAGACCATAGTAACTGTCCCTCCCCAATGAAGAACTCAGCCAGGGTCTCCAGGCTGCATCCCTGCAGTCCCCACTTCATTTCTGGGCACTGAGTCACCGGCCCTGCCCTCCGACGTACCCCCGGATCCATTCTCCACGGGCCCCGGTCTCCACTGGCTGCCACCACGGGGAACAGTGTAAGCTCATTACTGCTCTTGACTCCTGGCACCGGTACACGGAGCTCGTCACGAACCGAGCGAATAAAACCAGCCTGTCTTCTGCCACGTTTGTCTTGATAGTCACCCGAATGAAGAACTAGGGTCCGTGGTTGTGGCTGTTGAAATCCGGGCCACAAAGGAAGCTGAAACTTCTCCATTGGCCACGGTCCTCTGTTGCTCTTGTCTTATTTGTCATTGCCTTTGTGTTTCCATCACCAGCCCTCATCCCGATTATGCTAAGATGGGAAGTCATCCAGGGACTGTATCTAATTCTCCCCTGGGTAATTTTCCCAGTACTTAGTGCACTGCTTTGCCCCATTGGTACTCCTTGCTCCGTTGCTGGAGGAGGGAGGGGACCTCCTTTCTGTAATCTCCGAGAGCCTTTCACGTTCCCCGCGGGTCTGTAGCGTAGAAAGGTCAGCTGGGGTGGGCTCTGTCTCTCTGGGTTCTGGATCGAATCTGCTCTCGGAAGTGTGGTGGGGACAAAGGGAGGGGAGCTGCCCTTCGGATGGCCTGGGGCGGGGCCCCCGAGAGAGAGTCTGCTTGTCGAAGAGAGATAAGGAGGGGGCCACCTTCAGGGAGGAGGCCCTGATTTAAATAGAATAAACGGTTCTCCCTGGTCAAGATCCTCTCCTCTTCTGGTGCAGCAACAGCACACCGGCTTTGAGGGGAACCTAGTACGGTCTTCTGGGCTCACTTTCCAAGGGGCGCCATCAGGGACCTGATCCTTAGGAAATGCGTATGTCCCTGTTCTCCTCCCTCCTCTTCCCCCTTCATCATTCTCTCCCCAAAATGGTAAGTGGACCTCATAGGAGCTGACTCTTGTGCCCACCTGTCTCTGCGACTCACAAACGCGTTTTTACCATTAGTCGGGATGACAATGGACATAAATTATCATTATTATTTTTATCGTAATTATTATGTTTATTTCAGTGGGTGCTGTGATGTTGTTAAAGGCCCTACTGAGGGCTTACCTCCTCCAGGAGGCCTTCCCCTCCCCACCCCTCCGCCTTACCTCCTTCCCCTCCCCACAGCACCTGTATATATGTGTATACGTTTGTATGTATTTATTACTCTATTTATTTATTTATTTTATTTGTACAAATTTATTTTATTTATTTTATTTTGTTAATATGTTTTGTTTTGTTGTCTGTCTCCCCCTTCTAGACTGTGAGCCCGCTGTTTCGTAGGGACCGTCTCTATATGTTGCCAGTTTGTACTTCCCAAGCGCTTAGTACAGTGCTCTGCACACAGTAAGCGCTCAATAAATACGATTGAATGAATGAATGGAGAAGCAGCATTACCTAGTGGCAAGAACATGGGCTTGGGAGTCAGAGATGGTGGGTTCTAATCCCGACTCTGTCACTTGTCTGCTGTGTGACCTTGGGCAAGCCACTTAACTTCTCTGGGCCTCAGTTACCTCATCTGTAAAAATGGGGATTAAGACTTTAAGACTGATCCCCACCTGGGACAGCCTGATTACCTTTTATCTACCCCAGCGCTCAGTACAGTGCTTGACACAATGTAAGTGCTTAACAAATACCATAATTATTATTAAAGGACAAGAGGGCTTCAACTGGAAAGACCTCTGGAAGAGACAAATACAAACACACACACGCACATACACAAGCGTGCGCGCGCGCACACACACACACACACACACACACACACACACACACCCCAGAACTCAATCCCCATTCTGCTTTTTGTCTTCTTTATTTTTCCAAGCAGGGTCCCTTTGATCCAGAGAGGCTCACTGTTGACTGGTTAGTAGCTCACCTCACCTGCACCATGTATCCAGATCCTCTAATCTTCACAAGGAGCATTGTCTAGTGGAAAAGGCATGTCCTGGATAATAATAATGATGATGGCATTTTTAAGCGCTTACTATGTGCAAAGCACTGTTCTAAGCGCTAGGGAGGATACAAGGTGATCAGGTTGTTCCAAGTGGGGCTCACAGTCTTAATCACCATTTTTCAAATGAGGTCTCTGAGGCATAGAGACGTTAAGTGACTTGCCCAAGGTCAAATAGCTGACAATTGGCGGAGCCGGATGTCAGAGGACTTGGGTTCTTGTCCATTCTCCACCACTTACCTGCTAGGTGACCTTTGAACAGTGATTTACTTTCTCCATGCTTCAGTTCCCTCATCTGCGAAATGGGGATTCAGTTATTGGTCTCAATCCTACTTACATTGTGAACCTAGAATGAGATCTGATTACCTTGTTTATTATTCACCCAGGGCCGACATACCGGTCTTGTCTCCTGAGGGTCTTCTCCCTTTTCTGGAAGTATCTCCAGGTAATGACTGGACCTTGAGCTCCTTGACACTTACTGGGTCTTATGCTCCTGATCCCAAACACTCTTCCTCCCTCAAGGTTCCTGACAACTTCAGTTATCCAGGCGTTGACGGTTGATGGTTTGGGGGCATGTACTCAGATGAAACCTTGACATTCATGGACTTGGGCAAAGATCAATTTCCCCCCCATCATATGTACAAAAGACATTCACGGGCCTACGCTCCAGGAGGCAATCTGCATCCATTCTCAACAATCAGCTATATATGCTACTCGAATTCTCATTTTCACCATGCTATTGGTAAGTATGTTTACATTTGCCACCGCATAAAAATAGAAACTCCTTGTGGGCAGGGAATAGTTGTGGTGTACTTCCCCGAGCTATTAGAGCTGGACCCGCCCAAATGGGTGCTCAGTAAAGATTATCTCTACTCCAACCATCAGGCACGTTTTCGGGAATAAAGGCTAAGGGTCACAGCTGCGACAACCACGCTTCTGTTGTCCCGCGGGGAGGTGTCTGCCATCAACCCATGAAGTCATCTCAAGGATTAGGTTGTGACCCTCCCATGCCCGATGTCTCCCACAGCCGGAGCTGTTCCTGCCCAGCTCGTCTAGTGGGTGAGGAGTCACAGCCCTCTGTCCCGCTCCAGTGAGCTGGATTGACAGTCCTCTGGTGTTATACAACAGGAGCCACAGCTCGGCCATGAGGAATCACACGCAAGTAACTGAGTTCATCCTCCTAGGGCTCACAGACGACCCGGACTTGCAAACGGTGATTTTCCTCTTCATGTCTGCCTCCTACGTACTGAGTGTCACCGGCAACCTGACCATCGTCACCCTCACCCTGCTGGACTCTCGCCTCCACACCCCCATGTACTTCTTCCTGTGCTGCTTCTCCTTCCTGGAAATCTGCATCACCTCTGCATGCATTCCCAGATTCTTGGCTACCATTCTCACCGGGGATAGGACGATTTCTTACAACTGTTGTATAACTCAGTTATTTTTCATCATCCTCTTGGAAGTGACCGAGTTCTTCCTCTTGGCCGCCATGTCCTACGACCGCTACGTCGCTATCTGCCGGCCGCTGCACTACACGACCGTCATGAGCCAGAAAGTCTGCACCCTACTGGTCCTCTGCTCCTGGCTAACCGGGTTCCTGATCATCATTCCTCCTCTTATCCTTGGCCTCCAACTGGACTTCTGTGGCCCGGTGGACATTGACCATTTCGTCTGTGATGTCTCCCCTCTCCTCCTGCTCTCCTGCTCGGACACCGGGTTCCTGGAGCTGATGGCTTTCATCTTGTCCATGGGGACACAACTGGTCACCTTGGTGTTAGTGGCCGTTTCCTACACGGCCATCATACTCGCCATCCTGAGACTGCCCTCCGCTCAGCAGAGGAAAAAGGCCTTTTCCACCTGCTCCTCCCACATGGTCGTGGTCTCCATCACATATGGGAGCTGTATCTTTATGTACATCAAGCCGTCTGCCAAGGATAGGGTAGGCTTAAACAAGGGGGTGGCCGTGCTCTACACTTCCCTGGTCCCTATGATGAACCCCTTCATCTACACCCTACGGAACCAGCAGGTCAAGCAGGCAGTCAGGGACCTGGTGCACCGAGTTGAATTTTCCACCAAGGGGTGAGGATTCTTCAGCGATGAAATCCCACAGAAAAATCTGCAGGAGATGCAGAGGGTCGACCACAGAGATTTGGTACCTGTACATTAGCCTTAATTAGCTAGGGCGTGGAACAAATAGGACATTTGTACATTTGTTAGCTTCATCTGCTAAAAAACAGGACCTGACGGTTCTCCATCCCTCTGTGACCCCCACACCCGCCCCCCTGGAAATCCCTTCCCTGGCC
Organism: Tachyglossus aculeatus; assembly: GCF_015852505.1. Lineage (NCBI taxonomy): Eukaryota > Metazoa > Chordata > Mammalia > Monotremata > Tachyglossidae > Tachyglossus > Tachyglossus aculeatus. The sequence continues at coordinate 58,741,035 of NC_052075.1, forward strand.
AGGTCCCCTGCTGCCTCATCCACTCAGAGCGGAGTCAAGCCTTTTCACTTCACATGAGAGACGTTCAGAGGTTTCTTCAGCGGGGCTGTGCCGAAGCTAATAGAAATCTCCAGGTTCAATGTGTTTTTTTTTGCAAATCTCCGACTGTATCCGAGATAGGTGAAGCCTTTTAGCAAGAGGCCCTTTAGCCCTGAATCACTCCCTTTCCTCTTCCCCCCTCTCCCCACCCCGCGGCACTTAAGTATATACTTTTATTTTTTTTATTTATGTTGATGTCTGCTTACTTGTATTGATGTATATCTCCCCCCACCCCAGACTGTGAGCTCGTTGTGGGTGGGGATTGTCTCTCTTTATTGCTCTATTATACTTCCCTCAAGCGCTTAGTACAGTGCTCTGTGTACAGTAAACGCTCAATAAATAAGATTGAATGAATGAATGAGGAGCGACCTTATTGGTCAATTCAGGGAGAGGAAGCCGAAGACTCACCACCTTTTACTCTCATTCTCTCACTCCCCTCTCTCACTCCCCTCTCTCACTCCCCTCTCTCACTCCCACCCTCTCTCTCTTCTCTCCCACTCCCACCCTCCCACTTCCCGGATAACACCCACCCTCTCACTCCTCCTCTCACATGTGGACTCGGCATATATGCATTGTCTCGGTTATAATGTACTACACTGATTTCATCGCTTAGAACAGTGTTTTACACATAGTAAGCGCTTAATAAATGCTATGATGATGATGATGATGATGATGATGATGATGATGATGATGATGATGATCTGATTTGGGCAGACATTCCAATCTGTCCTATTTGTTTCGCGCCCTAGCTAGTCCTTGTTTTTACTCTGGCTGCCACTCTTCGGAAATCATCTCCATCTATCTCGTCCATTAGATTGGAAACTACTGGAAAGTAGTAGTGCAGTGCCTAAGACTCACTAGGCAGTCAATAGATTCCATTTGATTGATGGATGGATTGCTTAATACTCAGTCCACCCTCAACATATGCTACCAACACTCTCTAAGTGATCAACAAATGCCATTTCATTGATTGATTGTTGCCAACTTGTACTTCCCAAGCGCTTAGTACAGTGCTCTGCACACAGTAAGCGCTCAATAAATACGACTGATTGATTGATTGATTGATTGCTTTGCACTAAATAGGCTTTAAAAAGATACCGTGAGATCAATTGATGAATTGATTTGCACTCAGTAGGTGCTCAGTAAATACCAGAGAAGGACTAAAGGAGTGATGGATTGACTGACTAATTGATTGATTAATGTATAGACCTGGAATCCCAGTTCATATGAGGCGGGGTGATATTGGAAGAGCATACTGATCTAAGACCAGAAGTCCTAGAAGGGGGAGGAGATTTCTGAGAAAGCCACAGGGAACGTTAGGATCAGAGAAACAGCACCGGACGACAGGCTGGGGGAAACTGGTTAGTACCTTGTCTGTCATTCTTGTTGTTGTTCCTGGAAGTGTTCCCAAGTGGAGAGACTGGTCCCAGCACTTTCTCTCCCTGCTCACCCGAGGCCTGGGCAAGGGAGTACGGTCAGTAGGTCCTACCGGGAGGTCCTACCGGGAGGCACTAGATTGACTGATGTATTGATTGACTGATTGATTGATTAACTGCCGGGTCAACCCATGACAGTGGACGCCCACAGGAAAGGACAGCTCAGAATGGCGGCAGGGATCCAGCTAGACCAAGAACCGAGTGTCAGTCTGTGTTCCCGTGGGGAACACATATTGTCACATGAGCTGCAGCGGTGGGCAGGGCATTAGTAACGTTCGAGGAGACTCTCCAAAGAAGCTCTGGTCATTCTGAGCTTCCTGGAGGCTGAATAAATGGGCCTGTCATAATCTCCAATCTACAACCACCGATCAGGCATTCTGGGAGGGAGAAGATACGGAGGCATCCCCCTGGGAGAGTCACGACGACAGGAGAGGGGTATATCTGGGTCTCTCAGTCGGCCGCCCCTATCTCAGCCCTGACCTGATAGCACGGAGACATGCAACACCCCGGAGAGACGAATGCGGGAGCAGAATGTCAGAGGGGCTGAAAGACAGGGATTCTGTCTGGAAACTCTCCCAAATTCTGTAGGGCAGCGGCTTCCCCAGCAAGTGGGATAATCAGAGCTAGAGATGCTCCGGATTAAAGTCTTCCCCGTTTCGGGACGGGACACCCCAGCTGGCATCAGAGTCACAGGTGTCTGCAGTGTCCCGTTCTGCACAGGGCAGAGGGAAAAGGTACCTCACTTCTTTTCCCTGTGGTGGAACAGAAATACTCTGGCCTCGTCCTGTTTCCTTCTCAAACAAAAGGGAAGGGCAGAGAGGTTGGGGAAGGGAGAGTTGAGGAAGAACAGCCTGAAAGCTGGGGAAGGGAGAGCTTCTCTCTTGTACCTGTGGTAGACAAGGGAGAACCCACAGGAAAAGGAAGGGAGGGAGGGAAGGAGAGAGGAACTGACGGGTGCTACTTCTCCCAGAGAGGTGTAATACAGAGAACACAGAGTCAATCGTTAGCTCCTACTCAGGGACTTTTAATCCCTCACCTTCCCAGGAGGTCTCAGCCCACGTACTGAGCGTGCGTTGTTGACACGGGTAGGGTTTGAACACATAACTAAATCCTGACGGTCCCACCTTCACAACATCGCTAAAATCCACCCTTTCCTCACTCTTCTTCCAAACTGCTACCACGTTAATCCAATCACTCATCCTAACCGGCCTGGATTACTGCATCAGCATTTTTGTTGACACCCCCCCCCTCCCCCCCAGCCTTTGTCTCTCCCAACTCTAGTCCATACTTCACTCTGCTGCCTGGATCATTTTTCTACAAAAAACGTTCAGGACATGTCTCCCCACTCTTCAGAACAGTCCAGTGGTAACAAAAATTCCTCATTATTGGCTTTAAAGCTCTAAATCGCCTTGCTCCCTCCTACTTCACCTTGTAGTCTCCAACTACAACCCAGACCGCGCATTTTGCTCCTCTAATGCCAACCTTCCCACTGTGACTCCATCTCGTCTATCTCTCCCACGTTGATCCCCTGGGTCCTGCCTCTCCTCCTGTCTCACTGGAATTCATCGTTAATACTATCCTCCCTTGGAAGGTGGAGAAAGTTATTCCCCTTTCCAGGAGCACCTATCAGCGCCCTCACTCGTCGTCCTATCCATTCCTTCTACTGTCAGTCTCTTCATTTTACCAGGTCCTCCTCACCCACGAAGTCACCGGAGTCTGTCTACTTAACCATGAGGAGAGAGAGGCAGGGAGATAGAGAATGATAAAGATGACTGATAGGTTGTATCTCCTAGCTCTATTGGGCTCTCCTAAGCACTCAGTACACTTTCCTGCTCACGGTGGCTTTCAATAAGCACCCTTGATTGACTGATTGGTAAGCGGTGTCTCCTTCTTCCCTTCGTTTTGTTGCCTTCGTCAGGCTCTGGCTCCGTGTCATAAAGGTGAGCTCCTTCTCGTTCCCACGAGGAAGTCCCGCAAGCGAAGCCTTTGCTGCCGGGGTACGTCTCTGGGCTGCCGTGGTCTCTTTTTCCCCGCTCCAAATCGTGGCCTGGGTTGAGGTCCACTGTGTGGGGAGGGAAATCCGAGCGTCGTCGACACCCTTGCGGCCTGGAGTGTGAGACCCGCATCGCGGAGCGGGGGTTCCACGCTGCCACCTCCGTGGACCTCTCACTGCCCCTCCCCTCCCGCTCTCCCTTCTCCCCTGCTGCACACCCAAAGAGTCTGAGCTGCCGCTGCTTTGGAGCCTCACCCTCGTCTGCAGGAGGCTCACTGCCCGAACGCGACTCTCCCGCAAACCCCAACCCCGGTCTCAGGTCCAGACTCCAATGCCGGACGGGCTCCAGCAACACAGAACCATAGTCCCATTCACACTCACACACACCCTGACCAGATAGGCTCTGGCTTGTCACCCAGTCCCTACCCTGGATTGCAGCCTGCAGCATCTCCTGGAGCCACTGTTTCTCTAACACCTTGGTATTTAGGGCTCTAACATGGCAGATCATCCCACAAGGTGGAAATCGGTAGCCGCCGACCTCTGGCCCACGTCCTGACTCTGGCTTGGAATGTCCTCCCTCTTCATATCCGACAGTCGATTACTTCCGCCCCCGCTCCGGCCCCCCAACCACCTTCGAAGCCTCAATGAAGGCACATCTCCTCTTTGGGAACGGTGTGGGCGCTGATAGGGACTCCAGGAAAGGCGAATAACGTTCTCCCACCTCTCCGAGGGAAGACAATAGTAGTTATGAGTTCCACTAGGACAGGAAGAGAGGCAGGTCCCTGATGTCCAAAGCAGGAAATCCCCATAAGGGCGGTAAGCTCTTTGAAGGCAACCATCATGACTCTTCTTTATGGTACTTGCCTACTATGTGACAAGCACTGTACTAAGCGTTGAGGTAGATACAAGATAATCAGGATGGACACCATCCTGCTGCAGATGGTGAACAGAATCTAAGAAAGAGAGTGTAGGATTCAAACCTCTGGTCTGGAATGCCCTCCCTCTTCACGTCCGCCAAACTAGTGCTCTTCCCCCCTTCAAAGCCCTACTGAGAGCTCAACTCCTCCAGGAGGCCTTCCCAGGCTGAGCCCCCCTTTTCCTCTGTTCCTCCTCCCCTCCCCATCGCCCCGATTCCCTTCCTCTGCTCTACCCCCTTCCCTGACACACAGCACTTGTGTATATTTGTACATATTCATTATTCTATATACTTTATTAGTGATGTCTATATATCTATAATTCTATGTATCTGTTATTGCCTGTCTACTTATTCTGTTTTGTTGTTTGTCTCCCCCTTCTAGGCTGTGAGCCCTTTGTTGGGTAGGGATTGTCTTTATCTGTTGCCGATTTACACTTTCCAAGCGCTTAGTACAGTGCTCTGCAAACAGTAAGCGCTCAATAAATACGACTGAATGAATGAATGAATCCACATTTTCAATGGTATTTGTTAAGCACTTTACTATGTGTCAAACTGTTCTAAGATTGGGAGTAGATAAATATTACTTAGGTTAGACAGAGTCCCTGACTCACCTGGGGGTTGCAGTCTACATAGAAGGGAGTGCAGGAGAACTGAGACACAGAGAAGTTAACTGACTTGCCCAGTGGTCACACATAGCTAAGATTAGTACACAGGTTCAATGACTCCCAGGTCCGTGTTCCTTTCCATTAACCCACGATGTTTCCCAGTTTGTTTCCACTAGGCCATGATGCTTCCCAGCTACTGATTCCATTGTCCTCTCCCAAGCTCTCAGCATAATGCTGGGTCCCCAGTGGGAGCTCAAAAAATACCACTGATGGATTAATTGAAAGTAAGTTCCACCCCCAAAACAGCCCAATACTTCAACCACCCTAGACTTAAACACCAATGGTAGAAGGAAGATCCCAATTGCTCCATCTCCCTTGCTCTCCTCTTGGTCACTTGGGCTGGGGATTGACTACATGTTTTGTTTTGTTGTCTGTCTCCCCTTTCTAGACTGTGAGCCCGTTGTTGGGTAGGGACCGTCTCTATATATTGCCGACTTGTACTTTCCAAGCGCTTAGTACAGTTTTATGCATACAGTCAACGCTCAATAAATACGATTGAATGAATGAATGAATTAACAGCTTAGAATGGCTGAGTTTGTGCCCCATCCTCCGACCTTCTGGACATGTCCCCAATCCGGGGATTAAACTTCTGCAGCCAGAGCCATCTCACGATCATCCATTCATTAATGTCTCCTGATTCGCCCCTGGGGAGACTTTCATTGTTCTCACAATTGGTCCCCTTGTGCCCAACAGAAACCAAAGAGTATAAAACCCCCACTCTTGGTCCTGCCTTAGGTAGAGAAGCCCATCTCCTGCCCAAAGTATCAAAACTGACTCCCCTATTATGAGCTGAGAAAAGTCCTGATGCCTTCCTTCTCTCCCCCTTACCAGAGATTGCTGAAATTTTGGCCTCGTTGAGCATAGATGGAATCACGTGTCCAATGGTGATGGGAGGGAGAGGAGCTAGCAGGATCCGGAGAGGTGCGTGTAAGCCTGGAGCAGGGGAACAGGTTCGAAATTCCACCCAGGCATGACCTTATCTCCTTGCAGCTGTACTAGGCCTGGGCCAACCCCCGGAATTAGGGCAGAGTCCTAGGGAAGGGAGGACCTCTCAGGGTCACCTTGGTCTGTTCCTTTCCTGTTGTGAATTTCAGAACCTCAATCTGTGGACGACTGCATCCACATTCCCTCGAACCCTGGACTCCAAGGAAGCTCCCTGATGGTTGCTAAGTCTCTGAGCACCCCACCTCCACCCTTTATCCAGATCTACGAATCTTAAGAGGTAGTTTTGCCTGGTGGAAAAAGCATGGCCTGAGAATCAAAGGACATGAGTTCTCCTCCCTGCTCCAACACCTACCTACTGTGCGACCTTGGGCCAATCACTTACCTTGTCTGTGGATCAGCTCCCTCATCTGCAAAATGGGGATTCAATTTTTGGTCTCCCTCCCACTTAGATTGTGAGTCCCAAGTGAGACCTAAGTATCCTATATCCACCCTATCGCTTAGTACAGTGCTTGGCATATAGTAAGGGCTTGACAAAAACACATTCATTATTCACCCAGAGTTCTCAGTAAATATTATCTCTACTTCACCGTCAGACAGGTTCTCTGTGCTGAACCTAAGGATCGCAGCTGGGACCATCAGGCGTCCGTTTTCCCTCGGGAAGGTGTCCGCCACAAATCCATGAAGTCATCTCAAGGACTGGGTCCTGACCTTGGCACTTGGCCCGGAGTGGAGAACTCTAGGCAATCCGGAGCTATCCCCGCCCACCTAATCTGGACCAATGGACGGCACAGCCCTCTGTCCCCCTCCAGTGAGCTGGATTGAGAGTCCTCTGGTGTTCTCCAACAGGAGTCACAGGTCGTCCATGAGGAATCATACGTAAGGGACTGACTTCATCCTCTTGGGGCTCACGGACGGCCCGGACTTGCAGACAGTGATTCTCCTCTACATGTCTGTCACCTACATAATGAGAGTCACCGGCAACCTGACCATCGTCCCCCTCACCCTGCTGGACTGCTGCCTCCACACCCCCATCTACTTCTTCCTGTGTTGCTTCTCTTTCCTAGAGATCTGCTTTACGTCTACCTTTATTCCCAGATTCCTGGCCACCAACACTACGGGGGACAGGACCATTTCCTACAACCGTTGTGTAACACAGCTATTCTTCTTATTCCTGCTGGGGGCGACCGAATTCTTCCGCCTGGCCACCATTACCTACGACTGCTATGTCGCCATCTGCCGGCCGCTGCACTACACAACCATCATGAACTAGGGTGTCTGCACCCTACTGGTCTTCTGCTCCTGGCTAACCGGGTTCCTGGACATCTTTCCTCCTCTTATTCTTGGCCTCCAACTGGACTTCTGTGGCCCGGTAGACATTGACCATTTCTTCTGTGACATCTCCCCTCTGCTCCTGCTCTCCTGCTCGGATACAGGGTTCCTGGAGCTGATGGCGTTCTTCTTGGCAATGGGGACATTCCTGTTCACCTTGGCGTTAGTGCTGAACCCCTTCATCTACACCCTGAGGAACCAGCAGGTCAAGCAGGCCTTCAAGGACCTGGTGCAGCAGGTTGGAGGTGAAGACTCCTCCGTGATGAAATCCCACAAGAAAAGCTGCAGGAGAGGCAGAGGCTTGACCATAGAGACTCAGTGCCTGCATATTAGCCTAATGCCTCATCTGCCGCTCAACAAGCAGGACCTGACGTTTATCCGTCCCTCTTTGTACCCGCAAACCAGCCTTCCTGAAAATTCCTCCTCTGCCAGATCTCCCTGCTTCTAAAGCCCTTCTGCCCTCGACCACGCATTGGAGAACTTAGCGTTTTCTCTCTCCGTAATAGAGATTTCCTGAGCTTTACTCAGCAGATTTGAGCCGAAGCCAATAGAAATCCCCAGATGTAATGGGTTTTTTGCACATCTCCTTCTGTATCCGAGCTAAATGAGGCCCTTCCACTGGAGGAGTGACGTCATCGGTCATTACGGGGAGGGGAAGCCAAAGGCTCACCAACTTTTTACTCTCATTTTCTCACTCTCTTCTCTCACTCCCTAACTTTCACCCATAGCCCGGGGTCGGGTTAATTCAGGAATCGGCGTGGCGAGAGAGAGAGATAGGCCGGGGATGGAAAGCCTGTGTTTTATACAAAATTTATTCAGTGAGACGAAGTGAATGATTTAATTGTTTAGGTGTAATGAATTGAACTTCCCTTTCGGGAGGAATGTGATCTGTTAGTAATATTAGAGCTTCCCTAACGGGAGGAACACACTTACACGTTACTCGCACGTAGCAGAACACCCAGGTTCCACCCAGACGTTATTCACTGTAGGGTTGTTTACACGTGGTGGGGCTGCTAGCTCTCTCCCACCTGTGACGTCCCCCACAACTTGGGAGGAATCCATTCATGCGTTACATGCCCATGGCGAAGTGCCTGGCTTACAATGTGCCAAGTACTGTTCTAAGCGCTGGGATAGATTTAAGTTTTGTCCCACGTGAACAACCTCCATTGTCTAGATGAGGTAACTGAGGCCCAGAGAAGTTAAATCACTTGTCCAAAGTCACACAGCAGACGAGTGGCAGAGCGGGGATTAGAACCCACGACCTCTGACTCCCAAACCCGGTTTCTTTCCACTAAGCCACATATGAATAAATGCTGACGAGAGATGAGAATGGGGGGAGCGAGAGAATGGGAGTGAGTCAGGGAACGAGGGGGGAGAGTGAGAAAATGGGAGTAAAAGGTGGCCATTGGATAGGAACCTTCCTCTGCCCCGACCCACGGATCTGCTTTCCTGGTTCCCATGGCAAGCCAGGGATGTTATAGACCCGTGCGGTCAGGGGAGGGATAGCACTGGAAGGCATAGCTTCCAGTGCCACCCCACCACCATGAGACCCGGAGAGGATGCAGGAAGGGGTGGGTTCAGGTAGGCACGGATGGCGAAAGCCAAGGAGTGGTATGTCCCAAGGTGACCCTGGGGTACCGGCCATCTCAAGGTCAAATGCTATATCATGGCCGCCTAAACCAGCAGGCGGAACTCGGAAGTGAGGGTGGGATACTGCCCCCACAACCAAAACTGCTAGATTGATAGCCGAAGCTGGGAATACAGAAGGCGTCCCCCGCCCCCGTACCAATCAAATTAGATATGGAGAAAAGGGGAGGACAGAGATTGGATAAACTGAGGTCGGAAGCTGGAATGGTCTAAGAATACAGGTGATAAATACCTGCAGCCTCTAACCTTCTGGGTAGAGGATCGAGATTTGCAGCAGCCGACTGCGGGGCACCTCTGCCCAGAGCGTAAGAAGCCCGCTCTGCCTGCATCAAATGAGGAGCTGTGGGATGGGTGAGTGTCCCATCCCACTGAACGCTCGTGGGGCTTGTCCCCCTTCTAGACTGTGAGCCCACTGTTGGGTAGGGACCGTCTCTATATGTTGCCAACTTGTACTTCCCAAGCGCTTAGTACAGTGCTCTGCACACAGTAAGCGCTCAATAAATACGATTGATTGATTGATTGATTGATTGATTGATTGGAAGCCATACTCAATATAGCTCTCTTTACACAGTAAGTGTTCAGTACATTCCATTGATGTATTAATTGCAAATTGCTGCTACCCTGTGGGGAGACTGGATGTAAAAGTGTTCTGAGTGACCCAGCACCTGATTCTTCACAACTCTCTAACAGTGAAATATATTGATAACAACAACAATAATTACAATAACAATAGTGGTATTTGGTATTTGATAATTAGGTATTTGATATTGAGAAGCAGTATGGTGCTGTGGATAGAGCACGCGCCCGGGAGTCAGAAGGACCTGGGTTCTAATCCTCCATCCATCACTTGTTTGCTGTGTGGCCTTGGGCAAGTCACTTCACTTCTCTGGGCCTCAGTTACCTCATTTGTAAAATGGGGATTGAGACTGTCAGCCCCAGGTGGGACAGTGACTGTGTCCAACTCGATTTGCTTGTATTCACTCCAGTGCTTAATACAGTGCCTGCCACATATTAAGTGCTTAACAAATGCCATTACTATGCGCCAAGTACTGTACTAAGTGCAGGGGTAGATACAAGATAATCTAGATATGGGGATCCCAGTCTAAATAGAAGGAAGAACAGGTATTGAATCGCCATTTTTCAGATGAAGGACTAGGGCACAAAGAAGTTAAGTGACTTGTCCAAGGTCACCCAGCAGACAAAGGATTAAAACCCGGGTCCTCTGACTCTGGATCTTGTGCTCTTTGATCTGGGCCTTGCTGTTTCTTAAAAGCAATCCCTCCAGAGTGATCAAACCCACTCAGGAACAGTTCATCATTCCATTGTTGTGTCAGAGGTAGGCAAATAGAGTCCTCTCCTGAAATATAAACTTTGAGAAGTGACTAATGAGGCACTAGGGGAATGATTAGTAAGCTTGGAACATAAATCTCTGTGGGGGTGGGGTGGGGACAAGGTTCCTCGGAGCCTGGAGACTAGAGCTACCCTCGAGCCAGCCCCACAGCTACCCAGAGAACAAGAGCTTCCACCAATACTATTCATATTTTCTGTTGTAAACTCAGACTGGGGAGCTTCAGGCCCTGGGGGATTCCTTTGTCTGGATAAGGCTCTCCTGAGAGAACAGATCTACTGAGAAACCACAGTTCAGAACCCTGTATTCAACCATCTGTATAACCCTCTTCCTTGTGGGGAAAAGATTGTGATTTTTACAGCTTTTATCCAGGTCATTCTACTCCCATCACCCTTGTCCTCGTCTCTCCAGCCACCAGTACCCTTCCTTCATCCTGGAACTCTCCCTTTCCAGATCTGGCACACCACTACTCTCCCCATCATCAAAATCCTTCTTAAATCACTTCTTCTCCAGTGAGTCTTTCCTGACTGATCACTGATATCCCCACTTTATATCTCCCACAACGGCCATTTCAGCACTTCTGTCCAACCTAAGCATTTGGGTACTCACCTTTGGTAATAATAATAATAGTATTTGTTAAGCGCTTACTATGTGCCAAGTATTGTACTAAGCGCTGGGGTGGATACAAGCAATTTGGATTGGACACAGTCCCTGTCTCACGTGGGGCTCACAGTCTCGCTTCCCATTTTACAGATGAGGTAATTGAGGCACAGAGAAGTGAAGTGACTTGCCCAAGGTCACACAGAAAATAAGTGGCAGTTCCTGGATTAGAATCCATGACCATCTGACTCCCAGGCTCATACTCTATCCATTAAGCTATGCTGCTTCTCTGTCCATATCTCACGCACCCTACTAATTATTGGTTTTAATCTCAGCTCCACCACTTGTTTGCTATATGATCTTGGGCAAGACACTTCACTTCTCTGGGCCTCAGTTCCCTCATCTGGAAAATGGGGATTGAGACTGTGAGCCCCACGTGGGACAAGGACTGTGTCCAGCCCAATTTGCTTGTATCCATCCAAGCACTTAGTACAGTGCCAGGCACATAGTAAGCACTCAACAAATACAATAATTTTAATTAATAATAACAATAATCTATCAGAGGAGACAGTTCCTGATATAGATCACAGACAGTTGAACAGCTACTGTGTGCAACAGTGGTGATTGCAATGCACTGAGCCTTTACAGTATCTCGCCCCCTCCCCCCACCTCGGCCCCTCGCCCCTATTGCCCCGCAGCCCACATTGTCAGAGAGCTAGCAGGGAAAGCAGTTGCCACTTGTAGTCACGGAACAGAACATCACCAGTCAACCATATTTACTGAGCACTCACTGTGTGCAGAGCATTTCCTAAGCACTTGGGAGAGTACAATATAACAATACAACAGGCATATTCCCTGACCACAATGAGCTTACAGTCTAGAAGGGGCGATAAACAGTAATATAAATGAAAAAATTACAGATATGCTGTTCAATAAATTACAAATGTCCAAGATCTCGTCATCTGCAGACACCCCTGCGCTTTCCCAATGTGGTCAGGCAATGCTGAGTATGTCGCTCGGTGGCCTACCCTGACTAAGCCCTCATACCCTCTTCTACTCCTTTCTGCATCGCCCTGACTTGCTTCCTTTATTCATTGCCCCCCTCCCAGCCCCACAGCATTTATGTACATATCTGTAATTTTATTTATTGACATTAATGTCTTTCTCCCCCTCTAGACTGTAAATTCGTTGTGGACAGGGAATATGCCTGTTTATTGCTATATTGTACTCTCTCAAGCCCTTAGTACAGTGCTCTGTATTCAATGAATATGACAAAATGAAATACGATTGAATGAATGAAGTGGGACTAAGGGCCGGTGAGATATTTCCCACTTTCTTGAGAACAGCAGGAAAAGAAAAACAAAAGAGCAACTGCAGCAGCAGCTACAGCTGCTCCTAAGTACGGCTAGGAGTACAGTGGCCATTTTTCCAACACGGGTAGCTCAGGGACCAGGGACCACTTGGTGAAGAGAGGATTGGTGAAGCCAGCCCCAGCTCCAGGGAAAAAAAAACCCTTCAAGATCCCCATCACTCCTCCTTCGGGATTTTTCCAGGCACTGCCTCTTTCCCACCCAAATTAAAATTCTTTGCTCAGGGGGTTGAGAGCCGAGTTCATTAGTGCCTTGCAATAAGCATCTCCAGGGAATGGCTCCTTTCTTATCTAAAGGACCCTCCCCATCTGCACTGAAAGGAACTCATAAGGGGGCTGAATTTTGTCCCTGTAAAATAAGGGCTGGGGGAGGAAGGAATAATGTCAAATCTCCTTTCTGTGACTGTTAGGAAGCAGCTTGCTTTCGCCAGTCTCATCTATCCTGTCTTTCCCTCCCTCTAGAACAGAGTTCTCTCCAACCCCGTTGGTAAGCTGGCAGGAAGGGTGTCTCCCCGGACCCTGACTCTTCTCCCCTCCGCAAACCGATGGAAGCAGCAGCAGAAGGAGGAGGAGGATAAGGAAGATTCTGTTCTGCCTGGCAAGACACCACGAAAATGGGGAGAGATTTGCGCTGTGTAAATGCTAGGCAATTCTTCCTGAGCACAGGAAGAAGGTCGATTTGGATTTTCAAACGAACAAACCGAATATTCAGGGTGAAAACTCTGACCAAAACCATCGAGTGTCAGAAAAGTAAGTACGTGTTCCTCCTTAAGTATCTTGGTCCTCCCGAAATCTGATCTCTACTAGTTTTTCCTGCCCCATATCTGACCTTTCTGATTTGAGCAGTGAAGAAGACAGAGACAATTGGAAAGGAATCGGCTGGATTGGTATTTTTACTGGCTGGGTCGATCTCTAAGGGGTTGGGATTAGCCTGTGTGTCAAGTGATCTGTTGCCCCTGGCAACTCTCTCCTTTTCACCAGGCAGATCCTTGCCTGGAGCCCTGCTAGGGGTCTATTGGATGGTTCTCAGCTATGGAATACCTGGGGTTCTAGCCACAGCTCTGCCTGGAGATGGCTGAAAAGACTTAACTGACCCTGGGTTCAAAAATCCGGGTGAATTCCTCGATAGCCAATGTTTACTGCTGATCTCTCCCATTAGATTGTAAACTCCCCACAGGCAGGGTCTGTAGTCTATTGCTGTGCTCTGTATGCTGTAAGCACCAAATAAATACCACTGATTGATTGATTTTACTTCCCTAAGAACCTATGAGAGTGCTGTGTACAGAAGAGGTGCCCAGTAAACGCTGATAAGGATTGGTTTAATAAAGGCAGCCAGGGTGATGATAATGATTCAGTCCAATGAGGGTAGGAGAAGCATTCCAACTGGTTTCTTTGAGTTCCTCTTTTCAGCCTCTCTTCTCATTTAATCTTATTTATTGAGCCCTTACTGTTGGCAAAGGGCTGTATTAAGCAATTGGGAGAGTATAATATAACAATAAACAGAAAACTTCCCTGGCCAACTTCAGTTCTGCTTCCTCTCTCATCCTCAGGTGTGACCCCAGAGGAAATCCAGAGTCAGCGATGAGAAATCAGACCTCAGTGACCGAGTTTATCCTCCTAGGGCTGACGGACAATCCAGACTGGAAGATTGTCATCTTCATATTCCTGCTACTCAGTTACCTGTTGAGCATCACTGGGAATCTGACCATCCTCACCCTCACCCTACTGGACTCCCATCTCCACACCCCAATGTACTTCTTCCTCCAGAATTTCTCCTTCCTAGAAATTTTGTATACGTCGGTCACCATTCCCAAACTGCTGGTGGGTATTTCGACCGGGAACAGGTCCATTTCCTATAGTGCTTGTGCCATTCAATTGTTTTTTTACATCCTCCTGGGGGCGACGGAGTTCTTCCTCCTGGCCGCCATGTCCTACGACCGCTATGTCGCCATCTGCCGGCCGCTACATTACTTAACCATCATGAGCCGGAGAGTCTGCGCCCTGCTGGTCCTCTGCTCCTGGCTGGTCGGCTTCCTGATCATCTTTCCGGGCCTCATCCTGGGTCTCCAGCTGGACTTCTGTGACTCGAACGTCATCAACCATTTCACCTGTGACACTGCGCCCATGCTGGAAATTTCGTGCACCGACACGCAATTATTTGAGAAGATGAATTTTATATTAGCAGTGGGGACACTCCTGGTCACTCTGACACTAGTCGCCGTGTCCTACACGGCCATCACCCGCACGATCTTGAGACTGCCCTCCACCCAGCAAAGAAAAAAAGCCTTTTCCACCTGCTCCTCCCACATGATCGTCATCTCCCTCTCTTACGGCAGCTGCATATTCATGTATATCAAGCCATCCCCCAAGGAAGGTTTAGACTTCAACAAGAAGGTGGCGGTGCTAAACACCTCCGTGGCCCCCATGCTGAACCCCTTTATCTATACCCTACGAAACCAGCAGGTGAAGCAGGCCATCAAAGACGTGGGCAAGAGAGTGATTTTCTTTAAGAAGAAATAAGAGGCTTTGAACGCTTGTTTGTGATTCTGTAACAGGAAACGAAATTGAAGGCCCCAAACTTTCCCTAGTGAGGATGGACTTACAGCTCTCCCCTCAGGTCTTCCTTCCTCATCCTCTTTTTCTGTTTCCACTCCCAGGTCTGATTTGCCCACTGCTTTATCCACTAGACCTGCCCCTTAGCGTCTGTCTCCCTCTGTAGACTGTAAGCTCCTTGTAGGCAAGGATCATGACTACCTACTCTACTGTATTGTACTCTTCCCAGCGCATTGTACAGTGCTTTGCACACAGAAAGTGCTCAATAAATACCACTGACTGATTGATTGATTGATTACTGTAGCAGCAATAAAAGTAGTAATAGCAAAGCATCAGTAGTACTAGCAGAAGTAGTAACAGTAGTAGAAGTAGTCATAGTAGCTATAGTAGTAATATAGCAGCAGACATAATAGCAGAAGCAATAGAATGAATGAATTGTTATTAATTAATTATTACTATGGTATTTGTTAAGCACTTACTATATGCCAGGCATAGTTCTGAGCGCTGGGGTAGGTACAACATAGTCGAGTTGGACAGTCCCTGTCCTATATAGGGCTCACAGTCTTAATCGCCATTTTACAGATATGGGAACCGAGGCACAGAGAAACGGAGTGACTTGCCCAAGATCACACAGCAAGTAAGTGGTGGAGCGGGGAATCTCACTGAACACTCAGTAACGTGTTCTGATCACTCCATTTATAAATATATTTTATTTCTATCTCACCCATTAGAGTGGAAGCTCCTCGTGGACTGATAATTTGTCACATGTTTCTCACCAACCTCTTTCTACTCACATCAGATGAGAACTCCTCTCTGATGACTATTGGACTGTCACCCTGCTATCTCCCCGACACCAATCTAATCTCTTCTCCCAAGCCTCTTACCCAGACTGTGGCCTTTCCTCCTCCCAAGCAAACCTTCCAAATGTACCTCGCTGGCGATTCTGCAATATTCCATATCCTACTCCCTTCCCTCTCCAAGAAACACACTGCCCTCTTCCCTCAGACAGAATACATTAGAACCCTCCTTCAGAGCCAAATGCTACTTCCTCCAGGAAGACTTCATTGATTGATGGCTCCCTTTCCTGGTTGGAGTGTCCCTTTAGCCACTTTCACTACCTTGTGCACCTCTTTTTTAGTCGAGTACTTGTAAGTTTTGTGAGTGTGATTGTGATTCGTATTTGAATGACTTGCCTGAGGTGAACAAAAGACCACTGAGAGAGCTGGGAAAAAACCCTAGATATTCGACTGTCTTCTCCATCTATCCTCCTTGTCCTTCAAACCATTTTTCAATCCCCATCTCCACCATGATGGATCCCAGATCTATCTCTTTTCTTATGGCATTTGATAAGCACTTACTATGTGTGAAGTAGTCAGTCAGTCAGTTATTGAGTATTTACTGTGGCAGAGCACTGTACTAAGCGCTTGGGAGAATACAACAATAAACCGACACATTCTCTGCCGACAATGAGTTTACAGTCTGGAGGAGGAGACAGTCATTAATAAATAAAAAACACTGTTCTAAGCACTGGAGCAGATATAAGTTTATCAGGTCCCTGTCCCACATGGGGCTCACAGTCTAAACTGGAGGGAAGAGGTTAATCCTGATCAGTGCCAAGTGATGATCTCAGATGATGTTAGCAGAATTCGTGATTCTGCCTTGGTGGAACAGTGTCAACTTCTTCGTTTCTTTAACAGGAAAGAGTAACTCACATGAAAAGTGAACTCAACTTTGAAAAAAATAAATAATAATAATAATAACATTTATTAAGTGCTTACTATGTGCACAGCACTGTTCTAAGCGCTGGAGAGGTTACAAGGTGATGAGGTTGTCCCATGGGGGGCTCACATTCTTAATCCCCATTTTACAGATGAGGTAACTGAGGCACAGAGAAGTTAAGTGACTTGTCCAAAGTCATACAGCTGACAATTGGCAGAGCCGGGGTTTGAACCCATGACCTCTGACTTCAAAGCCCGGGCTCTTTCCACTGAGCCATGCTGCTTCTCAAATAAATGCAATTACAGTATCTATTTTTAATATCTCCTTCCTGTCTTCAAATGTGAGGATTGCTGGGAGTGATCAGAGCTGATCCTGTGTAAAAAAAAATACTGGGTAGCGATGAATCCCTCTCCAGTCACCCAGAGCCCATGGAAAAAGCAATAGGGAGTGAGGAAGGGAAAGAAAAGAATGTATGTCTTTGTATGTATGTATGAATGAAAGTCTAACCTCAATACTCTCTTACTACAACCCAGCCCGCACACTTTGTTCCTCTAATACTAACGTACTCACTGTACTTCGATCTCGCCTATCTCCCCGCTGACCTCTCGTCCACGTCCTGCCTCTGGCCTGGAACACCCTCCCTTTTCACAATCGACAGAAAATTACTCTTCCCACCTTCAAAGGCTTATTGAAGGCACATATCCTCCAAGGGGCCTTCCCTGATTAAACTCTCATTTCCTCTTTTCCTCCTCCTTTCTGCGTTACCCTGATTTACTCTTTTCATTCACCAGGCTCCGCCAAACACCACAGCACAGCACGTATGTATATATCTGGAATTTATTTATATTAATGTTCATCTCCCCCTCTAGACTGTAAGCTCGTTGTGGGCAAGGAATGCGTCTGCTGTATTGTTGTGTTGTACTCTCCCGAGCCCTTAATACAGTGTCCTGCTCACAGTAAGTGCTCAATAAAAACGAGTGTTCGACAGAGGTGAACATCTGTGTCTTCTGACTCTCAAGCACTCTATCTCAGCACCTTGGACAATTCCCACGTCCCGTGCTTCTAGATCCAGCACTGGATAGTGTGGAATCAGAGGAACAGAAATACTCCTGTGATATTCTAGATAGCGACATGAAGATGTTCTGGTGATACTCTAGATAGTATCGCAAAAAGGAAGTGCTAGTTGTAGCACCAAAATTCTGACCCAAATAAGTCCGTCACTTTGGAACTTCCTACCACTGCTTAACATTGGAGAAAATGGAAGGAAAGGGAAAGGAGAGAAAATAAGCACATTTTCCTGGAAACTTTTCAGGGGCTAATCTGGGCTATCAGAAGCGCCCCCCTCCCCACCCCCTACTCCAGGATAAACCCAGTGTTTCTGCCCCTCAATGGGGAAGAAGTTAGCCAGGGGTCTCCAGGCTGAGTCTCAGCAGCCCTCGCCTCGCCTCTACGCTCTAAGCACCTTTTTCTGCTCTTCGTTCTGTTTCCCAAGGGCCTCAGTCTCTTTCGTCTCCCATCGTGGTTAACGGCGTAGATTCATTAGTGCTCCTCAGCACGGTTTCCCGCAGCTCAGCTGTGGCTCCTGGCCCCCGTTCCCCCAGAGCCCATCCCGAACAGAGCGGATAAAGACAGCCGAGGCCTTCAGAGTCTTTCGCCTCCCTGCTCAATGAGTAGAACTCCTTCATCCGGATAAACCGCGGTCCACACCGATGATCCCGACAGCGGGAATATGGCCCCGAAAGCAACAGCCGACAGAGCTTTCCAGGGTCTTGTATGAGTTCTGGGAAAAACCAGGAGTTCTTCCCTGGAAAAGCCTGGGAGAGATTCCCCCCGCCCCACCACCACCACTACGGTGAGATTTTAGTTGGGTGTAGTAGAGGCTGCTTCCGGGTGTCCAAGAGGTGGAACTAGACTTTAACACAAAATTCTCTTCTGTCTCTGCATGCCGAGTCAAAGGCCCTAGAAAGCCGTCAGAGACCGTGGGAAAATTGTGTGATCTTTGTTTAACATGAGAAAGATTTTCCTTTTCCTCCACCTGCCGTTCTGCTGGTAATCGCTCTGAATGTTCTGTTGGTGAACTCATCACCCAAACAGTAAATTAATTAATCAGTAGCACTAATTTAGAACCTACTCTTAAATAGTCAATCTATCGATCCATAGAACTGACTAAGCACCTACTTGATTGGTGTGGAGCACGATTCTGAGCTCTTAGGAGAGTAAAGCAGGGATAGTAAAATCCGGACGTGGGTTTCAGAAGGACCTGGGTCCTACTCGGCTCGGCCACTTCTTTGTTGTGTGACCTTGGGCAAGTCATTGAACTTCTCTGGGCCTCACGTACATCATCTGTAAAATGGGGACTAAAACTATGAGCTCCACTGGGACATGGACTGTGTCCAATCCGATTGGCTTGTATCTACCCAGTGCTTACCACAGTGCCTGGCTCATGGTAAGTATTTAAGAAATACCATAAAAAAATCCCTGTCCTCACGGAGTTAACAGTCTAGTGGGGGAGATTGTTGAGGAGAGGGATTAATTCGGAAAAAAGTGTCGATAAAGGAGAGATTGAAACTAAGGACACTAAGACCAGATAAGAAGATGATGGGATCGATAGATCAAAGACACTGCCACCTCCACATGTTTGGACACTTCATTCATTCAATCGTATTTATTGATCGCTTACTGTTTGCAGAACACTATACTAAGCGCTTGGAAAGTACAATTCGGCAACAAATAGTGAAAATCCCTACCCAACAACGAGCTCACAGTCTAGAACGGGAGAGACACAGCACTTACTTGTGCATTGCAGCTAGTGTTGGCGGTTGACAGTAACCTCGTTCAGGGCAGGGAATGTGTCTATTATTCATTCATTCATTCAATTGTATTTATTGAGCACTTACTGTGTGCAGAGCACTGTACTAAGCGCTTGGGAAGTACAAATCGGCAACAGATAGAGGCGGTCCCTACCCAACAACGGGCTCACAGTCTAGAATGGGGAGACAGACAACAAAACAAAACATGTAGATAGGTGTCAAAATCGTCAGAACAAATAGAATTAAAGCTATATGCGCGTCATTAACAAAATAAATAGAATTATAAATATATACAAGTAAAATATAGTAATAAATCTGTACAAATATATACATTACACGGATTAATTTACAAAAGCACACCCTTATCTAAAAGCTACAACAGATGAGCCATTCAAAAGAGGAAACCGACCCCACGCGTCTGTTTGGTGAATGTTGTCTAGGAGGCCTTTTCACCCCGAGGATGAATAAGGACCTGACTTTTATTGATGTGATCATTGGGGTGCACCGGCATCTTGCTCCCCAGCTCGCCCCCCAACATCTCGATGGCCCTATTACTGATGACTTCGTTGACGTTCATTTTGGTCTGCATCCCGGAGCCCATCTGCCACACCACCAGAGGGAAGTG
Organism: Tachyglossus aculeatus; assembly: GCF_015852505.1. Classification (NCBI taxonomy): domain Eukaryota; kingdom Metazoa; phylum Chordata; class Mammalia; order Monotremata; family Tachyglossidae; genus Tachyglossus; species Tachyglossus aculeatus. The sequence goes on from NC_052075.1 coordinate 58,761,068, forward strand.
CTCGTTCAGTTTCCCGGCTGCCACCTCATCAGCCGCCTTCATGATCGCGCTGGCAATTTTGAAAGTGCTGAATTCATCTTGATATAAAAAATCAACTGTTATTGTTATATTGTAAACAGTATAAAAACTGTTATTGTTATATTGTACTCTCCCAAGCTCTTAATACAGTACTCTGCACACACTAAGCCCTCAATAAATATGACTGAATGAATGAACGACTGAATGAAGGAAAGGAGAGAGCAGGGGTTCACTGCTCCTGGCCTCTCCAGCTGGGTCACAGGCTGCTTCTGAGCCAGCTCTCACTTCCTCTCTCCCTTCTGCTACATCAACAGGTCCAGTGAACAAGAACAAGCAACCATGGGAAACGGCACAGGCGTGCCATAGTTTATCCTCGTGAGGCTCAACGATGACTCCCAGCTGCAGGCTCCGCTCTTCTTCGTCCTCTTCCTCACCTACGCATTAAGCGTCACTGGGAATCTGACCATCGTCACCCTTACCTTGCTGGACTCCCGCCTCCATACTCCCATGCACTTCTTCCTGTGCAGTTTCTCCTTGCTGGAGATCACCTTCAGGTCCGTCTGCATTCCCAGATTCCTGGTCACCATCGTCACCGGAGACAGAACAATTTCCTTTTCCATCTGCTTCACTCAGCTGTTCTTCATCTTCCTGGCGAGGGGGGAGGGAGGGAGGAGTTCTTCCTCCTAGCCGCCATGTCCTACGACCACTACGTCGCCATCTGCAAGCCCCTATACTACACGACCGTCATAAGCCGGGGCTTCTGCACCCTTTTGGTCTTCTGCTCTTTTCTCTCCAGTTATCTGATCGTGTTCCCACCGGTTGTGATGGTCGCCCAGGTAGACTTCCGCGACTCCAAGATCTTCAACCACTTCCTTTGCGATTATTCCCCATTTGTGGGGCTCTCGTAAACGGACACACGCTACCAGGTGCTGATGGTTTTCCTCCAGTCCTTGGGGACGCTCCTGGTTACCCTGGCACTAATGACAGCGTCCAACACGGGTATCGTCCGCACCATTATGGGACTGCCCTCCGCTAAGCAGAAGAGAAAGGCTTTTTCCCCCTGCTTCGCCCACATGGTCGTGGTCTCCATCACATATATCAGTTGCATCTTCACATACATCAAGCCGTCCGCCCAGGACAGGGTGGATCTGAACAAGGGGGTGGCGGTGCTCGACATTTCTGTGGTCCCCATGCTGAACCCTTTCATCTACGCCCTGCGGAAAGATCAGGTCAAGCAGGACTTCAGGTCCCTGGTGCAACGGGTTGGGTTTTTCTCCAGGAACTGAGCGCTCACGTGTGATAAAATACCACAGGAAAATCTGCAGGAGTCGCAAAAGGTCGATCACAGAGACTCAGCACCTCTACAGTAGTCTAATGCTTCATCTGCTGCCCGACAAACAGGACGTGGCCGTTCCCCAGCCCTCTATACGTCCTGGCACCGGCCCACCTGGAAATCTCTCCCATGCCCAGGTCTCCCTGCTACCCAAACACTTCTTCCCTCGGCCATTTAGAGGAGAATGTTGCCCTTTCCCTCGGCGTGATAGAAAGGTTTCGAGGATTGCTCTGCAAGTCGGTGCCAAACCCGATGGAGTGCCACAGATGCAATGTGATGTGTGTTTTCTTTCCTCCTTCCCCTGGCTCCACACCATTTCTCCTTCCTTGAGCTCCCTCACATTTCACACCTGCCAGACCACAATTCTCTGTCTCAAAAGTGCTTCAGAAATCCCACTTCCTCCAGGGGTTCTTCCCCATTTACTTTTTTTTTTTACTTAGGTCTCACCGTGCTCACTACCATCTCAGCACTTATTCAATTCCAACAACCCATAGCACTTCTGTTCATATCAATTTAATCTCTCCCTGTTAATCTCCCTACATCCTAAATTGAGCCAACTCTAGCACAGATGACCTTATTTAAACCCATCTTCAACACTTGTGCACTCATCTTTATTCAACTGTGCAATCGATTACATAATATGACCATTATAGTGGTAAATTATTATTATTGCAAATATTATTGTTAGTATCGTTATTTTGTATTTGTTGATTGCCTACTGGGTGCCAAGCACTGTACTAAGCATTAGGGTAAGTACAAGATCATCAAGTCAGATGCAGTTCCTGTTCCACACTAAGCTCACATTCTAAATTGGAGGTGGAACAGGTATTGAACCCCCATTGCACAGCTAAAAAAAGCGAAGCAGAGAGAAGTTAAGTGACACAGAAGTTTATTGGCAGAGCAGGGATTAGAATTTGGGTTCTGGGATTTCCAGGCTTGTGCTGTTTCCACTAGGACATGTTATTTTTTCTCATACCTTTCTTCCTCATTAGACTGCAAAATTCTTGAGGAGAGGGCACGTGCTTGTTTATTCTACTGTAGTATCTCCATAATTTGGCACTCTCAGTAAGCACTCAGTAAATACCACTGATTGGCTGATTGGCTGAATAGTACACTTCACTTACCTCTGGAGGAGCTCATAAGTACTACTACTACTACTACTACTACTACTACTACTACTACTACTACTACTACTACTTATGAGATCTTCTATTTAAGCACTTACTTTCCCATAAATATACCTTCCTATTTATCCGTAATTCATCATCATCATCATCAATCGTTTTTATTGAGCGCTTACTACGTGCAGAGCGCTGTACTAAGCGCTTGGAATTCATTCTGGGTCTGTTTCCTAGCAACATGGTAAAACTCCTTGCCTCCTACTTCTATTGTGATTTTGTTTGTTTGTGTTCATTTTGTCAGCATTTAGCACGGCTCTGCACACATTTTATGCTATTGACGGATTGGGATTGTGCGTTTACCTCCTAGGATGGGTTTGGGAAAGAATTGGTGGCCGTGAATCCCCGAGGGCGGTTCCTGGGTGGGACCAGTGCTGATATTAACACCTAGATTCCAGGCACAAAGTCATTCGTTCATTTAATCATATTTATTGAGCGCTTACTATGTTGAGAGCACTGTACTAAGCGCTTGGAAAGTACAGTTCAGCAACAAATGGCTGAAGCCAGAAAGCAGGGCCCAGCCAGAAGGTTCTATTTTAGGGTGGGCAGCACGGGACTGGAAGATGAGCCTCTCCCCTCCCCCAGGCCAAAACCGGAGTAACTCTCCCTCCCTAAGGAAGAACTCAGACAGGTTGCCTGCGTCTCTGCAGTCCCCGCTTCATCTCTGGGCGCTGAGCCCCCCGCCCTGCCCTCCAAGGTCCCTCCGGCCCCATTCTCTACGGGCGTCGGTCTCCACTGGCTGTCACCGAGGGGAACGGGGTAAGCTCATTACTGCTCTTGACGCCTGGCACCGATCCATGGAGCTCGTCGTGAACAGAGCGGATAAAACCAGCCTGGCTCCTGCCACGTTGGTCTTGAGACTCACCCGCCTCCCCACACGGAGAATTGGGGTCCCTGGCTGTGGCTGTTGGAATCCAGGCCATAAAGCGACTGAAACTTCTCCTCTGGCCACCGTCCCCTGTTGCTCTTGCCTTATTTGTCATTGCCCTTATGCTTCCGTCGCCAGCCCTCTGCCCAATTATGCTTAGATGGGAAGCCTTTCAGGGACCGTGTCTAATTCTCCCCTGGGTAATGTTTCCAGTGCTAAGTGCAATGCTTTGCCCCATTGGTACTCCTTGCTCTGTTGCTGGAGGAGGGAGGGGACCTCCTGTCTGTGATCTCTGAGAGCCTTTCTTGTTCCCTGAGAGTCTGAAGCGTGGGAAGGTCAGCTGGGCTGGGCACTTTCTCTCTAGGTTCCGGATCAGATCTTCTCTTGAAAGTGCGGTGGGGGCAAAGGAAGGGGCTGACCTTAGGATGGCCTGGGTCGGGTCCCCCGGGAAAGGGTCTGCTTGTTGAGGAGCCAGGAGGAGGGGGCCGGCTATAGGGAAGACGCCCAGATTTGAATAGGTTAAAGAATGCTCCCTGATCAAGACCCTTCTTCTTCTGGTGCAGGTACAGCACGTTGGCTTCGAAGGGTATCGAGTGCTGTCTTCTGGGTTCACCTTCTGAGGGGTGCCATCAGGGACCTGATCATCGGGAAAGTGAGTCTGTCCCTATTCTCCTCCCTGCTCTTCCCTGCTCTTCCCCTTCATCATCCTCTCCCCGAAAGGGTGTGTGAACTTCATGGGAGCTGACTCTTGTGCCCTCCTGTCACTGGGACACACACATGCATTTTATCCATTAGTCGGGATGACAATGAATATGAATTATCATTATTATTTTTATCATCATTATTGTTTTTATTTCTGTGGCTGTTGTTATTGTTTTTGTTATGGTATTTAATAAGCACTTACTGTTTGCTGAGTGCTTGGATAGATGCATGGTTATGCTATCAGACACAGTTCCTGACTCACACGGGCTTCACCACTTTATCCCCATTTTACAGAGGAGAAAGTGGAGGCCCAGAGTAGTGAAAGGGCTTCTCCGACGTCATGCAGCAGGCCAGAGACAGAGTTGGAATGAAAACCCAGGTTTCCCAGAACCTTGCCCCAAGCTGTGATCCTTAAATTAACGAGTCCTGTTCATATCTCCTGGTCCAGGGCAGGCCATCAGCCTGAGTAAAGCCAGTGAGCAGAAGCCATGGGCATCTCCCCATTCAGGGGTAGGGGGCGTCTCCTGCGACGATGTCATTCCACAGAGAACAGGAGGAAGATCTTACCCACCCTAGAGATCCCAGGCTCCCTGTTAGAGAATTTTTTCCAGTGGGATCAGTCATCACATCTTGCCTGTGAAGTGGTTGTCTTTACTCATCTGCAGAAGGCAGAACAACCTAATGAAAAGAGTACGGGTCTGGGAGTCAGGAGGCCTGGCTTCTAGTCAAAATTCTTCCTCTGGCCTATGGGCTGACCCTGGGCAAACATCTCATCACTCTGAACCTCAGCTTTCTCCTCTATAAAATGAGGATAAAATAGACTATACGCCTCATGAGGGACAGAAATTGGGTCCGATCTGACCATTCGAATCTACCTCAGTACTTCAGGCTGTGCGTAGCACATAGGGCGTGCTTTATTGATGCTGTAACTAATTTATCAATTGCACAGGGTAATTCCTGAACCGTGTAGAACTGCTGCTCGATAGGAAAGGAAACCATAGAAGTGGAGGAGGTGTGTAACCAGGAGCAGGAGGAGGGCGAAGAGGGGATAACGAATATAGAAGAAGGGAGAAAAAGGAAGAAGAGGCATAATGGGAGGAAGAAGGCGAGGGGGAAGTTGAGAACGAGATGTAAGATGAGAAGAAAGAGGAGGAAGAGAAGAAGGAAGTAAAGGGAAGAGGAGGTAGAGGAGAAAGTGTAATAAGAGGAGGAAAAAGAGAAAGAAGAGGAGGAGGAGGTAAATGAAAAAGAGGGAAGAGAAAGAAAAAGAGAAGGAGGAGGAGGAGGAGGGAGGAGGAGGGAGGTGAGGGAAGGTAGTGGTGTGCATCTTTGGCCCCGTTTCCTAGAGGCCCACCTGCCCCGCTCCAGGCTGTATAAATCATGGCCGCTGAATGTGACTACCAGATCCTGGTAGAAGCAGGACAGAAGGGCTGAAGCAGGCCGTCGAAAGAGTGAGAAATAAACTGAGAGATGGGAGCCAGAGAGAACTAGGCTGCTAGAAGAACGGGGAGCTTTCAGGGGACAGTGGGATCGCCTGGACTGTGAGCAGGGAAAGGGCCAGGGTGAAGAGCTGAACTAGAAGAGAGGTGTCAGACGGGTGCCCACTAGACTCGGGTGGATCGGCTGGTGTGGGACTGGCAACATTTTCCTACCGACACCCCTCTGACGACATTTTGCGTGGTTGGGTCGTGTGGCAACCGGACCCTGAACCTCTGACCATCCAGGGGAGGGGGAATCTCTCATTGGTTGGTCCATGGTCTCTTCTCCCCGTCTTAGGCTGTTCCTGCACCTGCCTTCAGCTCCCCTATCTCTCCCATTGCTTCTGCAGATTTGACTGACTGAACCAACCAACCATGGGAAACGGCACGGGGGTGACAGAGTTCATCCTCGTGGGACTCACAGATGACCGCCACCTGCAGGCTCTGATCTTCCTCGTCCTCTTTCTCACCTACGCAGTGAGCATCACCGGGAACCTGACCATCGTCACTCTAACCCTGGGGGACTCCCGCCTGCGCACCCCCATGTACTTCTTCCTAAGCAGTTTCTCCTTGCTGGAGATCGCCTTCACGTCCGCCTGCATTCCCCGGTTCCTGGTCACCATCGTCACCGGAGACAGAACCATTTCCTTTTCCAGTTGTTTCACTCAGCTGTTCTTCATCATATTCCTGGGGGTGACAGAGTTCTTCCTCCTGACAGTCATGTCCTACGACCGCTACGTCGCCATCTGCAGGCCCCTGCACTACACGACCGTCATGAGCAGGGGCGTCTGCGCTATTCTGGTCCTCAGCTCTTTTCTCTCCAGTTATCTGATCGTGTTCCCACCGGTTGTGATGGTCGCCCGCCTGGACTTCTGCGACTCCAACATTCTCAACCACTTCCTCTGTGATTCTTCCCCACTGATGGGACTCTCGTGCACAGACACCCGCTTCCTGGAGCTGATGGCTTTCCTCTTGTCCTTAGGGACGCTCCTGGTCACCCTGGCACTAATGACCGCGTCCTACACGGCCATCCTCCGCACCATCTTGAGACTGCCCTCCGCTCAGCAGCGGAGAAAGGCCTTTTCCACCTGCTTCTCCCACATGGTCGTGGTCTCCATTACATACGGCAGTTGCATCTTCATATACATCAAACCATCCGCCAAGGACAGAGTGGAACTGAACAAGGGGGTGTCGGTGCTCACCACTTCTGCTGCCCCCATGCTGAACCCCTTCATCTACACCCTGCGGAACGAGCAGGTCAAGCAGGCCTTCAGGGCCCTGGTGCAACGGGTTGGGTTTTCCTCCAGAAAGTGAGGGCTCACCTGAGATAAAATACCACAGGGAAATCTGCAGGAGTTGCAAAAGGTCGACCACAGAAACTCTGTGCCTGTACATTAGCCTAATGCTTCATTTGCTGCCTGACAAACAGGACCTGGCTGTTCTCCAGCCCTCTCTGTGCCCCCACATCTGACCTCCTTGAGATCCCTATCCTGGCCAGGTCTCCCTGCTACCCTAGCAATTCTGCCTTCCACCATTCAGAGGGGAATGTTGCCCTTTCCTTCCACGAGATAGAGACGTTCCGAGGTTTACTCTGCAGGGGTCGGTGCCAAAACCGATGGAGTACCACAGATGTAATATGATGTGTGTGGTTTTTTTTCTCCTTCCCCTGGCTCCACACCCTTTCTCCGGCCATGAGCTCCCTCATATTTCATACGTGCCAGACAACCATTCTCTGTCTTAAAAGCCCTTCTGAAATTCCTCTTCGTCCAGGAGTTCTTCCCCATTTATTTTTTTTAACTTAGGTCTCACCCTGCTAGCTACCACCTCAGCACTTATTCAATTCCAGCAACCCATATCACTTCTGTTCATATCAATTTAATCTCTCCCAGTTAATCTCCCTTCATCTTAAATTGACTCAACTCTAGCACAGATGACCTTATTTAACGCCATCTTCATCACTTGTGCATTTATTCCACTGTGTAATCAATTTTTTAATCAGACCATTCTAGTGGTAAATTATTATTATTACTATTATTATTGTTATTATCCTTATTGTTGTTGTATTTGTTGATTGCTTACTGGGTGACAAACTCTGCACTAAGCACTAGGGTAAGTACCAATACATCAAGTCAGATGCGGTCCCTGTTCTACACTAAGCTCACAGTCTAAATTGGAGGTAGAACAGATTTTGAATCCCCATGGCAAAGCTAAGGAAAGTGAGGCAGAGAAAAGTTAAGTGACACAAGGTTACACAGCAGAGCAGGGATTAGAATCTGGGTCCTGGGATTTACAGCCAGTGCTATTTCTCATTTTTCTCAAACTTTTCTTCCCCATTAGACTGCAATATTCTTGAGGAGAAGGGGCATGTTTGTCGATTCTATTGCAGTATCTCAATAATTTGGCACTTCTCAGTAAGCACTCAGTAAATACCACTGAAAGGTTGATTGATTGGGTAAGGAATAGTACACTTCACTTTTGTCTGGAGGAGCTCACAACTACTACTACTACTATTACTACTACTACTACTACTACTCCTCCTACTACTACTACTACTACTACTACTACTACTACTACTACTACCACTATTACTACTACTACTCCTACTGTATGGGATCTCCTATTTAAGCCCTTACTTTCCCATAAGTATACCTACCCATTTTATCCATAATTCATTTTGGGTCTGTTTCCTGGCTAGATTGTAAACTCCTTGTCTCCTACTTCTATTCTGGTTGTTCTGGTTTGTTTGTTTTTATTTAGTCAGCGTTTAGCAAGGAGCTCTGCACACAGGTAATGCTACAGATGGATTGGGATTATGTGTTTTCCTCCTTGGAACGGTTGGGAAAAAAACTGGTGGCTGTGAATCCCCGAGGGCGGTTCCTGGGTGGGACCAGTGCTGATATTAACACCTAGATTCCAGGCACAAAGTCATTCGTTCATTTAATCATATTTATTGAGCGCTTACTATGTTGAGAGCACTGTACTAAGCGCTTGGAAAGTACAGTTCAGCAACAAATGGCTGAAGCCAGAAAGCAGGGCCCAGCCAGAAGGTTCTATTTTAGGGTGGGCAGCATGGGACTGGCAGATGAGCCTCTCCCCTCCCCCAGGCCAAAACCGGCGTATCTCTCCTTCCCTAAGGAAGAACTCATCCAGGTTACCTGCGTCTCTGCAGTCCCCGCTTCATCTCTGGGCGCTGAGCCCCCCGCCCTGCCCTCCGAGGTCCCCACGGCCCCATTCTCTACGGGCCCCGGTCTCCACTGGCTGTCACCGAGGGGAACGGTGTAAGCTCATTACTGCTCTTGACGCCTGGCACCGATCCATGGAGCTCGTCGTGAACAGAGCGGATAAAACCAGCCTGGCTCCTGCCACGTTGGTCTTGAGAGTCACCGCCTCCCCACACGGAGAACTGGGGTCCCTGGCTGTGGCTGCTGGAATCCGGGCCATAAAGAGACTGAAACTTCTCCTCTGGCCACCGTCCCCCTGTTGCTCTTGCCTTATTTGTCATTGCCCTTATGCTTCCGTCGCCAGCCCTCTGCCCAATTATGCTTAGATGGGAAGCCTTCCAGGGACCATGTCTAATTCTCCCCTGGGTAATTTTCCCAGTGCTAAGTGCAATGCTTTGCCCCATTGGTACTCCTTGCTCCGTTGCTGGAGGAGGGAGAGGACCTCCTGTCTGTGATCTCTGAGAGCCTTTCCTGTTCCCCGAGGGTCTGAAGCGTGGGAAGGTCAGCTGGGCTGGGCGCTTTCTCTCTAGGTCCCGGATCGGATCTTCTCTTGGAAGTGCGGTGGTGACAAAGGAAGGGGGGTTTACCTTAGGATGGCCTGGGGCGGGTCCCCCGGGAAAGGGTCTGCTTGTTGAGGAGCCAGGAGGAGGGGACCGGCTATAGGGAGGATGCCCAGACTTGGATAGGTTAAAGAGTGCTCCCTGGTCAAGACCCTTCTTCTTCTGGTGCAGGAACAGCACGTTGGCTTCGAAGGGTATCGAGTGCTGTCTTCTGGGTTCACCTTCTGAGGGGTGCCATCAAGGACCTGATCCTCAGGAAAGTGAGTCTGTCCCTATTCTCCTCCCTGCTCTTCCCTGCTCTTCCCCTTCATCATCCTCTCCCTGAAAGGGTGTGTGGACTTCGTGGGAGCTGACTCTTGTGCCCTCCTGTCACTGGGACACACACATGCATTTTATCCATTAGTCGGGATGACAATGAACATGAATTATCATTATTATTTTTATCATCATTATTGTTTTTATTTCTGTGGCTGTTGTTATTGTTGTTGTTATGGTATTTAATAAGCACTTACTGTTTGCTGAGTGCTTGGATAGATGCATGGTTATGCTATCAGGCACAGTTCCTGACTCACACGGGCTTCACCACTTTATCCCAATTTTACAGAGGAGAAAGTGGAGGCCCAGAGTAGTGAAAGGGCTTCTCCGACGTCATGCAGCAGGCCAGGGACAGAGTTGGAATGAAAACCCAGGTTTCCCAGAACCTTGCCCCAAGCTGTGATCCTTAAATTAACGAGTCCTGTTCATATCTCCTGGTCCAGGGCAGGCCATCAGCCTGAGTAAAGCCAGTGAGCAGAAGCCATGGGCATCTCCCCGTTCAGGGGTAGGGGCGTCTCCTGCGATGATGTCATTCCACAGAGAACAGGAGGAAGGTCTTACCCCCAACCTAGAGATCCCAGGCTCCTTGTTAGAGAATTTTTCCAGTGGGGTCAGTCATCACATCTTGCCTGTGAAGGGGTTGTCTTTACTCTTCTGCAGGAGGCAGAACAACCTAATGAAAAGAGTACGGGTCTGGGAGTCAGGAGGCCTGGCTTCTAGTCAAAATTCTTCCTCTGGCCTACGGGCTGACCCTGGGCAAACATTTCATCGCTCTGAACCTCAGCTTCCTCCTCTATACAATGAGGATAAGATAGACTAGGAGCCCCATGAGGGACAGAAATTGGGTCCGATCTGACCATTCGAATCTACCTCAGTACTTCAGGTGGTGCTTAGCACATAGGGCGTGCTTTGTTGATTCTGTAACTGATTCATCAATTGCACAGGAAAATTCTTGAACCGTGTATAACTGCTGCTCAATAGGAAAGGAAAACCAGAGAAGTGGAGGAGGTGTATGGCCAGGAGCAGGAGGAGGAGGGGGAAGAAGAGACAAGGAATATGGAAGAACGGAGGAAGAGAAAGAAGAGTCATAATGGGAGGAAGAAAGTGAGCGGGAAGAGGAGAACGAGAAGAGGAGAAGAGAAAGGAGGAAGAGAAGGAGGAAGAAAAAGGAGAAGGAGGTAGAGGAGAAAGCGTAATGAGAGGAGGAAAAAGAGGAAGAGGAGGTAAATGAGAAAGAAGGAGGAGAAGGAAAAGGAGAAGGAGGAAGGAGGAGGGAGGTAATGGAAGGTAGTAGTCCACACCTTTGGCCCCATTTCCTAGAGGCCCCCTTGCCCCGCCCCAGGCTGTATGAATCATGGCCGCTGAAAGTGACTACCAGATCCTGGTAGAAGCAGACAGAAGAATAGAAGCAGGCAGTAGAAAGATTGAGAAATAAACTGAGAGGTGGGAGCCAAAGAGAACTAGGCTGCCAGAAGAACGGGGATCTTTCAGGGGACAGTGGGATCGCCTATACTGTGGACAGGGGAAGAGACAGGGTGGAGAGCTTAACTAGAAGAGAGGGGTCAAACGGGTGCCCACTAGACTCGAGTGGAACGGCTGGAGTGAAACTGTCAACATTTTTCTACCAAACCCCCTCTGACCACAGTAAGCATGGTTGGGTCATGTGGCAACCGGACCCTGAACCTCAGACCATCCAGGGGAGGGGGAATCGCTAGTTCGTTGGCCCATGGGCTCTTCTCCCCGTCTTAGGCTGTTCCTGTACCTGCCCTCAGCTCCCCCATCTCTCCCATTGCTTCTGCAGATTTGCCTGACTCCACCAATCAACCATGGGAAACGGCACCGGGGTGACAGAGTTCATCCTCTTGGGGCTCACAGATGACCCCCACATGCAGGCTCTGCTCTTTCTTGTCCTCTTTTTTACCTACGCAGTAGGCATCATCGGTAACCTGACCATTGTCACTCTAACCCTGCTGGACTCCCGCCTCCACACCCCCATGTATTTCTTCCTGCGCAGTTTATCCTTGCTGGAGATAGGCTTCACGTCTGCCTGCATTCCCAGTTTCCTTGTCACCATCGTCACCGGAGACAGAACCATTTCCTTTTCCAACTGCTTCACTCAGCTGTTCTTCTTCCTCTTCCTGGGGGTGACCGAATTCTTCCTCCTGGCCGCCATGTCCTACGATCGCTATGTTGCCATCTGCCGGCCCCTTCACTACACGACCATCATGAGCCGGAGCGTATGCTGCCTGCTGGTCCTCTGCTCTTTTCTCTCCAGTTATCTGATCGTGTTCCCACCGGTTGTGATGGTCGCCCGGCTAAACTTCTGTGACTCCAACATAATCAACCACTTCATCTGTGATTCTTCCCCACTTTTGGGGCTCTTATGCACAGATACCCGCTTCCTGGAGCTGATGGCTTTCCTCTTATCCTTGGGGACGCTCCTTGTTACCTTGGTGCTAATGACTGCGTCCTACACAGCCATCGTCCGTGCAATCCTGAGGCTGCCCTCTGCCCAGCAGAGAAGAAAGGCCTTTTCCACCTGCTCCTCCCATATGGTCGTGGTCTCCATCACATATAGTAGTTGCATCTTCATGTACATCAAACCGTCTGCTAAGGACAGGGTGGAACTGACCAAGGTGGTGGTGGTGATCAATACTTCTGTGGTCCCCATTCTAAACCCCTTCATCTACACCCTGCGGAACAAGCAGGTCAAGCAGGCCATCAGGGATCTGGTGCACGGGATTGGGTTTTCCTCCAGGAAGAGAGGGCTCATCTGCAATAAAATACCTCAGGAAAATCTGCAGGAGTCAAGGAAGGTCGACCGCAGAGATTCTGTGCCTGTACATTAGCCTAATGCTTCATCTGCTACCCGACAAACAAGACCTGGTCGTTTTCCAGTCCTCTGTGCACCCCCACACCAGCCCTTCTGTAAATCCCTCCTCTGGCCAGGTTCCACCTGCAGCTCCACCCCTTCTGTCCTAGTCCATTCAGAGGGGAATCTTGCCTTCTCCCTCCAAATGTTAGAGATGTGACAAGGTTTGCCCTGCACATCGGTGCCGAAGCTGATGGAGTACCACAGGTACAATATGTGTGGTGTTTTTTTCCAAATCTCTTTCCATGTCCTAGCTAAGTGAGTTCTTGCACCTAGATCTTTGATGTCACCTGTCGGCGGCGCGGGGGGGAACCTAAGGCTCAGCATGGCTCAGTGGAAAGAGCCCGGGCTTTGGAGTCAGAAGTCATGGGTTCAAAACCCGGCTCCGCCAATTGTCAGCTATGTGACCTTCGGCAAGTCACTTAACTTCTCTGGGCCTCAGTTACCTCATCTGTAAAGTGGAGATGAAGACTGTGAGCCCCCCTTGGGACACCCTGATAACCTTGTAACCTCCCCAGCGCTTAGAACAGTGCTTTGCGCATAGTAGGCGCTTAATAAATGCCATCATCATCATCATTATTATTATTATGGCTCCTATTGCTCCACCTTTTCACTCCACTTTCCTCTTCCCCACTCACTTCTACCCTTTTGATCTCCCCATCTCACTCCCACTTCCTCTCATCTCAGCACGTATGCATGTGCAAACATTAGATTTAATTATAGTGATATAGTCTAATTTGGGCAGACATTTCAGCAGTCATTAGAGAACCAGTGTAGTCTAGTCGATAGGGCAGGGGCTTGAGAGTCAGAAGGACCTAGGTTCTAATCCCGGCTCTGCCACTTGTATGCTGTGTGATTTTAGGCGTGTCACTTCACATCTCCGTGTCTCAGTTAACTCAACTGTAAAATGCAGATTAAGACTGTGAGCCCCAAGTGGGACAGGGACTGTGTCCAAGTTAATTCATTTGCATGTACTCCAGAGTTTACCTCAGTGTCTGGCAAAAACCATTAAAAAAACAGCATTCCAATCTGTCCTATTTGTTCTGCTTCCTTCCTGATCCTTCTTCTTACTCTGACTCCCATTCTTTGGAAATCATCTCTCTCTGTCTCCCCTATTCGATAGGAAATGCCTGGATAGCAGGAACTCTGTGTCTTTCTTTAGTTGTGCCCTCCCAAGCACTTAGCATAGTGGCTAGAACTCAGTCTTTAGGCAGTTACTGGATTCCAACTGATTAAGGGATTTCTTATCACTCGGTATGCCCTCAATTAATTCAAATAAATTGATTGATGGATTGCTTTGCTCTCAGTAGATGCTCAATAAATACCATCTGATTGACTGATGGATTGTTTTGCACTCTCTAGGCTCTCAATAAATGCCACGAAATATTTGAGCATTCAGTGCTCAATAAATGCCATTGAATGTCTGATTGGCCAGTTGATTAAATAATTGTTAGACCTGACATCCTCTTGTGCAGTGGCATCTCGATACAAGAGTAGAGGTACTACAAGGATGTTGAGTTTCGTGGGGGGGGTGTAGGGAGCACTAAGCCCAGAGAGACACAGCAGAATACTTCACCACCTCTGGACCTAACAGAAGGGAGAAGGGAGATTCCCATTGCTCCACCTCGCCACTCTCCTCTTGATTACCTGGACTAGGGATTAATGGTTTGGAATGGCTGTGCCTGTGCCCCATCCCTCTGGACGTGACTCCAATCCGGGTATTACGCGTTCACAGCCAGAGTCACCAAAACATCTATCATTCAGTAGTGTCTCCCGACTTACACCTGGGGATACTTTCATTAGTCTCACAATTGGTACCCATGTGCCTACTAGGAACCAATGAGAATAAAACCCCCACTCTTGCTTCTATAGTACATAGAGAAGTCCATCTCCTTTCGTAGGGGTCTTAACGGTCTCCCCTACTGTAAGCCTACTCCATCCTAAGACTGCCCTCTGCCCAGAAGAGAAGAAAGGCTTTTTCCATCTTCTCCTCCCATAGTGGTCATGGTCTCCGTCATATACATCAGCTGCATCTTTATGTACATCAAATTTTCCATCCAGTACAGGGTGGACCTGACCAAGGGGGTAGGGGTGTTCAATACCTCCGTGGCCCCTATGCTGAACCCTTCATCTACCTCCTGCAAAACAGAAGGCTTTCAGGGATCTGGAGCACCGGGTTGGGTTTTCCTCTGGGAAGTGAGATGAGGCAAGGTGAGATGGAGAAGTCAAGCCACACAGGGAGCCACAGTATTCCAGTCAATCAACCGATGGTATTTATTGAGCACTTATTGTGTGCTTATTGAGCTAAGCGCTTGGGAGAGTACAGCACAATGACTTGGTAGACACGTTTCCAGTTTACAAGGAACTTACAGTTTAGATGGGGGAGACAGTCATTAATAGCAATGATGGTATTTGTTAAGAGCTTACTATGTGCCAGGCACTGTTCTAAGCGCTGTGTTCTAATCGCTTGGACAGATACAAGGTAATCAGGTTGTCCCACATGGGGCTCACAGTCTTAATACCCATTTTACGGCCGAGGAAACTGAGGCACAGTGAAGTTAAGTGGCTTGCCCATGGTCGCACAGCGACAAGTGGTGGAGTCTGAATTAGAACCCATGTCCTCTGACTCCCAAGCACGTGCTCTTTCCACTAAACCACGCTGCTTCTCTAATACAATAACATTAATATAAAAAATAAATTACTGATATGTATATTAGTGCTGTGATGCTGAGGGTGTGTGACAATTACATGCTTAAAGGGTGCAGATCGAGGAGGATAGGTGATACCAAAGGTTCTCCAATAAAACATCAAGCATTGTAAGCTTTTATTTGAATCACTTCAATCCTGTTGTTTTAATATCTTGATCAAACACTGGCTAGAAAAACTAGAGTAGCAAGGCGCATAACTCCAAACACACTTGTAAACCGTAAAATGGGGACAAAATACCTTTCCTAGAGTTCTACCCAGCAAAATTATCCAACTTATCTCTACAGTTCCTTTCATTCCAACCATTCCACCAGGCTGACCTGCCTACAGCTCCTCCATTAGCTTTCCATTCTCTCTTCCTCGGTCAGCTGGGAGCTCCTTGTTGTCAAGGAACATGTCTCGACCAGTCAATCAATCAATAGTTTGACTGAGCACCAACTGGATGCAGAACACTTTACTGAGCTCTTGGGAGAGGACAACAGAATTGGTAGACACAATCCCTGCCCTCAAGACGTTTGTAACCCTGGACAAAAGACAGATACTACAATTGATTACAAGTAGGAAGAGGTGATAGAGAATGACGATGTGAGTATGTTTAAACATATACTTAGCTGATTTGGGAATATTAAAGTGACAGTTGGTGGAATAAGAGATCAGGGAAGAAATTAATCGGATCTAGCACGTCCACTGAAGTTTCCAAGTGGTTAGTACAGTACACTGCACTGTGAACTGAATGAAGGAGATGTGTCGAGGATAACACCAATGTTATGGGCTTGTGTGAAAGGGAGGATGCTAATCGAACAAATATATTTAATCCAACATAAATACATTAGTACTAAGGAGGAAGTAAATAAATCCATATGTGCTAGAATTGGCTGAAGGAATGATATGGCCTGGAGGGTGACAAATTAATTGGAGAAAGCTGTGGTCAACGTGGGGAGAACTGTGGTTTGTCTGACATGGGAGAGAAGAGAGTTCCAGGTCTCCCCACTGCTCAAATCCTTCCAAGGGTTGCCCATTCCTGTCTACATCAAGCAGAAACTCCTGACCATGAGTTTCAAGGCTATCTCTCAGCATTCTCGCTCTTTTGCTTATACATTCTCTTCTCCCACTACACCCTAGTTTTCACTCTTCACGACTTCCAAACTAATAGCCTTGCCTCATTTTCAACTCTCTCAGGCTCCATGCCCTTTCTCATGTTTTGAATTCCCTCCCATTTCATACTTGCCATACTTCTGAAATCCCTCTTCTTCCAGGAGTTCTTCCCCATTTTTTTTCTTTTACCTAGGTCTCATCTTCCTAATTACCACCTCAGCATTTATTCAAACCTAGCTATCCATACCACTTTTGATCATATCAATTTAGTCTTAGTCACTCTCCCAGTATTTTAAGATGAGCCAACACTAGCACATATGACTTTATTAAACTTATCTTCAGCACTTATTCATCTTTATTCAAATGTACATTCAATTATTCATTCATTCATTCATTCAATCAATCGTATTTATTGAGCACTTACTGTGTGCAGAGCACCATACTCAGCACTTGGAAAATACAATTCAGGCAACATGTAGAAACAGTCCCTACCCAACAATGGGCTCACAGTCTAGAAGGGGGAGACAGACAGCAAATCAAAACAAGTAGACAGGTGTCAATATCATCAGACTGAATTATATACACACATCATTAATGAAATAATTAGAGTAATAAGCATGTATAAATATACACAAGTGCTGCGGGGAGAGGTAGAGGTAGTGCAGCGGGAGGGGTGGGGACGATAGGGAGGGGAGGAGGAGCAGAGGATGGGGACTCAGTCTGGGAAGGCCTTCTGGAGGAGGTGATCTCTCAATAGACCTTTATTTAAACTGACCACTCTAGTGGTAAATTATTATTGCATTCGTTATTATCCTTATTGTTGTTGCATTTGCTAATCGCTTATTGGGTACCAGACACTGTATTAGGTACCGGAATAGGTACAAGACCAGCAAGTTAGATTCAGTTCCTATTTTACACTAAGATCACAGTCTAAATTGGAGGTAGAACAGGCTTCAAATCCCCTTGGAATAGCTAAGGAAAGTGAGGCAGAGAGAAGTTAAGTGACTTGCCCAAGGTTACACAGCACACAAGTAGTCGAGTAGAGATTAGAACCTGGTTCCTGTGACTTCCAGGCCTGTGCTCTTTCACTAGGCAACATTGCTTTTTCTTCTCATACCTTCCTTCCTCGTTAGATTGAAATATCCTTGTGGACAGGGTACATGTCTATTTACTCTATTGTACTCTCTGAGTAATTTGGCACCTCTCAATAACCACTCTGTAAATATCGCTAACCGGCTGATTGTGTAAGGAATAGTACAGCTCACTGTTCCCAGGAGGCCCTCATGATTAATACGATTATAGTATGTGATCGTCCATTTAAGCCCTTACTTTCCCATAAATATATCTTACTATTTTATCCGTTAATTCATTTTGTGCCTCATTCCCTGTTAGATTGTAAACTCCTTGAGGCGAGACATCCTGCCTTCTACATCTATTTTTTTGTTTGTTTATACTTTCTCAGTGTTTAGCACAGAGGTTTGGACACCGTATATGCTGCTGATGGATTCGTATTATGTGATTTCCTCCTGGAAGGCCTTGGGAAAGAACTGGTGGCTGGGGAGGGCCAGTGTTGATGGAGTCAGAAAGTGGGGCCCAACCAGAAGGTGCTAATGTAGGGTGGGGCAGCCCCGGGGTGACGGATGAGCCTCTCCCCTCCCCAAGGCTAAAGATGGAGTCGCTGTCCCTTCCTGGAGAAGACCTCAGCCAAGGTTTCCAGGCTGGGTCCCTGCAGTCTCGGCTTCATCTCTGAGTGCTGAGCCACCGATTCTGCCCTCCGAGGTCCCCCCGGTCCCGTTCTCCACGGGCACTAGTCTCAACTGGCCACCACCGAGAATAATGATGCAGACTCCTTAGTGCTCCTGAGCGCTGCTCCCCAAGGCCCGGCTGTGAGTCCTGGTCCCGTTCCCGGGAGGTGATCACAAACAGAGCAGATAAAAACCTGGGTGGCTCCTGTCACGCCAGCCTTCAGAGTCACCCGTCTCCCTGTGCAGAGAAATGGGTCTGTGGCTGTGGCTGTTGGAATCCGGGCCACGAGGAACTGAAACTTCTCCTCTGGCCACTTTCCCCTGCTGCTCTTGTCTTATTCGTCATTGCCTTTATGTTTCCCTCACCAGCCTTCTGCTCAATTATGCTTAGATAGGGAAGTTTCCAGGGACCGTGTTTAATTCTGCTCTGCGTAATTTTCCCAGCGTTTAGTGCAGTGCCAAGAGCGATTGTTACTCCTTGCTCCGGTGCTGGAGGAGGGAGGGGACCTCCTCTCTGTGATCTCTAAGAGTCCTTCCCACTCCCTGAGGGTCCGGAGCATGGGGAGGGAACTTGGGGTGGCCCCTGTCACGCAGGGTTCTGGATTGGATCTGGTCTCGGAAGAGCTGTGGGGACAAAGGGTGGGGAGCTGACCTAAAGCTGGCCTGGGGCTGGCCCCCTCTGAGAGGGTCTGCCTGACGAGGAGCCACAGGGAGCCGAGTCGGGGGAAGAAGGCCTGGATTTGGCGGGGTTGGAAAATGCTCCCTGGTCTCGACCCTCCCCTCTTCTGGTGTAGCATCAGCACACCGGCTTCAAGGAGGACCGAGCGCGGCCTTCTGAGTTCACCTTCTGAGGGTCGCCATCAGGGACCTGATCGCGGGAAAGTGAGTCTGTCCCTGCTCTCTTCTCTGCTCCTTCTGTTTTTATTTTCTTCATCTCTGAAACGTATGTGGAGCTCGTGTGTGCTGACTCGTGGGACTTTGCTTGCTCTGGAACCCTCACAGGTATTTTTCTTAATATTCGGGATGACACTGGAAATGAATTATCAATATTGTTCATTATTAACGCTATGATCATTGTAGCTGCTCTGGTTGCATTTGGTGTGGCTGTTGTTATGGCACATACTGAGCACTTGGGTACATTAATGGCTATCATTTCATATATAGTCCCTGTCCCACACTGGACTCAAACCTCATCCCCATTGTACATAGTAGAAAACATAAGACCAGAGAGGCGAAGGGATTTCTCTAAGGTCACACAGCAGGCAAGGGGCATATCTAGAATGAGAAGCCAGTCCTATGTTCCAACCCCTAAGCTATCCAGCCTCCTTCATGCCTTTCAGGTCAGAACAGGAGGCCAGTGGCCTGGGTAAAGCAGGTGAACGTGAGCCACTGGCATCTCCCTGAACAGGGTGAGGGGTGTCTCCTGGGAAGATGTCATTCCACACAGAATAGGAAGAAGAGCTAACCTCCACCGTGGAAACTCCGGGTCTCCTGTCAGTGGAGTTGCCCAGGCAGGTCACCATCAATTCTTGCCAGTGATGGACTGTCTTCAGTCTTTGGAAGGATGCAGAACAACCTAGTGAAAAGAGCACGGAATTGGGAGTTCTGCCTGGTTTCAAGTCCCAACTCTCCCTCTGGTTTATTGGCTAACGCTGGCCAAACACTTCACCACTCTGAGCCTCAGCTTCCTCCTCTGTAAATGGGGATAAGATAGTCTGTGAGCCCCCTGAGGAATAGAAATTGGGTCTGATCTGACCATGCTGAATCTAACTCTGAACTCCGAATGGTGCTTAGCACATAGGGCTCGCTTTGTTAATGCTCTAATTGATTAATCAATTACACAGGATTATTCATGGATCGGGTATAACCACCTCCCAATAGGAAGGAATACCAGACAAGTGGATAAGAAGGTGTATGACCATGAGCAGGAGGAGGAAGGAGAAGAGGAAGGGGGAATAAGGAATACAGAAGAAGGGAGGAAGAGAAAGAAGATGAGGGGACAAGAAGAACGAGACGTAAAAGGAGAAGAAAGAAGAAGAAGAGCTGGAGAAGGAGGAAAAAATGGGAAGAGGAGGTAAAAGAGGAAAAGTCGTAATGAGAGGAGGATCAGTCAGTCAGTCGATAGTATTTATTAAGCACTTACTGTGTGTAGATCACCATACTAAGCACTTGGGAAAGTACGCTATAACAAACTAAGACACATTCCCTGCCCACACACCGAGCTTACAGTCTAGAGGAGGAAATAGACAATATAAATAAAATTACAGATATGTACATAAGCGCTGTGGGACTGGGATACAAAATGGAGTGGAAGAAGGGGAAAGGAGGGCCTCTTAGAGGAGATGTGCCTTCAGTAAGGCTTCAAAAGTGGGGAGAAAAATAGCCTGAAAGATATGAAGAGAGAGGGCTTTCTAGGCCAGAAAGAAGATGTGGGCAAGAGATTCATGGTGAGAAGGTACAGTGAGGACAGCATTAGAGGAGCGAAGGGTGAGGGCTGGGTTGTAGAAGGAGAGTATTAAGGAGCGATAGGAGAGGGCAAGATGATTGAGTTCTTAAAAGCCGATGGTAAGGAGATTCTGTTTGATGTGGAGTTGGATGGGCAACTACTGATGGTTCCTGAGAAGTGAAGAAACACGGACTGGACGTTTTTGTAGAAAAATGATTCGGGTGGCAAACTGAAGTATGGCCCAGAGTGGGAAGAAGAAGCAGGGAGGTCAGTATGGAGGCTGATGCATTAATCAAGGAAGGATAGGATAAATGTTTGGACTAATGTGGCAGCAGTTTGGATGGAGGGAAAAGGGTGGATTTTAGCGATGTTGTGAAGGTCGAACAGAAAGAATTTAGTAATGAATTGAATGTGTGAATTGAATGAAAGAGAGAAGTCAAGGGTAATGCCAAGGTTACAGGCTTATGAGACAGGAAGGATGGTGGTGCTGTCTATAGTGATGGGAAAGTCGGAGAAAGGACAGGATTTTGGTGGGAAGATAAGGAGTTCTGTTTTAGACATGTCAGGTTTGAGGTGATGGTGGGACATCCAGGAAGAGATGTCTTGAAGGCAGGAGGAAATACAAGGCTGTAGAGAAGGAGAGAGACATGGACTGGAGATGGAGATTTGGAGAAGAAGGAGGAGGCAGAGAACGGGGAGGCTGGAGGGAGGTAATGGCTGGTAGTGGACCACATCTCTGGACCCGTTTCCTAGAGGCACCTCTAAGCTACATGGCTCAGTGCTACTTGATATGATTGCCTCAACCAGGCAGTAGCAGATAGAAGAGAAGAAGCAGACAGTCGAAAGAGTGTGGAATAAACAAAGAGGTGGGAGCCAGAGAGATCCTCGCTCCCAGAGGAAACATGAGCTTTGGCGGGGGGAGGGCTCACCCGTACCATGGGCTAAGAACCAGCACTAGGAAGGGCCGGTGGGTATCCTGGAGCAGAATCGGGGGAATTTTCCCATGCCCCTTCTGACCAAAGTATATAGAGTTTGGGTGTGCAGCAGCCGGACCCTGAACCTCTGACAGTCCAGGGGAGGGGGAATCGCCCGTTGGTAGGTCCATGGGCTCTTCTCTCCGTCTTAAACTATTCCTGCATCTGCCCTCAGCTCCCCCATCTCTCCCATTGCTCCTGCAGGTTCGGCTGATGCCACCAATCAACCATGGGAAACGGCACAGGGGTGACAGAGTTCATTCTCATGGGGCTCACAGATGACCCCCACCTACAGGCCCTGCTCTTCCTCGTCCTATTCCTCACTTATGCATTAAGCATCATCGGGAATCTGACCATCGTCATTCTAACGCTGCTAGACTCCCACCTCCGCACCCCCATGTACTTCTTCCTGTCCAGTTTCTCCTTGCTGGAGATGGCCTTCACGTCTGCCTGCATTCCCCGATTCCTGGTCTCCACTGTCACCGGAGACAGAACCATTTCCTTTTCCAACTGCTTCACCCAGCTCTTCTTCACTATCTTCCTGGGGGGGGCGGAGTTCTTTCTCCTGGCCGCCATGTCTTACGACCGCTACGTCGCCATCTGCCGGCCCCTACACTACACGACCGTCATGAGCCGGGGCGTCTGCACCTTTCTGGTCCTCTGCTCTTTTCTCTCCAGTTATCTGATCGTGTTCCCAGCGGTTGTGATGGGCGCCCGGCTAGACTTCTGCGACTCCAACATCCTCGACCACTTCGCCTGTGATTCTTCCTCACTGATGGGGCTCTCGTGCACAGACACAAGTTACCTGGAGCTGTTGGCTTTCCTCTTGTCCTTGGCGACGCTTCTGGTCACCCTAGCACTAATGACCGCGTCCTACACGGCCATTGTCCGCACCATCCTGAGGCTGCCCTCCGCTCAGCAGAGGAGAAAAGCCTTTTCCACCTGCTTCTCCCACATGGTCGTGGTCTCCATCACATATGGCAGTTGCATCTTCATGTATATCAAACCGTCAGCAAAGGACAGGGTGGAACTAACCAAGGGGGTGGCGGTGCTCAACACTTCCGTTGCCCCCATGTTGAACCCCTTCATCTACACCCTGCGGAACGAGCAGGTCAAACAGGCCTTCAGGGCCCTGGTGTACCGGGCTGGGTTTTCCTCCAGGAAGTGAGGGCTTATCTGCAATAAAATACCACAGGAAAATCTGCTGAAGTCGCAAACGGTCGACCACAGATACTCGGCGCCTCTACGTTCGACTAATGCTTCATCTGCTGTCCAACAAGCAGGACCTGTCCGTTCTCCAGCACTCAGTGTGCCTCCGCACCCGCCCTCCTGGAGATCCCTACCCTGGCCAGGTCTCTCTGCTACCCTAACCTTTCTGCCCTCCACCATTCAGAGGGGAATGTTGCCCTTTCCCTCCACGAGATAGAGACGTTCTGAGGTTTGCTCTGTAGGTCGGTGTCAAAACAGATGGAGTACCACAGATGCAATTTGTTTTTTTTCTCCTTCCCCTGGCTCCACACCTTTTCTCCTGTCTTGAGCTCTCTCACATTTCATACCTACCAGACCACCATTCTCTGGTCTTAAAACCTTTTCTGAAATTCCTCTTCCTCCAAAAGGTCTTCCCCACTTATTTTTTTTTTTACTTAGGTCTCGCCATCCTACCACCTCAGCACTTATTCAATTCCAATAACCCGTAGCACTTCTGTTCATATCAATTTAATCTCTCCCAGTTAATCTCCATCAATCTTAAATTGAGCCAACTCTAGCACAGATGACCTTATTTAAACCCATCTTCAGCACTTGTGGCATTCATCTTCATTCAACTGTGCATTCGATTATTTAATCTGACCATTCTAGTGGCATATTATTACTTTTGATATTATTGTTATTATTGTTGTTTTTGTATTTGTTGATTGCTTACTGGGTGCCAAACACTGTACTAAGCACTAGGGTAACTACAAGGCCATCAAGTCAAATGCAGTCCCTGTTCCACACTAAGCTCACAGTCTAAATTGGAGGTAGAACAGGTATGGAATCCCCATTGCACAGCTAAGGAAAGTGAGGCAGAGAGAAAATAAGTGACACAAAGTTACACAGTAGACAAATGGCAGAGCAGGGATTAGAACCTGGATCCTGGGACTTCCAGGACTGTGCTGTTTCCACTACGACACACTACCTCTCATTTTTCCAATACCTTCCCTCCTTATTAGACTGCAATATTCATGAGGAGAGGGGACGTGTTTGTTTATTCTATTGTAGTATTTCAATAATATGGCACATCTCAATAAGCACTCAGTAAATACCACTGATTGGCTGATTGATTGGGTAAGGAATAGTACCGTTCACTTTTCTCCGGAGGAGCTCATAACTACTACTACTACTACTACTACTACTACTACTACTACTACTATTGGACGAGGTCTTCTATTTAAGCCCTTACTTTCCCATAAATATACCTTCCCATTCTATCCGTAATTTATTTGGAGTGTTTCCTGGCTATATTGTAAACTCCTTGTCTCCTGCTTCTATTGTGGATTTTTGTTGGTTTGTTTATGTTCTTTTTGTCAGCGTTTAATAAGGGGATCTGCACACACTTAATGCCACTGATGGACTGAGATTGTGTGTTTTCCTCCTGAAGAGGGTTTGGGAAAGAACTGGTCGCTGTGAATCCCCGAAGGTGGTTCCTGGGTGGGACCAGTGCTGATATTAACAGCTGGAGTCCAGTCACAAAGTCATTCCTTCATTTAATCATATTTATTGAGTGCTTACCGTCTTGAGAGCACTGTACTAAGCTCTTGGAAAGTACAATTCAGCAACAAATGGCTGAAGACAGAAAGCAGTATCCACCCAGAAGGTCCTATTTTAGGATGGGCAGCCCGGGGCTGGCAGATGACCCTCTCCTCTCCCCCAGAGGTAACTGTCCCTCCCCAAGGAAGAACTCAGCCTTTGTCTCCAGGCTGCGTCCCTGGAGTCCCCACTTCATCTCTGAGCGCGAATCCCCTGGCCCTGCCCTCCGAGGTCTCCCCGGCCCCGTTCTCCACGGGCCCCAGTCTCCACTGGCTGCCACCGTGGAGAACAGTATAAGCTCATTACTGCTCTTGACTCCCGGCACCGGTCCATGGAGCTGGTAGCGAACAGAGCGGATAAAACCAACCTGGCTCCTGCCACGTTGGTCTTGACCACCTCCCCGCAAGGAGAACTGGGGTCGGTGGCTGTGGCCACCTCTGGCCACCGTCCCCTGTTGCTCTTGTCTTATTTGTCATTGCCCTTATGTTTCTGTCGCCAGCCCTCTGCCCAGTTATGTTCAGATGGGGAGCCTTCCAGAAACCGAGTCTAATTCTTCCCTGGGTAATTTTCCCAGTACTAAATGCAATGCTCTGCCCCATTGTTACTCCTTGCTCCGTTGCTGGAGGAGGTGGGGGACTTCCTCTCTGTGATCTCTGAGAGCCTGTCACATTCGCCAAGGGTCTGAAGCGTGGGAAGGTCAGCTGGAACAGGCGCGTTCTCTCTGGGTTCTGGATCGGATCTGCTCTCAGAAGTGCTGTGGGGACAAAGGGAGGGGAGCTGACCTTAGGATGGCCTGGGGCGGGGCCCCCGAGAGCGGGTCTGCTTGTCGAGGAGCCAGAAGGAGGGGGGCGGCTGTAGGGAGTAGGCCTGCATTTGAAGAGGTTAGCCAGTGCTACCTACTCAAGACCCTCTCCTCCTCTCCTGCAGCAACAGCATGCCAGCTTCAAAGGGGACCGAGTGTGGTCTTCTGGGTTCACCTTCTGAGGGGCGCCATTAGGGACCTGATCCTCGGGAAAGTGACTCTGTTCCTGTTCTCCTCCCTGATCTTCCCTCTTCATCATCCTCTCCCCGAAAGGGAATGTGGACTTCATAGGAGCTGACTCATGTGCCCTCCTGTAACTGGGACCCACACATGCATTTTATCCATTAGTCAGGAAAACAATGAACATAAATTATCATTATTATTTTTATTTCAGAGGCTGCTGTTATTATTATTGTTGTTTTGGCATTTACTAAGCACTTACAGTTTGCTAAGTGCTTGGATAGATGTATGCTTATGCTATCAATCAATCAATCAATCAATCAATCAATCAATCGTATTTATTGAGCGCTTACTATGTGCAGAGCACTGTACTAAGCGCTTGGGAAGTACAAATTGACATCACATAGAGACAGTCCCTACCCAACAGTGGGCTCACAGTCTAAAAGGGGGAGACAGAGAACAGAACCAAACATACCAACAAAATAAAATAAGTAGGATAGAAATGTACAAGTAAAATAAATAAATAAATAAATAAATAGAGTAATAAATATGTACAACCATATATACATATATACAGGTGCTGTGGGGAAGGGAAGGAGGTAGGACGGGGGGATGGAGAGGGGGACGAGGGGGAGGGGAAAGAAGGGGCTCAGTCTGGGAAGGCCTCCTGGAGGAGGTGAGCTCTCAGCAGGGCCTTGAAGGGAGGAAGAGAGCTAGCTTGGCGGATGGGCAGAGGGAGGGCATTCCAGGCCCGGGGGATTACATGGGCCGGGGGTCGATGGCGGGACAGGCGAGAGCGAGGTACAGTGAGGAGATTAGTGGTGGAGGAGCGGAGGGTGCGGGCTGGGCAGTAGAAGGAGAGAAGGGAGGTGAGGTAGGAGGGGGCGAGGTGATGGACAGCCTTGAAGCCCAGGGTGAGGAGTTTCTGCCTGATGTGCAGATTGATCGGTAGCCATTGGAGGTTTTTGAGGAGGGGAATAATATGTCCAGAGCGTTTCTGGACAAAGATAATCCGGACAGCAGCATGAAGTATGGATTGAAGTGGAGAGAGACATGAGGATGGGAGATCAGAGAGAAGGCTAGTGCAGTAGTCCAGACGGGATAGGATGAGAGCTTGAATGAGCAGGGTAGCAGTTTGGATGGAGAGGAAAGGGCGGATCTTGGCAATGTTGCGGAGCTGAGACCGGCAGGTTTTGGTGACGGCTTGGATGTGAGGGGTGAATGAGAGAGCAGAGTCGAGGATGACACCAAGGTTGCGGGCTTGTGAGACGGGAAGGATGGTAGTGCCGTCAACAGAGATGGGAAAGTCAGGGAGAGGACAAGGTTTGGGAGGGAAGACAAGGAGCTCAGTCTTCGACATGTTGAGCTTTAGGTGGCGGGCGGACATCCAGATGGAGATGTCCTGAAGGCAGGAGGAGATGCGAGCCTGGAGGGAGGGGGAGAGAGCAGGGGCAGAGATGTAGATCTGGGTGTCATCAGCGTAGAGATGATAGTTGAAGCCGTGGGAGCGAATGAGGTCACCAAAGGAGTGAGTGTAGATTGAGAACAGAAGGGGACCAAGCACTGAACCTTGGGTTCCTGACCCACAAGGGCCTCACAACTTTATCCCCATTTTACAGAGGAGAAAATGGACGCCCAGGGCTTTGCCGAGGTCATGAAGCAGGCCAGAGGCAGAGCTGGAATGAAAATCGAGGTCTCCCACAACCTAACCCCAAGCTGTGATCCTTAAATTAACGAGTCCTCCTCATATCTCTTGGTCCAGGGCAGGCCATCTGCCTGAGTAAAGCGAGTGAGCAGAAGCCATGGGGATCTTCCCGAACAGGGGTAGGGGACATCTCCTGCGATGTCATTCCAGAGAGAACAGGAGGAAGCTCTTACTTCCACCCTGGTGATCCCGGACTCCCTGTTAGATAATTTGTCCAGGCATGTCAGTCATCACATCTTGCCTGTGATGGAGTTGTCTTTACTCTTTGGCGGGAAGCAAAAAAATCTAGTGAAAAGAGCACGGGTCTGGGTGTAAGGAGGCCTGGCTTCTAGTCAAAATTGTTCCTCTGGCCTACGGGCTGACCCTTGGCAAACACTTCACCACTCTGGACCTCAGCTTCCTACTCTATAAAATGAGGATAAGATAGACTGTGAGCCTCCTGAGGGACAGAAATTGGGTCCTATCTGACCATTCGAATCTACCTCAGTACTTCAGGTCGTGCTTAGCACACAGGGTGTCCTTTGTTGATGCTGTAACTGATTCATCAATTTCACAGGATAATTCTTGAACCGTGTATAACTGCTGCTCAATAGAAAAGGAAACCAGAGAAGTGGAGGAGGTGTATGACCAGGAGCAGGAGGAGGAGGGGAAAGAGGGGATAAGGAATATAGAAGGAAGAGATATAAGAGGCATAATGGTAGGTAGAAGGCGGGGGGGAGGGGATAAGGAATATAGAAGGGAGAAAGAGAAATAAGAGGCATAATGGGAGGTAGAAGGCGGGGGGGGAAGAGGAGAACAAGAAATAAGAGGAGAAGAAAGAGGAGGAAGAAAAGTAGGAAGAAAGGGGAAGAGGAGGTAGAGGAGAAAGCGTAATTAGAGGAGGGAAAAGGGGGGAATAAATGAGAAAGAAGGAGGAGAAGGAAAAAGGGAAGGAGGAGGAGGAAAGAGGAGAGAAGTAATAGAAAGTAGTAGTCTGCATCTTTGGCCCCTTTCCTCGAGGCGCCTCTGCCCTGCCCCAGGCTGTATGAATTATGGCCGCTGAAATTGACTACCAGATCCTGGCAGAGGCAGACAGAAGGGCAGAATTAGGCAGTTGATAGAGTGAGAAATAAACTAAGAGCTGGGAGCCAGAGTGAACTAGGCTGCCAGAAGAACTGGGAGCTTTCAGGAGACAGTGGGATCACCTGAAATGTGAGCAGGGAAATGGTCAGGGTGGAGAGCTGAACTAGAAGAGAGGGGTCAACAGGGTGCCCAAGAGATTCCAGTGGATTGGCTGGAGTGGAACTGGCAACATTTTCCTAATAAACCCTCTCTGACCACAGTATGCATGGTTGGGTAGTGTGGCAACCAGACCCTGAACCTCTGACCATTCAGGGGAGGGGGAATCGCTAGTTGGTTGTCCATGGGCTCTTTTCACCGTCTTAGGCTGCTCCTGTACCTGTCCTCTGCTCCCCCATCTCTCCTATTGCTTCTGCAGATTTGGCTAACTCCACAAATCGACCATGGGAAACGGCACGGGGGTGACAGTTTATCCTCGGGACTGACAGATGACCCCTACATGCAGGCTCTGCTCTTTCTTGTCCTCTTTCTCACCTATGCAGTAGACATCATCGGGAACCTGATCATTGTCACTCTAACCCTGCTGGACGCCCGCCTCCGCACCCTCATCTACTTCTTCCTGTGCTGTTTATCCTTGCTGGAGATCGCCTTCACATCTGTCTGCATTCCCAGTTTCCTTGTCCCCATCGTCACTGGAGGCAGAACCATTTCCTTTTCCAACTGCTTCGGCTGTTCTTCTTCCTCTTCCTGGGGGTGACCGAATTCTTCCTCCTGGCCGCCATGTCTTACGACCGCTATGTTACCATCTGCCTGCCTCTGCACTACACGACCATCATGAGCCAGAGCGTATGCTGCCTGATGGTCCTCTGCTCTTTTCTCTCCAGTTATCTGATCATGTTCCCACCGGTTGTGATGGTCGCCCGGCTAGACTTCTGTGACTCCAACATAATCAACCACTTCATATGCGATTCTTCCCCACTTCTGGGGCTCTTATATACAGATACTCGCTTCCTGGAGCTGATGGCTTTCCTCTTATCCTTGGGGACGCTCCTTGTTACCTTGGTGCTAATGACTGCGTCCTACACAGCCAACGTCCACGCAATCCTGAGGCTGCCCTCTGCCCAGCAGAGAAGAAAGGCCTTTTCCACCTGCTTCTCCCACATGGTCGTGGTCTCCATCACATATGGAAGTTGCATCTTCATGTACATCAAACCGTCCGCTAAGGACAAAGTGGAACTGACCAAGGGGGTGGTGGTGATCAATACTTCAGTGGTCCCCATTATAAACCCCTTCATCTACATCCTGCGGAACAAGCAGGTCAAGCAGGCCATCAGGTATCTGGTGCACCGGATTGGGTTTTCCTCCAGGAAGAGATGGCGCATCTGCGATTAAAAAAAAAATACCCCAGGAAAATCTGCAGGAGTCAAGAAAGGTCGACCACAGAGTTTCAGTGCCTGTACATTAGTCTAATGCTTCATCTGCTGCCCGACAAGCAGGACCTGGCCGTTCTCCAGCCCTCTGTGTGCCCCCACACCAGCCCTTCCGTAAATCCCTCCTCTGGCCAGGTTCCCTCTGCAACTCCAGCTCTTCTGTCCTCATCCATTCAGAGAGGAATCTTGCCTTTTCCCTCCACATGTTAGAGATGTGCCAAGATTTGCTCTGCAAGTCGGTGCCGAAGCTGATGGAGTACCACAAGAACAATATGTTTGGGGGTTTTTCCAAGTCTCCTTCTGTGTCCTAGCTAAGGGAATTCTTGCATCTAGATCTTTGATGACACAGGTCGTCGGCAGAGGGGCATCCTAAGGTTCACCACCTCTCGCTACTATTCTATGGCTCCCCCTTTTCACTCCACTTTCCTCTTCCCCACTCACTTCTACCCTCTTGATCTCCCCATCTCACTCCCACTTCCTCTCATCTCAGTACGTATGCATGTGCAAACATTAGATTTAATTATAGTGATATAGTCTTATTTGGGCAGGCATTTCAGCAGTCATTAGAGAACCCGCGTAGTCTAGTCGATTGGGCAGGGGCTTGAGAGTCAGAAGGACCTGCGTTCTAATCCCGGCTCTGCCGCTTGCATGCTGTGTGATTTTAGGCATGCCACTTCACATCTCCGTGTCTCAGTTACCTCATCTGTAAAATGGAGATTAAGACTGTGAGCCCCACGTGGAACAGGGACTGTGTCCAAGTTAGTTCATTTGCATGTACTCCAGAGTTTACCTCAGTGTCTGGCAAAAACCATAAAAAACAGCATTCCAATCTGTCCTATTTGTTCTGCTTCCTTCCTGATCCTTCTTCTTACTCTGACTCCCATTCTTTGGATATCATCTCTCTTTGTCTCCCCTATTCGATAGGAAATGCCTGGATAGCAGGAACTCTGTGTCTTTCTTTAGTTGTGCCCTCCCAATCACTTAGTATAGTGTCTAGACCTCAGTCTTTAGGCAGTCACTAGATTCCAACTGATTGATGGATTTCTTATCACTCGGTATGCCCTCAATTAATTCAAACAAATTGATTGATGGATTGCTTTGCCCTCAGTAGATGGTTTCAAATCCCCATGGAATAGCTAAGGAAAGTGAGGCAGAGAGAAGTTAAGTGACTTGCCCAAGGTTACACAGCACACAAGTAGTCGAGTAGAGATTAGAACCTGGTTCCTGTGACTTCCAGGCCTGTGCTATTTCCACTAGGCAACATTGCTTCTTCTTCTCATACCTTCCTTCCTCGTTGGATTGAAATATCTTTATGGACAGGGGACATGTCTATTTACTCTATTATACTCCCTGAAGAATTTAGCACCTCTCAATAACCACTCTGTAAATACCGCTGACCAGTTGATTGTGTAAGGAATAGTACAACTCACTGCTCCCAGGAGGCCCTCATGATTAATACAATTATAGTATGTGATCGTCCGTTTAAGCCCTTACTTTCCCATAAATATCTTATTATTTTATCCGTAATTCATTTTGTGCCTCTGTCCCTGTTAGATTGTAAACTCCTTGAGGTGAGACATTCTGCCTTCTATCTCTATTTATTTGTTTGTTTATACTTTCTCAATGTTTAGCACAGAGGTCTGGACAACGTATATGCTGTTGATGGATTAGTATTGTGTGATTTCCTCCTGAAAGGGCTTGGGAAAGAACTGGTGGCTATGAATCCACAATGGAGGTTCCTGGGGAGGGCCCGTGTTGATGGAGTCAGAAAGTAGGGCCCAGCCAGAAGGTGCTGATGTAGGATGGAGCAGCCCCGGGCCGATGGATGAGCCTCTCCCCTCTCCAAGGCTAAAGATGGAGTCACTGCCCCTTCCTGGAGAAGACCTCAGCCAAAGTCTCCAGGCTGAGTCCCTGCAGTCCCTGCTTCATCTCTGAGTGCTGAGCCACCGACCCTGCCTCCGAGGTCCCCCCGGTCCCATTCTCCAGGGGCACCAGTCTCAACTGGCCACCACCGAGGATAATGATGTAGACTCATTAGTGCTCCTAAGCGATGCTCCCCACAGCCCGGCTGTGACTCCTGGCCCCGGTCCCGG
This sequence comes from Tachyglossus aculeatus, assembly GCF_015852505.1. Taxonomy (NCBI): domain Eukaryota; kingdom Metazoa; phylum Chordata; class Mammalia; order Monotremata; family Tachyglossidae; genus Tachyglossus; species Tachyglossus aculeatus. The sequence goes on from NC_052075.1 coordinate 58,792,635, forward strand.
GAGCTGATCACAAACAGAGTGGATAAAAACCTGTGTGGCTTCTGCCACGCCAGCCTTCAGAGTCACCCGCCTCCCTGGGTGGAGAAACGGGTCTGTGGCTATGGCTGCTGGAATCCGGGCCACGAGGAATTGAAACTTCTCCTCTAGCCACTTTCCCCTGTTGCTCTTGTCTTATTTGCCATTACCTTTATGTTTCCCTCACCAGCCTTCTACTCAATTATGCTTAGATAGGGAAGTTTCCAGGGACCGTGTTTAATTCTGCCCGGCATAATTTTCCCAGCGTTTAGTGCAGTGCAAGGAGCGATTGCTACTCCTTGCTCTGGTACTGGAGGAGGGAGGGGACCTTCTCTTTGTGATCTCTAAGAGTCTTTCCCACTCACTGATGGTCCACAGCATGGGAAGGAAACTTGGGGTGGGCCCTGTCACTCAGGGTTCTGGATTGGATCTGGTCTCAGAAGAGCTGTGGGGACAAAGGGTGGGGAGCTGACCTTTAGCTGGCCTGGGGCAGGCCCCCCCAAAAGAAGGTCTGCCTGACGAGGAGCCACAGGGAGGGAGCCGAGTCGGGGGAAGAAGGCCTGGATTTGGCAGAATTGGAAAATGCTCCCTGGTCTCGACCTTCCCCTCCTCTGGTGTATCACCAGCACACCGGCTTCAAGGAGGACCGAGCGTTGTCTTCCGAGTTCACCTTCTGAGGGTCGCCATCAGGGACCTGATGGCGGGAAAGTGAGTCTGTCCCTGCTCTCATCTCTTCTCCTCCTGCTTTCATCCTCTTCATCTCCGTAGCGTATGTGGAGCTCATGTGTGCTGACTCGTGGGACTTTGCCCGCTCTGGAACCCTCACAGGTATTTTTCATAATATTAGGGATTACACTGGACATGAATTATCAATATTATTTATTATTATCATTATTATCATTGTTGTTGGGCTAGTTGTAGTTGTTGGTGTGGCTGTTGTTAAGGCCCGTATTGAGCACTTGGGTACATGAATGGCTATCATATCAGATACAGTCCCTGTCCCACACTGGACTCAAACCTCATCCCCATTGTACATAGCAGAAAACATAAGACCAGAGAGGCGAAGGGATTTCTCCAAGGTCACACAGCAGGCCAGAGACCGATCTAGAATGAGAGGTCAGTCCTATGTTCCGACCCCTAAGCAACCCAGCCTCCTTTATGTCTTGCAGTCCAGCACAGGAGGCCAGTGGCCTGGGTAAAGCAGGTGAACATGAGCTACTGGCGTCTCCCCGAACGGGGGTGAGGGATGTTTCCTGGGAAGATGTCATTCCACACAGAACAGGAGGAAGAGCTAACCTCTACCCTGGAAACTCCGGGTCCCCTGTTAGTGGAGTTGCCCAGTCAGGTCAACCATCAATTCTCGCCTGTGATGGACTGTCTTCACTCTTTGGAACGATGCCAATGTTGCCAATTTGTATTTCCCAAGCGCTTAGTACAGTGCTCTGCATATAGTAAGCGCTCAATAAATACGATTGATGATGATGATGATGATGATGATGATGCAGAACAACCTAGTGAAAAGAGCACGGGATTGGGAGTTCTGACAGCTTCAAGTCCCAACTCTCCCTCTGGTTTATTGGCTAACCCTAGCCAAACACTTCACTACTCTGAGCCTCAGCTTCCTCCTCTGTAAATGGGGATAAGTTAGACTGTGAGCCCCCGTAAGGGATAGAAATTGGGTCTGATCTGACCATGTTGAATCTAACTCAGAACTTCGGGTGGTGCTTAGAATATAGGGCTCACTTTGTTAATGCTCTAATTGATTCATCAGTTACACAGGATTATTCATGGATCGGGTTAAACCACCTCCCAATAGGAAGGAATTCAAGAGAAGTGGAGAAGAAGGTCTAAGACCAGGAGCAGGAGGAGGAAGGAGAAGAGGAAGGGGGGATAAAGAATATAGAAGAAGGGAAGAAGAGGAAGACGATGAGGGGGAAGAGAAGAATGAGACGTAAAAGGAGAATAAAGAAGAAGAAGAGCTGGAGAATGAGGAAGAAATGGGAAGAGAAGGTAAAAGCGGAAAAGTCATAATGAGAGGAGGAAGAGTCAGTCAGTCAGTCGTTACTATTTATTGAGCACTTACTGTATGTAGATCAGCATGCTAAGCACTTGGGAAAGTACACTATAACAAAATAAGACACATTCCCTGCCCGCACATCCAGCTTACAGTTTAAAGGAGGAAATAGACAACATAAATAAATAAAATTACAGATAAGTACGTAAACTCTGTGGGACTGGGAGGGAGGATGAATAAAGGGAGTAAGTCAGGGCGATGCAGAATGGAGTGGGAGAAGGGGAAAGGAGGTCAGTATGGAGGCTGATACATTAATCAAGGTGGGATAGGATAAACGCTTGGACTAATGTGGCAGGAGTTTGGATGGAGATAAAAGTGTGGATTTTAGTGATGTTGTGAAGGTCCAACAGAAAGGATTTAGTAATGGATTGAATGTGTGGATTGTGTGAAAAGAGAAGTCAAGGCTAACGCCAAGCTTACGGGCTTGTGAGACAGGAAGGATGGTGGTGCTGTCTACAGTGATGGGAAAGTCAGTAGAAGGACAGGATTTTGGTGGGAAGATAAGGAGTTCTGTTTTAGACCTGTCAGGTTTGAGGTGATGGTGGGACATCCAAGAATAGATGTCTTGAAAGCAGGAGGAAATACGAGGCTGCAGAGAGGGAGAGAGATATGGGCAGGAGATGGAGATGAGGAGTTGAAAAAGGAGGGGGTGGAGAACAGGGAGCCTGGAGGGAGGCAATGGCAGGTAGTGGACCACATCTCTGGACCCGTTTCCAAGAGGCACCTCTAGGCTGCATGGATCAGGGCTACTGGATATGACTGCCTCAACCAGGCCGTAGAAGACAGAAGAGAAGAAACAGACAATCGAAAGAGCATGGAATAAACAAAGAGGTGGGAGCCAGAGAGATCCTTGCTCCCAGAGGAAACGTGAGCTTTCGGGTTGGGGAGTGGGAGGGGAGATGAAGGGCTCACCCGTACCATGGGCAAAGAACCAGCACCTAGGAAAGACCAGTGGATCTCCTGGAGCAGAATCGGGGGAATTTTCCCATGCCTCCTCTAACCAAAGTATATAGAGTTTGGTTGTGCAGCAGCAGAAGCCTGAACCACTGACAGTCCAGGGGAGGGGGAATCACTCGTTGGTTGGTCCCTGGGCTCTTCTCTCCATCTTAGGCTGTTCCTGCACCTGCCCTCAGCTCCCCCATCTCTCCCATTGCTCCTGCAGGTTAGGCTGACGCCACCAATCAACCATGGGAAATGGCACGGGGGTGACAGAGTTCATCCTCGTGGGGCTTACAGATGACCCCCACCTACAGGCCCTACTTCTCCTCGTTCTGTTCCTCACTTACGCATTAAGCCTCATCGGGAATCTGACCATCGTCACTCTAACGCTGCTAGACTCCCACCTCTGCACCCCCATGTACTTCTTCCTGCGCAGTTTCTCCTTGCTGGAGATCGCCTACACGTCCGCCTGCATTCCCAGATTCCTAGTCTCCGCTGTCACCGGAGACAGAACCATTTCCTTTTCCAACTGCTTCACTCAGCTCTTCTTCACTATCTTCCTGGGCGGGGCGGAGTTCTTCCTCCTGGCCGCCATGTCTTACGACCGCTACGTTGCCATCTGCCGGCCCCTACACTACACGACCGTCATGAGCCGGGGCGTTTGCACCTTTCTGGTCTTCTGCTCTTTTCTCTCCAGTTATATAATCGTGTTCCCACCGGTTATGATGGGCGCCCGGCTAGACTTCTGCGACTCCAACATCCTCGACCACTTCGTCTGTGATTCTTCCTCAATAATGGGGCTCTCGTGCACAGACACACACTTCCTGGAGCTATTGGCTTTCATCTTGTCCTTGACGACGCTCCTGGTCACCCTAGCACTAATGACCGTGTCCTACACGGCCATCGTCCGCACCATCTTTAGGCTGCCCTCCGCTCAGCAGAGAAGAAAAGCCTTTTCCACCTGCTTCTCCCACATGGTCGTGGTCTCCATCTCCTACGGCAGTTGTATCTTCATGTACATCAAACCGTCAGCAAAGGAAAGGGTGGAATTAAGCAAGGGGGTGGCGGTGCTCAACACTTCCGTTGCCCCCATGCTGAACCCCTTCATCTACAGCCTGCGGAATGAGCAGGTCAAGCAGGCCTTCAGGGCCCTCGTGCACCGGATTGGGTTTTCCTCCAGGAAGTGAGGGCTCATCTGCGATAAAATACCACAGGAAAATCTACAGGAATCGCAAAATGTCACCCACAGTGACTCGGCACCTCTACGATAGCCTAATGCTTCATTTGCTGTCTAACAAACAGGACCTGTCTGATCTCCAGCACTCAGTGTGCCTCTGCACCCGCCCTCCTGGAGATCCCTACCATGGCCAGGTCTCTCTGCTATCCTAACCTTCCTGCTCTCCACCATTCACAGGGGAATGTTGCCCTTTCCCTCCACGAGATAGAGACGTTCTAAGGTTTGCTCTGTAGGTCGGTGTCAAAACCGATGGAGTACCACAGATGCAATATGATATTTGTTTTTTTTCTCCTTCCCCTGGCTCCACACCTTTCTCCTACCTTGAGCTCTCTCACATTTCATACCTACCAGACCTCCATTCTCTGGTCTTAAAACCCTTTCTGAAATCCCTCTTCCTCCAGGAGTTCTTCCCCACATTTTTTTTACTTAGGTCTCACCATCCTAACTACCACCTCAGCACTTATTCAATTCCAATAACCCATAGCACTTCTGTTCAAATCAATTTAATCTTTCCCAGTTAATTTCCTTTCATCTTAAATTGAGCCAACTCTAGCACAGATGACCTTATTTAAACCCATCTTCAGCACTTGTGGCATTCATCTTCATTCAGCTATGCATTCGATTATTTAATCTGACAATTCTAGAGGTAAATTATTATTTTTGATATTATTATTGTTATTATCGTTATTGTTGTATTTGCTGATTGCTTATTGGGTGCCAAACACTGTACTAAGCACTAGGGTAACTACAAGACCATCAAGTCAGATGCAGTCCCTGTTCCACACTAAGATCACAGTCGAAATTGGTGGTAGAACAGGTTTAGAATCCCCATTGCACAGCTAAGGAAAGTGAGGCAGAGAGAAGAGAAATTACACAACGTTACGCAGAAGACAAGTGGCAGAGCAGGGATTAGAACCTGGGTCCGGGGGCTTCCTGGACTGTGCTGTTTCCACTAGAACACACTACTTCTCATTTTTCCCATACCTTCCCTCCTTATTAGACTGCAATATTCGTGAGGCGAGGAGATGTATTTGTTTATTCTATTGTAGTATTTTAATAATTTGGCACATCTCAGTAAGCACACAGTAAATACCACTGATTGGCTGATTGACTGGATAAGGAATAGTACCGTTCACTTTTCTCCAGAGGAGCTCATAACTAGTACTGCTACTACTACTACTACTACTACTACTACTACTACTACTACTACTACTACTATTGTATGAGGTCTTCCTTATAAGTCCTTACTTTCCCAGAAATATACTTTCCCTTTTTATCCGTAATTTATTTTGGGTCTGTTTCCTGGCTAGATTGTAAACTCCTTGTCTCCTACTTCTAATGTGGTTTTTTGTTGGTTTGTTTGTGTTCATTTTCTCAGCGTTTATCAAGGTGATCTGCACACATTTAATGCCACTGATGGATTGGAATTATGTGTTTTCCTCCTGAGAAAGTTTGGTGGCTGTGAATTCCCGAGGGTGTTTCCTGGGTGGGACCAGTGCTGATATTAACAGCTGGAGTCCAGTCACAAAGTCATTCATTCATTTAATTGTATTTATTGAGCGCTTACTGTGTGGGGAGCACTGTACTAAGCACTTGGAAAGTACAATTGAGCAACAAATGGCTGAAGCCAGAAAGCAGTATCCAGCCAGAAGGTCCTATTTTAGGGTGGGCAGCCAGGGGCTGGCAGATGAACTTCTCCCCTCCCCCAGGCCAAGACCGGGGTAACTGTCCCTCCCCAAGGAAGAACTCAGCCTTTGTCTCCAGGTTGCGTCCCTGGAGTTCCCACTTCATCTCTGGGCGCAGAGCCCCCGGCCCTGCCCTCCGAGGTCCCCCCGGCCCCATTCTCCACGGGCCCGGTCTCCACTGGCTGCCACCGTGGGAAACAGTATAATAATAATAATAATAATGGCATTTATTAAGCGCTTACTATGTGTAAAGGACTGTTCTAAGTGCTAGGGAGGTTACAAGGTGATCAGGTTGTCCCACAAGGGGCTCACAGTATTAATCTCCATTTTGCAGATGAGGGAACTGAGGCCCAGAGAAGTTAAGTGACTTACCCAAAGTCACACAGCTGACAGCGGAGCCGGGATTTGAACTCAGGACCTCTGACTCCAAAGCCCGGGCTCTTTCTACTGAGCCACGCTGCTGTATAAGCTCATTACTGCTCTTGACTCCTGGCCCCGTCTATGGAGCTCGTCGCGAACCGAGCGGATAAAACCAGCCTAGCTCCTGCCACATTGGTCTTGTTAGTCACTCGCCTCCCCTCAAGGAGAACTGGGGTCGGTGGCTGTGGCCACCTCTGGTTACCGTCCCCTGTTGCTCTTGTCTTATTTGTCATTGCCCTTATGTTTCCATCACCAGCCCTCTGCCCAGTTGTGTTTGGATGGGGAGCCTTCCAGAAATCGAGTCTAATTCTTCATTGGGTAATTTTCCCAGTGCTAAATGCAATGCTTTGCCCCATTGCTACTCCTTGCTCCATTGCTGGAGGAGGGAGGGTACCTCCTGTCTGTGATCTCTGAGAGCCTTTCGCGTTTGCCAAGGGTCTGAAGCACGGGAAGGTCAGCTGGGATAGGCGCTTTCTCTCTGGGTTCTGGATCGGATCTGCTCTCGGAAGTGCAGTGGGGACAAAGGGAGGGAAGCTGACCTTAGGATGGCCTGGGGCGGAGACCCCGAGAGAGGGGCTGCTTGTCGAGGAGCCAGAAGGAGGGGAGCAGCTGTAGGGAGTAGGCCTGGATTTGAAGAGGTTAGCCAGTGCTAGCTGGTCAAGAACGTCTCCTCCTCTGCTGCAGCAACAGCACGCCAGCTTCAAAGGGGACCGAGTGTGGTCTTCTGGGTTCACCTTCTGAGGGGCGCCATTAGGGACTTGATCCTCGGAAAAGTGAGTCTGTCCCTGTTCTCCTCCCTGCTCTTCCCCCTTCATCATCCTGTCCCCGAAAGGGTATGTGGACCTCAAGGGAGCTGACTCTCGTGCTCTCCTGTCTCTCGGACACACACAAGCATTTTATCCATTAGTCGGAATGACAATAGACATAAATTATCATTATTATTTTATCATCATTATTATTTTTATTTCAGTGGCTGCTGTTATTGTTGTTGTTATGGCATTTAGTAAGCACTTACTGTTTGCTGAACGCCTGGATAGATGCACGGTTATGCTATCGGACACAGTTCCTGACTCACACAGGCTTCACCACTTTATCCCCATTTTGCAGAGGAGAAAATGGAGGCCCAGAGAAGTGAAAGGGCTTCTCTGAGGACATGCAGCAGGCCAGAGGCAGATTTGGAATGAAAACCCAGGTCTCCCAGAATCTAGCCCCAAGCTGTGATCCTTAAATTCACTAGTCCTCTTCATATCTCCTGGTCCAGGGCAGGCCATCAGCCTGAGTAAAGCGAATGAGCAGAAGCCATGGGCATCTCCCTGAATGGGGGTAGGAGGCATCTCCTGCGATGATGTCATTCCACAATGAACAGGAGAAAGATCTTACCTCCACCCTGAAGATCCCGGGCCCCCTGTTAGAGAAGTTGTCCAGTCAGGTCAGTCATCACATCTGGCCTTTGATGGGGCTGTCTTTACTCTTGGGCAGGAGGCAGAGCAACCTACTGGAAAGAGCAGGGGCATGGGAGTCAGGAGGCCTGGCTTATAGTCAAAATTCTCCCTCTGTCCTATGAGGGGACCCTGGGCAAACATTTCACCAATCTAAACCTCAGCTTCCTCCTCTATAAAATGAAGATAAGATAATAATAATAATAATAATGGCATTTATTAAGTGCTATGTGCAAAGCACTGTTCTAAGCGCTGGGGAGGTTACAAGGTGATCAGATTGTCCCACAGGGGCTCACAGTCTTAATCCCCATTTTACAGATGAGGTAACTGAGGCACAGAGAAGTTAAGTGACTTGCCCAGAATCACACAGCAGAGTCGGAATTTGAACCCTCTGACTCCAAAGCCCGTGCTCTTTCCACTGAACCACGCTGCTTCTCTAGAGAGAAGATAGACTGTGAGCCTCATGAGGGACAGAAATTGGGTCCGATCTGACCATTCGAATCTATCTCACAACTGCAGGTGGGGCTTAGCACGTAGGGCGTGCTTTGTTAATCAAAGCACAGGATAATTCTTGAACCGTGTATAACTGCAGCTCAGTAGAAAAGGACACCAGAGAAGTGGAGAAAGTGTCTGACCAGGAGCAGGAGGAGGAGGGGGCATAGCCCCCCCTTCCTTTGCCCTACCTTCTTCCCCTCCCCACGGCACTTGCGTAAATTTGTACATATTTATTACTTTATTTTATTAATGATGTGTATATAGCTATAATTCTATTTATTCTGTTGGTATTGACACTTGTCTACTTTTTTTGTTTTGTTGTCTGTCTCCCCCTGCTAGACTGTGAGCCCGTTGTTTGGTAGGGACAGTCTCTATATGTTGCCAATTTTTACTTCCTAAGCTCTTAGTATAGTGCTCTGCACCCAGTAAGCGCTCAATAAATATGAATGAATGAATATAGAAGAAAGGAGGAAGAGGAAGAAGAGGCATAATGGGAGGAAGAAGTCAAGGGGGAAGAGGAGAACGAGAAGTAAGAGGAGGAGGAAGAGAAGGAGGAAGAAAAAAGAAGAGGGGGTAGAAGAGAGCGTAATGAGAGGAAGAAAAAGAGAAAGAAGAGGAAATAAATGAGAAACAAGGAGGAGACAGAAAAAGGGAAGGATAATGGAGGTAATGAAAGGTAGTGGTCGACATCTTTGGCCCCGTTTCCTAGAGGTCCCCCTCCCCCGCCCTAGGCTGTATAAATTGTGGCCGCTGAAAGTGACTACCAGATCCTGGCAGAAGCAGATAGAAGGGCAGAAGCAGGCAGTCGAAAGTGTGATAAATAAAGTGAGAGGTGGGAGCCAGAGAGAACTAGGCTGCCAGAAGCACGGGGAGCTTTCAGGGGACAGTGGGATCACCTGTCCTGTGGGCAGGGTAAGGACCAGGAGTGGAGAGCTGAACTAGAAGTGAGGGATCAAACGGGTGCCCACGAGACTCCTGTAGATCGGCTGGAGAGGAACTGTCGACATTTTCCTACCAAATCCCCTCTGACCACAGTATGAGTGGTTGGGTCGTGTGGCAACAGGAGGCTGAACCACTCACTGTCCAGGGGAGGGGGAATCGCTCGTTGGTTGGTCCATGGGCTCTTCTCCCCGTCTTAGGGTGGTCCTGCATCTACCCTCAGCTCCCCCATCTCTCCCATTACCTCAACAGATTTGGCCGACTCCACCAATCAACCATGCGAAAAGGCACGGGGGTGACAGAGTTCATCTTCTTGGGACTCACAGATGACCCCCACCTGCAGGCTCTGATCTTCCTCGTCCTCTTTCTCACCTACGCAGGTAGGCATCACCGGGAACCTGACCATTGTCACTCTAACCCTGCTAGACTCCTGCTTCCACACCCCCATGTACTTCTTCCTGCACAGCTTCTCCTTGCTGGAGATCGCCTTCACATTCGCCTGTATTCCCAGATTCCTGGTCACCATCGCCAGCGGAGACAGAACCATTTCCTTTTCCAACTTCTTCACTCAGCTGTTCTTCACCATCTTCCTGGCGGTGACGGAGTTCTTCCTCCTGGCCGCCATGTCCTATGACTGCTATGTTGCCATCTGCTGTGCCCTGCACTACACGACTGTCATGAGTTGGGGCGTATGCTCTCTGCTTGTCCTCTGCTTTTTTCTCTCCAGTTATCTGATCGTGTTCCCACGGTTTGTGATGGTCGTCTGGCTAGATTTCTGAGACTCCAACATCATCAACCATTTTTTCTGCGATACTTCCCCAATAGTGGGGCTTTCCTGCACAGAAACCAGCTTCCTGGAGCTGATGGTTTTCCTCTTGTCCTTGGTGATATTCCTTGTTACCTTGGCGCTAATGACTGCATCCTACATGGCCATCATCCGTGCCATCCTGAGGCCGCCCTCCGCTCAGCAGAGGAGAAAGGCCTTTTCAAACTGCTCCTCCCACATGGTCGTGGTCTCCATCACATATGGTAGTTGCATCTTCATGTACATCAAACTGTCTGCCAAGGACAGGGTGGAACTAACTAAGGGGATGGCCATGCTCAACGCTTCCATTCCCCCAATGCTGAACCCCTTCATCTACACCCTGCTGAACGAGCAGGTCAAGCAGGCCTTCAGGGCCCTGTTGCACAGGATTGGGTTTTCCTCCAGGAAGTGAGGGCTCATCTGCAATAAAGTACCCCAGGAAAATCTGCAGGAGTCAAGAAAGGTCGACCACAGAGACTCGGTGCCTGTACGTTAGCCTAATGTTTCATCTGCTGCCCGAAAAACAGGACCTGGCTGTTCTCCAGCCCTCTGTGCGCTCCGCACCCGCCCTCCTGTAAATCCCTCCCCTGGCCAGGTTCCCCCTGCCACTCCAGCCCTTCTATCCTCATCCCTTCAGAGGGGATTCTTGCCTTTTCCCTACACAGGATAGAGATGTTCCGAGGTTTACTCTGCACGTCGGTGCAGAAGCTGATGGAGTACCACAGATGCAATGTGTGTGTATGTGTGTGTGTGTGTGTGTGTGTGTTTTTCCAAATCTCCTTCCGTGTCTAGCTATGTGTGTTCTTTCACCTACATATTTGATGTAACTTGTTAGCGGGGGGGAACCCAAAGGCTCACCACCTCTTGCTACCATCCTACTGCTCCTATTGCTCCCCCCTTTCACTTCCAAATTCCACTTCCCCCCTCACTTCTACCCTCTTGCTCTCCCCATCTCACTCCCGCTTCCTCTCATCTCAGCACCTATGCATTTGTAAACACTGGATTGTAATTACAGTGATATATTCTTATTTGGACAGGCATTTGAGCAATCATTATAGAACCAGTGTAGCCTAGTCTATAGGTCAGGGGCTTGAGAGTCAGAAGACCTGGGTTCTAATCACGGCTCTGCCACTTGTATGCTGTGTGACTTTAGGCATGTCACTTCACATATCCGTGTCTCAATTACCTCATCCATAAAACGGAGATTAAGACTGTGAGCCCCATGTGGGACAGGGACTGTGTCCAAGTTAATTAATTTGCATGTACTCCAGAGCTTACCTCAGTGTCTGGCACATAGTAAGCACTTACCAAAAATCATAAAAAAACAGCATTCCAATCTGTCCTATTTGTTCTGCTTCCTTCCTGATCCGTGTTCTCTCTCTGGCTCCTGCTGTGCGAAAATCATCTCTCTCTGTCTCCCCTATTGGAATGGAAATGCCTGGAGCATAAACTCCGTGTCTTTCTTTAGTTGTGCTCTCCCAAGCATTGAGTACAGTGCCTGGAACTCAGTCAGCAGCCAGTCACAAGATTCCGTTTGATTGATGGAGAAGCAGCGTGACTCAGTGGAAAGAGCACTGGCTTGGGAGTCAGAGGTCGTGGGTTCCGGCTCTGCCACTTGTCAGCTGTGTGACTTTGGGCAACTCACTTAACTACTCTGTGTCTGAGTTACCTCATCTGTAAAATGGGAATTAAGACTGTGAGCCCCACGTGGGACAACCTGATTACCTTGTATCCCTATTCAGCGCTTAGAACAGTGCTTGGCACATAGTAAGCGCTTAACAAATACCATTATTATTATAAGCGCTTAGTACAATACACACAGTAATCGCTCAATAAATTCGATTGAATGAACGAATTTCTTCGCACTCAGTATGCCCTCAATAAATACAAACGAATTGATTGATGGATTGCTTTGCTCTCAGTAGATGCTCAATAAATGCCAACTGATTGACTGATGGACTGTTTTACACTCTCTAGGCTCTCAGTTAATACCATGAGATATTTAAGTAATAGGTGCTCATAAATACCATTGAATAACTGATTGGCCAGTTGATTAAATAATTGCTAGACCGACATCCTATTTGGTCTGGGCGGGAGCATTTCGATGCAAGAGTGGAGGTTCTACAAGGGAGCTGAGTCTCGGGGAGAGATGCGAGGAGCACTGACCCTAGAGTAATTCATCCCAATACCTCACCACCTCTGGACCTAGCAGAAGGGAGAACTCCTCACCCTCGGCTTCAAGGCTCTCCATCACCTCGCCCCCTCCTACCTCACCTCCCTTCTCTCCTTCTACAGCCCAGCCCGCACCCTCCACTCTGCCGCTAATCTCCTCACCGTGCCTCGTTCTCGCCTGTCCCGCCGTCGATTCCCGGCCCACGTCATCCCCCTGGCCTGGAATACCCTCCCTCCTCACATCCGCCAAGCTAGCTCTCTTCCTCCCTTCAAGGCCCTACTGAGAGCTCACCTTCTCCAGGGGGCCTTCCCAGACTGAGCCCCGTCCTTTCTCTCTCCCTCTTCCCCTTCCCCATCCCCCCACCTTTCTTCCTTCCCCTCCCCACAACACCTGTATATATGTATATATGTTTGTACGTATTTATTACTCTATTTATTTTATTTGTACATATTTATTCTAATTATTTTATTTTGTTAATATGTTTTGCTTTGTTCTCTGTCTCCCCCTTCTAGACTGTGAGCCCACTGTTGGGTAGGGACCGTCTCTATATGTTGCCAACTTGTACTTCCCAAGCGCTTAGTACAGTGCTCTGCACACAGTAAGCGCTCAATAAATGCAATTGAATGAATGAATGAATGAATGTGAAGAGAGATCCTAATTGCTCCACCTTGCTTACTCTCCTCTTGGTTACCTGGATTAGGGATTAATGGTTTGGAATGGCTGTGGCTGCACCCCATCCCTCTGGACATGTCTCCAATCCGGGAATTAAACGTTCACAGCCAGAGCCACCAAACAATCTACCATTCATTAGTGTCTCCTGACTCATCCCTCCGGAGACTTTCATTGTTCTCACAATTGGTCCCCTTGTGCCCATCAGAAACCAAAGAGAATAAAACCTACACTCTTGCTCCTGCATTAGGTAGAATAGCCCATCTTCCACTCAAAGGTTCCAGACTGACTTACCTGCTATGAGCAGAGAAAAATACCGATGGCTTCCTTCATTCATTCAATCTTATTTATTGAGTGCTTACTGTGTGCAGAGCACTGTACTAAGCGCTTGGGAAGTACAAGTTGGAAACATATAGAGACGGTCCCTACCCAACAACGGGCTCACAGTCTAGAATGGGCTTCCTTCCCATCCACTTTGGCTTCATGTTGATTTGATGGGGTCGCGTGTCCAATGGTGATGGAAGGACAAAGGTGAGCATCGTTTGGAGAGGTGTGTGAAAGCCTGGAACATGGGAATAGGTGGGAAATTCCACACAGGCATGACATTATCTCAGCGTCGCTTCCCTGCCAATTGCAAGACGGGCATTTGGGATGACACCCGGAATCAGGGCAGAGTGCTAGGGAAGCGAGGACCTCTCAGGGTCCATTGTGGATTTCAGAGCCTCAATCCATGGATTACTGCAGCCACCTTCCCTCCAGTCACGAACTCCCAGAGCCTGTGATACTGTCGTGGAGCCCCCTTTCAGAACTGGTAATTATCAGTCAATAAATCAATCAGTCAATAGTGTTTATTGAGAGCTTATTGTGCACACAGCACTTCTTGAAGCTCTTGGGAGAGTACAACAGAGTTGGTAGACCCGTACCCTGATCACAATAACCTGATCACAATATAGAGGGAGTGAGAGACATAAATATAAATCCATAAACGAATTACGGATATATATGTAAGTACTGTAATATTGAAGGTGGGGTGAATAGCAAGTACTTAAACGGTAAACACCCAAATGTATAAACGGTGCAGAAGGGAGAAGAAGTAGAGAAGCAGCATAGCCTAGTGTCAAGAACATGGGCTTGGGTGTCAGAGTTCGTGGGTTCTAATCTCGACTCCGCCTCTTTCTGCCGTGTGAACTTGGGCAAGCCACTTAACTTCTCGGGGCCTCAGTTACCTCATCTGTAAAAATGGGGATTAAGATTGTGATCCTCACCTGATTACCTGATTACCTTGTATCTACCCTAGCGTTTAGTACAGTGCTTGGCACGAAGTAATCACTTAACAAATACCATAATTATTATTAAAGGAAGAGAGGACTTCATCCGGAAAGACTTCTGGGAGAGACAAATACAAACACACTCACACACACACACACACACACACACACACACACACACACACACACACACACACACACACACACACACACACACACCCCCCAGAACTCAATTCCCAATCTGCTCTTTGTCATCCTTGCTGTTCCAAGCAGTGTCCCTTTGATCCAGAGAGGCTCCCTGATGGCTGGTTAGTATCTGAGTACCTCACCTGCACCATGTATCCAGATCCTCTAATCTTCAGAAGTAGTGTAGTCTAGTGGAAAAGGCACATCTTGGATGTCAGAGGACCTGGATTCTAATCTATGCTCAGCCACTTACCTGCTAGGTAACTTTGACTAGTCATTTAATTTCTCCATGCTTCAGTTCCCTCATCTGCAAAATGGGGATTCAATTATTGGTCTCTCTCCTACTTAGATTGTGAACCTACTATGAGATCTGATTACCTTATTTATTATTCACCCAGGGCAGACATCTCGGACTTGTCTCCTCAGGGCCTTCTCCCTTTTCTAGCAACATCTCCAGGGAATGACTGAGCCATGAGCTCCTTAACACTCACTGAGTCTTATGCTCATGATTCCAAACACTCTTCCTCCCTCAAGGTTCCTGACAATCTCAGTTATCCAGATACTGACAGTTGATGGGTTGATGGGGGCATATATTCAGGCGAAAGCTTGATATTCATGGGCTTGGGCAAAGATCAATTTTTCCCCCATCCCATGTACACAAGGCATTCACTGGCCCATGCTCCAGGAGGCAATCTGCACCCATTCTCAACAATCAGTTATACACGCTATTCGATTTCTCATTTTGACCATGCTATTGGTAAGTATGTTTACGTTTGCCACCCCACAAGAATGGAAGCTCTTTATGAGCAGGGAATAGTTGTGATGTACTTCCCCGAGATATTAGAGCTGGACCCGCCCAAATAGGTGCTCAGTAAAGATAATCTCTACTCCAACTATCAGGCAGGTTTTTGGGGACGAAGGCTAAGGGTCATAGCTAGGACAACCACGCTTCCGTTGTCCCGCGGGGAGGTGTCTGCCATCAACCCATGAAGTCATCTCAAGGATTGGGTTGTGACCCTCCCATGCCCGACTTCTCCCACAGCCGGAGATGTTCCTACCCAGCTCGTCTAGTGGGGGAGGAGTCACACCTCTCTGTCCCGCTCCAGTGAGCTGAATTGACAGTCCTCTGGCGTTATACAACAGGAGTCACAGCTCGGCCATGAGGAATCACACGCAAGTGACTGAGTTCATCCTCCTAGGGCTCACAGACGACCCGGACTTGCAAGCGGTGATTTTCCTCTTCATGTCTACCTCCTACGTACTGAGTGTCACCGGCAACCTGACCATCGTCACCCTCACCCTGCTGGACTCCCGCCTCCACACCCCCATGTACTTCTTCTTGCGCTGCTTCTCCTTCCTGGAGATCTGTGTCACCTCTGCCTGCATTCCCAGATTCCTGGCTACCATTGTCACGGGGGATAAGACGATTTCCTACAACTGCTGTGCAACTCAGCTATTTTTTGTCATCCTCTTGGGAGTGACCGAGTTCTTCCTCTTGGCTGCCATGTCCTACGACCGCTACGTCGCTATCTGCCGGCCGCTGCACTACATGACCATCATGAGCCAGAAAGCCTGCACCCTACTGGTCCTCTGCTCCTGGCTAATCGGGTTCCTGTACATCTTTCCTCCTGTTATCCTTGGCCTCCAATTGGACTTCTGTGGCCCGGTAGACATTGACCATTTCTTATGTGATGTCTCCCCCCTTCTCCTGCTCTCCTGCTCAGACACCGGCTTCCTGGAGCTGATGGCTTTCATCTTGGCCATGGGGACACAACTGGTCACCTTAATGCTAGTGGCCGTGTCCTACATGGCCATCACCCGCGCCATCCTGAGACTGCCCTCCGCTCAGCAGAGGAAAAAGGCCTTTTCAACCTGCTCCTCCCACATGGTCGTGGTCTCCATCACATACGGGAGCTGCATCTTTATGTACATCAAACCGTCTGCCAGGGACAGGGTGGACTTAAACAAGGGTGTAGCCGTGCTCTACACTTCCGTGGTCCCCATGATGAACCCCTTCATCTACACCCTACGAAACCAGCAGGTCAAGCAGGCCATCAGGGACCTGGTGCACCGAGTTGAATTTTCCGCCAAGGGGTGAGGATTCTTCAGCGATGAGATCCTACAGGAAAATCTGCAGGAGAAGAAGAGGGTCGACCAGAGACTCGGCACCTGCACATTAGCCTACTGTTTCATTCGCTATCTAACAAACATCCCTCTGTGCGCCCTCTGTGAGCCCCCACGCCCGCCCTCCTGGAAATCCCTCATCTGGCCAGGTTCTCTGCTGCCTCAGCCTTTTGTCCTCATCCACTCAGGGGGGAGTCAAGCCTTTTCACTTTATGTGAGAGGCATTCCGAGGTTTGTTCAGCGACTCTGTGCCGAAGCCAATAGAAATCTCCAGGTTCAATGTTTTTCTTTTCAAATCTCCATCTGTATCCGAGCTAATTGAGGACTTTTAGCAAGAGGCCCTTTAGCCATGCCTCGCTCCCTTTGCTCTTCCCCCCGCTACCCCTACCCCGCAGCACTTATGTATTTATCAGTAATTGTATTTATTTATATTGATGTCTATTTACTTGTATTGATGTATGTGTCGTCCCCCCTTCCCGCCCCAGACTGTGAGCTCGTTGTGGGCGGAGATTGTCTCTCATTATTGCTGTAGTATACTTCCCCCAAGCGCTTAGTACAGTGCTGTGCACACAGTGAACGCTCAATAAATAAGATTGAATGAATGAATGAATGAATGAGGAGCTACCTCATTGGTTATTACATCTGCCTACGTGTTTTGTTTTGTTGTCTGTCTCCCCCTTCTAGACTGTGAGCCAATTGTTGGGTAGGGACCGTCTCTATATCTTACCGACTTGCACTTCTCAAGCGCTTAGTACAGTGCTTTGCACACAGTAAGCGCTCAATAAATACGATTGAATTACAGGGAGGGGAAGCCAAAGGCTCACCACCTTTTACTCCCATCCTCTCACTTCCCTCTCTCACTCCCACCCTCTCTCTCTTCTGTCCCACTCCCACCCTCCCACTTCCCAACTCACTCCCACCCTCTCATTCCCCCTCTCACATGTATCCTTGACATATATGCATTGTCTCATTTATACTGTATTACACTGATTTCATCTGATTTGGGCAGACATTCCAATCTGTCCTATTTGTTCCGTTCCCTAACTAATCTTTGTTTTGACTCTGGCTCCCACTCTTTGGAAGTCATCTCCATCTATCTCCTCCATTTGATTGGAAACTACTGGCAAGTAGTAGTAGAGTGCCTAAGACTCACTAGACAGTCAATAGATTCTATTTGATTGATGGATGGATTGCCTAATACTCAGTCCGCCCTCAACATATACTATCAGCACTAAGTGATCAACAAATGCCATTTCATTGATTGATGGATTGCTTTGCACTAAATAGACTCTAAAAAGATACCATGACATCAACTGATGAATTGATTTCCACTTAGTAGGTGCTCAGTAAATACCAGAGATGGACGAAAGGAGTGATGGATTAATTTGCAGACCTGGAATCCCAGTTCATATGAGGCTGGGTGAGATTTAGGGGAAGAACATAGTAATATAAAACCAGAAGTCCTAGAAAGGGGCTGAGATTTAGGGGAAAGCCACAGGGAACATTGGGATCAGGGAAACAACACCGGACGACAGGCTGGGGGAAGCTAGTTAGCACCTGGTCTGTCATCCTTGTTGTTGTTCCCGGAAATGTTACCAAGTGGAGAGACTGATCCCAGGCCTTTCTCTCCCTACTCACCCGAGGCCTGGGCAAGGGAGTATGGTCAGCAGTTTCGGAAGGTCCTACCGGGAGGCACTAGATTGACTAATAATAATAATAATAATAATAATAATAATAATAATAATAATAATGGCATTTGTTAAGCGCTTACTATGTGCAGAGCACTGTTCTAAGCGCTGGGGGGGATACAAGGTGATCAAGTTGTCCCACGTGGGGCTCACAGTCTTAATCCCCATTTTACAGATGAGGTAACTGAGGCACAGAGAAGTTAAGTGACTTGCCCAAGGTCACGCAGCAGACATGTGGTGGAGTCGGGATTCGAACCCATGACCTCTGACTCCAAAGCCTGGGCTCTTTCCACTGAGCCACGCTGCTTCTCTAATCATTAATACTGATTTATTGATTGATTGATTGATTAACTGCCGGGCCAGCCCATGACAGTGGACTCCCACAGGAAAGAACAGCTCAAAATGGCGGCAGGGATACAGCTAGACCCAGAACCGAGTGTCAGTCTGTGTTCCCGTGGGGAACACATATTGTCACATGAGCTGCAGCAGTGGGCAGGGCATTAGCAACCTCCAAGGCGACTCTCCGATGGGGCTCTGGACATTCTGAGCTTCCGGGAAGCTGAATAAATGGACCTGTCATAATCTCCAGTCCACAACCACTGATCAGGCATCTGGGAGGGAGTGGACACGGAGGCGTCCCCCTGGGAGAGCCCCGATGACAGAAGAGGGGTGTGTCTGGGTCTCTCGGTCAGCTGCCCCTGTCTCAGCCCTGACCCGATAACACGGGGACCTGCGAAACGCCGGAGAGAAGGATGTGGGGAGCAGAGTGTCAGAGGGGCCTAAAGACAAGAATTATGTCTGGAAACTCTACCACGTTCTTTCGGGCGGCAGCTCCCCCAATAAGTGGGTTGATCAGAGCTAGAGTCGCCCTGGGATAAAGCCGTCCCCATTTCGGGCCAGGACACTCCAGCTAGCATCAGAGTCACAAGTTTCTGCAGTGTCCTGTCCTGCACAGGGCAGAGGGAAAAGGTACCTCACTTCTTTTCCCCGCCTATTCCTGTTTCCTTCTCAAACAAGAGGGAAGGACAGAAAGGTTGGGGAAGGGAGAGCTGAGGAAGGAGAACAGCCCGAGAGCTGTGGAAGGGAGAGCTTCGCTCCTGTACATGAGATAGACAAGGGAGGACCCACAGGGGAAGGAAGAGAGGGAGGGAAGGAGAGAGGAAGTGACAGATACTCTGCACACAGTAAGCGCTCAATAAGTACGATTGATTGATTCTCCCAGAGAGGTGCAACATAGAGAATTCAAGAGTCAACCGTTAGCTCCTACTCAGGGACCTTTAATCCCACACCTTCCCAGGAGGTCTCAGCCCATGGTCGCCTGTCCAGGTATTGAGCGCGAGCTGTTGACATGGGTAAGGCTTTAACACATCACTAAATCCTGTCGGTCCCACCTTCACAACATCGCTAAAATCCACCCTTTCTTCACTCTTCTTCCAAACTGCTACCACGTTAATCCAATCCCTCATCGTACCCCGCCTGGATTACTGCATCAGCCTTCTTGCTGACCTCCCAGCCTCTGTCTCTCCCCACTCTAGCCCATACTTCACTCTGCTGCCTGGATCATTTTTCTACAAAAACGTTGAGGACATGTCTCCCCACTCTTCAAAATACTCCAGTGCTTGTCCATCCACCTCCACATCCAACAAAAACTCCTCACTATTGGCTTTAAAGCAGGCAATAGCCTTGCCCCCTCCTACTTCACCTTGCTAGTCTCCAACTACAATCCAGACAACACATTTTGCTCCTCTAATGCCAACCTTCTCACTGTGCCTCCATCTAATCTATCTCGCCCACGTTGTCCTCCAAGGTCCTGCCTCTCCTCCTGTCTCAGTGGAACTCATCGCTAACACTGTCCTCCCTTTGAAGGTGGGAGAAAGTTATTCCCCTTTCCAGGAGTACCTATCAGCGCCCTCACCCGTCGTCCTATCCCTTTTTCCCACTGCCAGTCTCTTCATTTCACCGGGTCCTCCTCACCCACGAAGTCACCGGAGTCTGTCTACTTAACCATGAGGAGAGAGAGGCAAGGAGATAGAGAATGATAAAGATGACTGATAAATTGCATCTCCTAGTCCTATTGCCCCCCCGCCCCAAGCACTCAGTATACTGTACTGCTCACCGTGGCTTTCAGTAAATACCCTTGATTGACTGAATGGTAGGCGGTGTCTCTTTCCCTTCGTTTTTTCGCTTTCCTCGGCCTCTGGCTCCGTGTCAGAGAAGTGAGCCCCTTGTTTCTTCCACAGGAAAGTCCCGCGCACGGAGCCTTTGCTGCCGGGGGGCGTCTCCGGGCTGCCGTGGTCTCTTTTTGCCCGCTCCAAATCGTGGCCTGGGTTGAGTTCCACCGTGTGGGGAGGGAAATCCGAGTCTCGTCGACACCCCTGCGGCCTGCCTGGGGTGTGGGACCTGCAGCGCGGAGCGGGGGTTCCAAGCTGTCACCGCCGTGGACCTCTCACTGCCCTTCCCCTACCGCTCTCCCTTCTACCCTGCTGCACACCCAGAGAGTCTGAGCTGCCGCTGCTTTGGAGCCTCACCCTCGTCTGCAGGAGGCTCACTGCCCGAACGTGACTCCCCCGCAACCCCCAACCCCAGTCTCAGGTAAGGCTCCACTGTCGGACCGGCTCACGCAGCCCAGAACCACAGTCCCATTCACACGCACACACACCCTGACCAGAGACGCTCTGGCTTGTCCCCCAGTCCCTACCCTGGAGCGCAGCCTGCAGCGTCTCCTGGAGCAGCTGTTTCTCTAACGTCTTGGTATTTGGGGCTCTAACATGGCGGGCCAGGCCACAAGGTGGAAATAGATCGCCACCGACCTCTGGCCCACGTCCTGCCTCTGGCTTGGAATGCCCTCCCTCTTCATATCCGACAGTCGATTACCCCCGCCCCCGCTTCGGCCCCCCAACCACATTCGAAACCGTTCATTCGAACGGGTGAGGGTGCTGTTAGGGGCTTCAGGAAAGGCGAAAAACGTTCTCCCACCTCTCCGAGGGAAGACAGTACTAGCGATAAGTTCCACTAGGACAGGAAGAGAGGCAGAACCCTGAGGTCCAAAGCAGAAAATCCCACTAAGGGCGGTAAGCTCTTTGAAGGCAGGTATCATGTCTCTTTTTTATGGTACTTAATAATAATAATAATAATATGGCATTTATTAAGCACTTACTATGTGCAAAGCACTGTTCTAAGCGCTGGGGAGATTACAAGATGATCAGGTTGTCCCACGGGGGGCTCGCAGTCTTAATCCCCATTTTACAAATGGGGTAACTGAGGCACAGAGAAGTTAAGTGATTTGCCCAAAGACACACAGCTGACACCTGGGGGAACTGGGATTTGAATCCATGACCTCTGACTCCAAAGCCCGTGCTCTTTCCACTGAGCCACGCTGCCTACTTTGTGACAAGCACTGTACTAAGCGTTGGGGTAGATACAAGATAATCAGGATAGACACCGTCCCTGTCCCAGATGGTGAACACAATCAAAGTAGGAGGGTGTAGGATTCAAACCTCTGGCCTGGAATGCCCTCCCTCCTCACATTCACCAAACTATCTCTCTTCCCTGTTTCAAAGCTCTACTGAGAGCTCACCTCCTCCAGGAGTGCTTCCCAGACTGATCCCCCCTTTTCCTCTGTTCCTCCTCCCCTCCCATCGACCCTACTTCCTGCCTCTGCTCTACCCCCTTTTCCGCCTTAAAGCACTTAGGTATATTTGTACACATTTATTATTCTATTAATTTTATTAGTGATTTACATATCTCTATAATTCTATTTATCTATTTTGATACTTTTGATGTCTGTCTACTTGTTTTGTTTTGTTGTCTGTCTCCCCTTCTAGGTTTTGAGCCCTTTGTTGGGTAGGGATTGTCTCCGTTGCCGAATTGTACTTTCCAACTGCTTAGTACAGTGCTCTGCACACAGTAAGCGCTCAATAAATATGACTGAATGAATGAATGAATCCACATTTTTATGGTATTTGTTAAGCGCTTTACTGTGTGTCAGACTGTTCTAAGATTGGGAGTAGAAAAATATTACTTAGGTTGGACAGCGTTCCTGATTTGCCTGGGGGTCACAGTCTAAGTAGGAGGGAGTACAGGAGAACTGAGGCACAGAGAAGTTAACTGACTTGCCCATGGTCACCCAGCTGGCAAGTGGCAAAGCTAAGATTAATACACAGGCTGACTTCCAGGCCCGTGTTCCTTTCCTTTACACTAGGCCACGATGCTTCCCAGCTACTGCTTCCATTGTCCTCTCCCAAGCTCTCAGCACAGTGCTGGATCCCCAGTGGGAGCTAAGGAAATACAACTGATGGATTAATTGAATGTAAGTTCCATCCCCAAAAGAGCCCAATACTTCAACCACCCCTAGGCTTACACACCATTGGTAGAAGGAAGAGACCCATTACTCCATTTCCCTTGCTCTCCTCTTGGTCACCTGGGCTGGGAATTGACGGCTTGGAATGGCTGAGTTTTTGCCCCATCCTCCAACCCTCCAATCCTCCTCCAATCCAACCGGGGATTAAACTTTCGCAGCCAGAGCCAACAAAGAATCATTCATTCATTAATGTCTCCTGACTCGCCCCCGGGGAGACTTTCATTCTTCTTACAGTTGGTCCCCTTGTGCCCATATGGAACCAAAGAGCATAAAAGCCCCACTCTTGGTCCCGCCTTAGGTAGAGAAGCCCATCTCCTGCCCAAAGTGTCAAGAATGACTCCCCTGTTATGAGCTGAGAAAAGTTCTGATGCCTTCCTTCTCTCCTCTTTACCAGAGGATGCCGAAACTTCGGCATTGTTGGGCATAGATGGAATCACTTGTCCAATGGCGATGGGAGGGAGAGGAAGCGAGCAGGATCTGGAGAGGTGCATGTAAGCCTGGAGCAGGGGAACAGGTGGGAAATTCCAGGCAGGCATGGCCTTATCTCCTTGTCACTGCTCCGGGCCTGGGCCAACCCCCAGAATAAGGGCAGAGTGCTAGGGAAGGGAGGACCTCTCAGGGTCACCTTGGTCTATTCCTTTCCCGTTGTGAATTTCAGAACCTCAATCTGTGGAAGACTGCATCCACCTTCCCTCGATCCCTGCACTCCCGGAACCAGTGACCCTGTCCTGGAGTCCTCACTTCATAACTGGTAATTATCCGACAATAATCAATCAAAGGTATTTATTGAGGGCTTAATGGGCTCAAAGCACTTTACAAAACACTTTGGAGAGGTAAGCGCTTAGTACAGTGCTCTACACACAGTAAGCGCTCAATAAATACGATTGAATGAATGACAACAGAGTTGGTAGACACGTTACCTGACCACAAGAATCAAATAGTATAAAGGGGGAGGCAGACATAAATATAAATCCATAAATAAATTGCGGGTATAGCCATAGGTGTTGTATGGCTGAAGGTCGGGTGAATAACAAGTACTTAAAAGGTAAAATTCCAAGTGTGTAAGTGACGCAGAAGGGAGAGGGAGTAGTGAAAAAGAGGGCTTCATCCAGAAAGACCTTAGGGAGAGACAAATACACACACACACACACACACACACACACACAGAGAGAGAGAGAGAGAGAGAGAGAGAGAGAGAGAGAACTCTATCCCCATTTCACGCTATCATCCTTACTGTCCCAAGCAGGGTCCCAATAATAAAAATTAATAATAATAATAATAATTGTGGTACTTGTTAAGCATGTACTATGTTCCAGTCACTGTACTAAGCGCTGGGGGAGATACAAGGCAATCAATCCTGTTGGGTACAGTGTCAGTCCCACATAGGGCTCATAGTCTTAATCCCCAGTTTACAGATGAGGTGACTGAAGCTCTGAGAAGTTAAGTGACTTGTCCAAGGTCACACAGCAGACAAGTGGCTGAGCTGGGATTAGAATCCAGGTCTTTCTGGCCTGTCATGCTCGTGCTCTATCCCCTTTGATCCAAGGAGGCTCCCTGATGGCTGCTAAATCTTTGAGCATACTACCTACACCCTTAATCCAAATCTTTGAATCTTAAGAGGTAGTTTTGCCTGGTGGAAAAAGCATGGCCTGAGAGTCAGAGGACACGAGTTCTACTTCCTGCTCCAATACCTACCTGCTGTGCGACCTTGGGCCAGACGCCTACATTGTCTGTGCATCAGTTCCCTCATCTGCAAAATGGGGATTCAATTTCTGGTCTCCCTCCCACTTAGATTGTGAGTCCCAAGTGGGACCTAAGTATCTTATATCCACCCCATCGCTTAGTACAGTGCTTGGCACATAGTAAGGGCTTGACAAAAACACGCTGATTATTTAACCAGGGTTCTCAATAAATATTATCTTTAGTCCACCGTCAGACAGGATTTCTGTGCGGAACCTAAGGACCGTCTCCTTAGGTTAAATAAATAAATGAATAAATAAATAAATAAATAAATAAATAAATAAATAAATAAAATTTATTTCACTTCTAGATATCTATTCTATTTATTGTATTTTGTTAATATGCTTTGTTTTGTTCTCTGTCTCCCCCTTCTAGACGGTGAGCCCACTGTTGGGTATATTGCCAACTTGTTGCCAACTTGTCTCTATATGTTGCCAACTTGTACTTCCCAAGCGCTTAGTACAGTGCTCTGCACACAGTAAGCACTCAGTAAATACGATTGATTGATTGATTGATTGATTGACCGCGGCTGGGACCATCAGGCGTCCATTTTCCCGTGGAGAGGTGTCTGCCATAAATCCATGAAGTCATTTCAAGGATTGGGTCCTGACTCTGCCATGCCCAAGGTCTCGGGCACCGGGCCCGGAGTGGAAAACTCTAGGCATTTCGGAGCTGTCCCTGCACTTAATCTGGACCAAGAGATGACACAGTCCTCTGTCCCCCATCAGTGAGCTGGATTGGAGCTGGTGTTCTCCAACAGGAGTCGCAGGTCGGCCATGAGGAATCACACGCAAGTGACTGAGTTCATCCTCCTAGGGTTCACGGACGACCCGGACTTGCAGACGGTGATTCTCCTCTATATGTCTGTCACCTACGTATTGAGCATCACCGGCAACCTGACCATCGTCACCCTCACCCTGCTGGACTCCCGCCTCCACACCCCCATGTACTTCTTCCTGCGCTGTTTCTCCTTCCTGGAGATCTGCTTCACGTCTACCTGCATTCCCAGATTCTTGGCCACCATCACTACGGGGGACAGGACCATTTCCTACAACTGTTGTGCAACACAGCTATTCTTCGTATTTCTGCTGGGGGCGACCGAATTCTTCCTCCTGGCCGCCATGTCCTACGACCGCTATGTCGCTATCTGCCAGCCGCTGCACTATGCGACCCTCATGAGCCAGAATGTCTGCACCCTACTGGTCCTCTTCTCCTGGCTAACGGGGTTACTGGTCATCTTTCCTTCTCTGATCCTTGGCCTCCAACTGGACTTCTGTGGCCCGGTAGACATTGACCATTTCTTCTGTGACAGCTCCCCTGTACTCCAGCTCTCCTGCTCAGACACTGGATTCCTGGAGCTGACGGATTTCGTCTTGGCCTCGGGGACAATCCTGTTCACCTTGGTGTTAGTGGTGATGTCCTACATGGCCATCGCCCGGACCATCCTGAGACTGCCCTCCACTCAGCAGAGGAAAAAAGCCTTTTCCACTTGCTCCTCCCACATGGTCGTGGTCTCCATCACATACGGGAGCTGCATCTTCATGTACATCAAACCATCCGCTAAGGACAGAGTGGACCTGACCAAGGTGGTGGCCGTGCTCAATACCTCTGTGGCCCCCGTGTTGAACCCCTTCATCTACACCCTGCGGAACCAGCAGGTCAAGCAGGCCTTCAAGGACCTGGTGCACCGGTTTGGATTTTCCCCCAGGAGGTGAAAGCTCTTCCGTGATGAAATCCCACAGGAAAAGCTGCAGGAGAAACAGAAGTCCGACCATAGAGACTCAGTGCCTGTATATTAGCTTAATGCCTCATCTGCCGCCCAAAAAGAGGGACAGATAACCATCAGGTCCTCAGCAGGTGCTAAACAAATGCCATTTAATTGACTGATGGATGACTTTGCACTCAATAGGCTTTCAAAAATTACCCTGAGATCAATTTATGGACTACTTTGCACTCAGTAGGTGCTCAATAAATACCATTAATTGACTAAGGGAGTGACTGATTGATTGATTGATTGATTAAGAGGCCTGGAATCACATTTGGTTTTGGAGAAAATATGTTTTTATAAAACCAGAGGCTCTAGGAAGGGGCTGAGGTTTCATGGAGAGTCGCAGGGAGCACTGGGATTAGAAAACGGCACCGGATGACCAGCTGGGAGAAGCAGCATGGTGTAGGGAATAGAGCACGGCCCTGGGAGTCAGAAGGTCATGGGTTCTAATCCCAGCTCTGCCACTAGCCTGCTGTGAGACCTTGGGCAAGTCATTTCACTTCTCTGTGCCTCAGTTACCTCGTCTGTAAAATGGGGATTGAGGCTGTGAGCCCCATGTGGGACAGGGACTATGTCCAATCTGATTTGCTGGTATCCACCCAAGCGTTTAGTACAGTTCCTGGCACATAATAAGTGCTCAACAAATGCCATTATTAAATACCATTATTAGCACCTGGTCTGCCATCCTTGTCATTTCCGGAAATGTTACTAAGTGGAGAGAAATAGGTGGAAAATGGGTGCAAATTCAAACGCAAAGGTGATGCAGAAGGGAGAGGGAGAAGAGGAATTGAGGGCTTAGTCATGGAAGGCTTCTTGGGGGAGATATGCCATCAATAAAGCTTTGAAGGTGGGGAGAGTAATCATCTGTCGGATATGAAGATGAAGAACATTCCAGACAAGAAATAGGACGTTGGCGAGAGGTCAGTGAATTAATAAATCCATCTGTTCTAAAGTGCTGTGGGCCAGAGTATGACACAGAGTATGGACAGGCACAGGAAGACGACTGGGGTGATGGAAATTAATCAGGGAAGTTTTTCAGAGAACAAGAACAGTGTCTTTCATGGCTAGTTATAAAGAAGCAGCATGGCGTAGTGGCTAGGGCACAGGCCTAAGAGTCAGAAGGTCATGGGTTCTAATGTGCCACTTGTCTGCTGTGTGCCCATGGGCAAGATACTTAACTTCTCTGTGCCTCAGTTACCTCGTCTGTAAAATGGGGATTGAGACTGTGTCCAACCCGATCTGCTTGTATCTACCTCAGCGCTTAGTATAGTGCCTGGCACACAGAAAGGGCTTTGCAAACACCATCATTATTATACTGAACAGTTGGTGTCAGGACAGCCGGACTCCTGTCTGCAGTCAAGAGGGCCAAGCTGGCAGGCCTGGAAGCTTTACCCTCTGGTGCTCTGCTCTGTCCCCCTGCAGATCCCAGTCTGGGGTTGCTTTGCTCGTTAGCGTTCTCCTGGGTCTCTACTTTCTGAACCTCCAGTCACCTGATCTGCATTGGCATCCCTGGGGGGGTTGTGCTGCTAGCTCGTTAGCTGCATCCCCTGACTGCAGCCCACACTGAGCCGGTCCCCAGGATCAGTCACTGCGGAAGTAGCATCCTTCCTGGCCCATCCTTACTGTAGGATCAGTGAAGCTCATTCTTCCTCCCTCCAAGTCCTGATACCGTTTGCTAAGCGTTGAGAGTTTCAGCAATTTCCCCTCCTTCCCTGGCCCCATTTCCTTTCTCCTCCTTCCCAGTTGGGACCGTTACTGGCGAGTTGCCCCGGACCCTCGGGGGGTGGGGAGGGGCAATCCCCAGGAGACAGGCCCACCCTATTTCAATCAATAAATCAAACAATAACCTCCACCCAATCCACGATCCCCCCCCCCCCGCCCTTGGCAGAAATTCTCCCTGGGACGCTGACTCTCCCTGATAATTGTCTCAGGCTTCAAGAAAGGAGAAGGCCAGGAGCTCACACTCCTGCATCTCATATTATTATTATCGTAATTGTTATTATTATCAATATTAATAATTAATTGATTAAGAAATTACTATGCTGTCAACACAGGGGGAGGTACAAGAGAATCTGATCTGACACACTCCCTGACCTTCTCCTGGGCAAATTCAGGCAACATTCCTCATCGCCCCTCAGAGCTGACTCTTCCACCCCTGGGGCAACCAACATCTGTCCTCCTTTTTCCCCCAGTACACATCATAGAGATAGTACAATAATCATCATATAATAATAACGGTACTTATTAAGTGCTTACTATGTGCCAAGCACTGTTCTAAGTGCTGGGGTAGTTACAAGTTAATCAGGTTGGACACAACCCCTGTCCCACATGGGGCTCACAGTCTTATCCCCATTTTTTACAGATCAGGTTACTGAGGCACAGAGAAGATAAGTGACTTGCCCAACATCACACAGCAGACAAATGACAGATTAATACCTATGCAGACACATACCCACTAGTCCAATGGAAAAAGCACAGGACTGGACTTCAAAAGACCCAAGTTCTAGTCCCAGTTCTCCTTTTCTTAGGTCCATCACTTGACCTCTCTGGACTTCACTTTCCTCATATGTAAAATGAATCATATCCCTGTTCTTTCTACCTCTTTCACTGTGAGCCCTGTGTTAGGGCAGGAACTGTGTTGGACATGATTACCTCAGCATTTAGCCCAGTGCTTAGCATTCAGTCTGCATTTAATAAATTTGTCATAATAATTACCTTTCAATCTTTTTATCACAATCTGCATTTTGAGCACTTACTGGATGCCAAGAGCTTGGTCCTAGGTGCTGGGAGAAAAACAGAAGATATTTTAGGCAAATCTACTCCAGTTCCATTCTTCTTTTCTTTCTTCTCCCCCTCCCTCCCACTCCATGTCTTATTCATCCTCATTTCCCATATCCCCTGGCCCTCGGGCTCGTGCTCGTGCTCATCTGTGATGGAGAGAGGGAGGGTATGGCTGTACTCTCCAAAGCTCTCAGTACAGTATTTTACAAGCAATAGGAGCTCAAACAGTACTGTTGATTGATTGATTGAGGTGGATTAAAGATAACATCAGGTATTTTTTCTGTTGCCTGCCGTCCCTTTTAGAGTGTAAGCCTCTTGTGGACATGTTCTTGTGCTGTTAATGTACCTCCCCAAGTGCTTAGTAGAAAGCATTACTGTAGGTGCCAAATAAATACTATTACTACTACTGCCACTATTCCTACTAATGCTGACCTGAATATGCTTTCACATTTGGAAAAAATGGGTGGTGCATTTGGAGTGAAAGAGTTGAGTGGGATAGATGGAAAGAGGCAGGTACGCTAGCTGGAGGTGTTAGCTGGAGGCAGGTAGGGCCAGAGAGATGGGAGATGTGGGAGAGGTCTAACCAAGCTCAACCCTCCTGCCTCAGGGTCAGAGGCTTGCCCCAAGACCAGTCGCTTTCCCAGATGGACTCCCCAGGATAGGGGTGGGGAGCAGTAGGGATTGACATCGCTCTATTTTGGAGCCAGGATTGGCTCTTGCCCTGTTTGGCGTCTTTGGGCCTTCCAGCAATGCTGCATTAGTCTGTGCCTTCTCTCTGGGGACGGCCCCAAAGTTCCTACCAAAGCCGTCTGCGTTAGAGAGGCACCAGCTGCCGCCTGCAGAGACCAGTTCCCTGGGCTCCCAGTGTGGTCCATTGCTCCCTGAGTTTCCATAGAGATCAAGAGAGAGAATCCCGCTCTGACCTAGGGGAGGATCTGCCTGCATCGCCTCTCCAGAGAGCCCAGAGCCACCTGGGGGACAATTTCTTCTCTCCCAAAAATGTGCGTCTGGATATAGGCAGGCAAGCTTGCTCAGAGCCTCGGGTCCAGACCTAGTGTTAGGAAGGGGCCGGCTCTGGACCCGTTTGGGGAAAGAGAGCTGGGGTCTGGCTTCTGGCTCCTCAGCTTGTAATAGCAACCAGGGCACTCAGGATGGCCAGAATGGCTTCCCTTAGTCACCACTCCCGACCACCCGTGATCCAACCAGAGTCC
Organism: Tachyglossus aculeatus; assembly: GCF_015852505.1. NCBI lineage: Eukaryota > Metazoa > Chordata > Mammalia > Monotremata > Tachyglossidae > Tachyglossus > Tachyglossus aculeatus. Next base: position 58,822,651 of record NC_052075.1, read on the forward strand.
CACCCCACTACTCAAGATCCGGTCAGGATCTTGGGGTGAATCTCCCCCTAGGAGGAGGAGCTGAGAGAAAAAGAAGGAAGGTTAGGAGACTTGCCTTTTCCCGGAGTACCAGGAAATGGACAACAGGAATTGAAATAGCTCCTGGCCCTCAGGCAGATCCGTGGAGCCTTCACTAGAGAAGAGGTCCAGGGCTGACCCCGCAAACTGGATGTAATACCTGGATCACAGAGCCCAAGAAATGGTGATCATGAGCAGGTGCTGGTGAGATGAGAGTGAGGAGGGGATGGAGTGGGAATAGTGGGGATGAGGGGGAGGATAACGAGGCTGATGGTGAGGTTACTGAATGATGATGGAGAAGATGGTAAGGATAATGCGATGACGAGGATAGATAATGGGTGATGAACAATGGAGGTGATTGAGATGATGGGTAGGGATTATTGTAAGGATGATGGGGATGGGAGGGAGGTGATGATGGGGATGATGGGAATGAGGGTAGGGATGATCGAGATGCGTTGGGAGGTGAAAAGAAATTATGGTATTTGTTAAGCACTTACTATGTGCAAGGCACTATACTGAGCACTGGAGTGAATACAAGCAAATTGAGCTGGACACAGTCCCTTTCCTAGATGGGGCTCACAGTCCTTAATCTCCATTTTATAAATGAGGTAACTGAGGCAGAGAGAAGAGAAGTGATTTGCCCTAGGACACACAGCAGACAAGTGGCGGAGATGGGATTAGAACCCAGTATCTCTTGACTCCCAAGTCCGTGCTCCATCCACTAGGCCATGGCACTTCTGATGGCAAGGTGAGGATGTTGAGGATAAGGTTGGGGATAATGAGAATAAGGAGGGAGATGATAGTGGGGATGAACGTGAGGATGACAGATGAAGATATCAGTCGGGACAGTGAGGATGAAGAATGATGGGCGCATGAACGGTGGGTAGCCCTGTTGGCTAAGAGGGGACAATCAGAGCCCTGGTTGAAGCCGACCCAGCCCTATGATGCTCCTTTCTGCACTTCGACTAGATCTTTGAGTGAGCACAGCCCAGCTCAGGGAAACTTCATTTTTCCTCTAAGGCTTACCATGTCCTGGGAAGCAGCGTGGCTCAGTGGAAAGAGCCGAGGCTTGGAGTTAAGAGGTCGTGGGTTTTAATCCCGGCTCTGCCACTTGTCAGCTATGTGATCTTGGGCAAGTCACTTAACTCCTCTGTGCCTCAGTTACCTCATCTGTAAAATGGAGATTAAGACTGGGGGCCCCATTTGGGACAACCTGATTACCTTGTATCTATCCTAGAGCTTAGAACAGTGCTTGGCAATTAGTAAGTGCTTAACAAATACCATAATTATTATTGACAAGTATTCCATTACACCAATCAATCAATCTATCAATCGATCCAACAACAGTATGGATTGAGCCCCTACTAGACTCAAAGCATAGGATCAAGTGTTTGGGAGAATACAACAGAAGTAGGCATAAACTCCGCCCTCAGGTTGTTTACACTCTAGTGAATCAATCAACTAATGGCACTTAATGAGCACTTACTGTGTGCAGAGCACTGTACTAATGCTAGGGAGAGTACCACAGAGTTAGTAGACATGATTTCTGCACTTGAGGTGCTTATAGTCTGGCTGGGGAGGCAGAAACTGAGACAATTTACAGACAAGAGGTAGCGATGGAGTTTAGTGATCTCTATGTAAGTATTACGGGTGAAATATGTCTTTAAGTACTTAGAGGTTGTGGGTGTACTGAAGAGGCAGTAGTGTGGAATTGGGATGGAGAGATGAAAGATGAATCTGGGAAATCTTCTTAGAGGAGATGTGACTTCAGATGGGCTTTGAAGATGAGGAGAGGTAGGTGAAGCAGTGTGAAGCAGCATGGCCTAGTGGATAGAGCACTGGCTTCTAATTCCGGATCCACCACTCGTCTGCTGTGTGACATTGGGCAAGTCACCTAACCTCTCTGTGCCTCGGTTACCTCATCTGTAAAATGGGGATTAAGACTGTGAGCCCCCTGTAAGATAGGGGCTGTGTACAACTCAATTACCTTGTTTCTAACCCAGTGCTTAGTACAGTTCCTGGCATATAGTAAGTACTCAAAAAATACCAAATATTATTATTATTATTGTTTTATTATTATTACTAATGATCTGCAGGGTGTGAAGAGGAAAGGAGTTCCAGGCAAGAGGTCAGCAGCAGAAGAGATGAGACCAATGCCCATTGAGTAGGCAGGTTTGAGTGCAGTGAAGCATGTGGGCTGGCGTGTAAAGGGAAAAGAGAGGGGATAGTTACAGCACTTAGCACAGTGTCCAACATATAGTAAATGCCTAACAAATACCATAATTATTATTTTCAATTATTGTAGATAGGAGGAGAGAGAACCGATGGACTGCCTTAAGGCCAGTGGAGGACTCATTCTTGACTATGGCCACCTTCTGTTGAGAAGACATTCCTGAGGGCCCCTGGAATCGAGCCAGAGGAGAATGTGCCAAGAGCCTGGGCTGTGAACGCTGAAGAGAAACAACATGACCTAGGGAAAGAACCTGGGCTTGAGAGTCGGGAGACCTGGTTCAAATCCCAGTTCTGCCATTTCTCAGCTGTGTAATCTTCGGCAAGTTACTTCACTTCTCTGTGCCTAAGTTTCCTCATCTGTAAAATGGGGATTCAATGCCTCTACTCCCTCCCATTTTTAGACTGGGAGCCCCGGGAAGGGCAGGGACTGGGTCCGACCTGATTATTTTGTATACACACCAGTGCTTAGTACAGTGTTTGGCACATAGTAAGCGCTTTACATATCCCACAATCATATTATCATCTCCCCAGGAAGTAGGACCTCTGCTACCTTGGGTGTTTGGTTCCACTTCTGAGGACTCTTCACCCAAGCTTCAGAGCTCAGGCTGTACTTGGTACAACAGTAAACACCTCTCACTCTGGGTCGGTAAAGAGAGGCACTTCAGGACACCTCTCTCTCTCTCTCTCTCTCTCTCTCACACACTCTCTCTCTCTCTCTCTTTTTACACAGGACCTAGTAATTAATAATAATAATTGTGGTATTTGTTAAGCTTTTCCCTCCCCTCCTCCCTCCCAGGTTCCCCACTCTATCCTTCTTCTCTTCCTCCTTCTTGATCCCTACCCCGCTCCCAGTTTTTTCCTCTTCACATTCATTTCTCTCCTTTCTCCTCAGATCAGGTAGACATCCTGATGGGAAACCAGACCAGAGTGACTGAGTTCATCCTCCTGGGGCTGACGGAGGCCCCTAAGTGGCAGGCGCTGACTTTCTTCTTTCTGTTTATCACCTATGCTCTGAGCATCACCGGGAACCTGACCATCTTCACCCTCACCTTGCTGGACTCCCGCCTTCACACCCCCATGTACTTCTTCCTGCGCAGTTTCTCCTTCCTGGAGCTCTCCTTCACGTCCGCCTGCATTCCCAGATTCCTGGCCGTCATCGCCACAGGTGACAGGACCGTCAGCTTCGCGGGCTGTATGACTCAGTTCTTCTTCGTCATCCTGCTGGGGGCGACGGAGTTTTTCCTCCTGACCGCCATGTCCTACGACCGCTACGTCGCCATCTGCCAGCCCCTACACTATACGACCGTCATGAGCCGGGGCGTCCGCACTCTTCTGGTCCTCTGCTCCTGGTTGGTCAGTTTCCTGGGCACCTTTCCCATGACCATGCTGATCAGCCGGCTCGACTTCTGTGGGCCTAACATCATTGACCATTTCGGTTGCGACTACGGGCCCCTCCTGCAGCTCTCCTGCTCTGACACGAAATTCCTGGAACGGATGTTTTTCCTCTTGGCCTTGATGATGCTCCTAGTCACCCTGGCACTAGTGACCGCGTCCTACACGGCTATCTTCCGCGCCATCCTGAGACTGCCTTCCGCCCAGCAGAGGAGAAAGGCCTTTTCCACCTGCTCCTCCCACATGGTCGTGGTTTCCATCTCCTATGGCAGCTGCATCTTTATGTACATCAACCCATCTCCCAAGGCAGGGGTCACCTTCAACAAGGGGGTGGCGGTGCTCAACACGTCCGTGGCCCCCATGCTGAACCCCTTCATCTACACCCTGAGAAATAATCAGGTCAAGCAGGTCCTCAGGGACCTGGTGCACCGGATTGAGTTTTTCTCCAGGAAATGAGAGAAGACAGGTTGGGATGGGGCGGTCTCCCGCCTCTACCACTTGCCTGCTGTGTGACCTCGGGAAAGTCACTTCACTTCTCTGTGCTTCAGTTCCCTCATTTGTAAAATGGGGGTTAAAGGTGTGAGTCCCACGTGGGACAACCTGATTACTCTGTATCCACCCCAGCGCTTAGAACAGTGCTTGGCACATAGCGCTAAACAAATATCACAAATTTATTATTATTATAAAGAAAAAGCTGCAGGAAGTAACTCTTTAGATTTTAGCTTCCACCCTTCAACTAATCAGTCAGTCAATAGTATTTATTGAGCTCTTACTGTATGCAGAGCATTGTATTAACCGCTTGGGCGAGTACAATATAACGCAACTGGTTGGCAAAGTCCCTCCAGAACGAGGTTCATGCTTAGGCGGGGAGACAAACATTAATGTAAATAAATAAATTAGGGATATGAACATAAGTGCTGTGGAGCTGAGGGAAGGGTGAATAAAGGGAGAAAATCCAACTATCTCCTGCTCCCTTCCCTTCCACCTGCATGAACTTCCCCAGCCTCCTCCTTCCTCCTCTGCCCCTCACACCTCTGGCCAACCACTCGGACCCTGGACGTTTAATCTTCCCCCTCTGGCCCAGTCACGCTGCTTCTGTGCTCTTCCCTTCAAGCCACCTCTTCCAGAAAGCCTTTCTGGATTCAGCCGGCAGGAATAGAGGAGGTTCCCTTCGTTGGGTGACCACACACACACTCTCTCTCTCTCTCTCTCTCTCTCTCTCTCTCTCTCTCTCTCTCTCTCTCTCTCTCTCTCTCTCTCTCCTCTCTCTCTCTCTTACTCCCCTTCCCCTCCACATCTGAAACAAAACGGGCCAAGAAGTCACTCAAGGAATCCCCTTAGCAAGATGAGTCCTACCCTAGCCTTCCTCTGAGATTCGAACCAACAACTGTCAGTCAGTCAGTCAGTCATATTTATTGAGAGCTTACTAAGCGCTTGGTAGAGTACAAAGTCTAGAGCCAGATCTTGGTAGAGCCAGATTCCACCTCTCCCTGGCCCTGCAACGGGAGATAGGGCTCAGGAATAAGCAGCGTAGTCTACTGGGTACAGCGCGTGCCTGAAAGTCCGAAGGACATGGATTCTAATCCTGGCTCTGCCACTTGTGACTTGGGCAAGTCACTTAACTTCTCTGTGCCTCAGTTACCTCATCTGTAAAATGGGGATAAAGACTGTGAGCCCAATGTGGGACGTGGATTGTGTCCAACCTGATTAGCTTGTATCTACCCCAGCGTTCAGTACAGTGCCTGACACACAGCATGGCTTAGTAGATACCTTAGTAGATAGGAGGCCTTCCCAGACTGAGCCCCCTCATTCCTCTCCCCCTCGTACCCCCTCCATCTCCCTCGTCTTGCCTCCTTCCCTTCCCCACAGCACCTATATATATGTATATATGATTGTACATATTTATTACTCTATTTATTTATTTTACTTGTACATATCTATTCTATTTATTTTATTTTGTTAATATGTTTGGTTTTGTTCTCTGTCTCCCCTTTATAGACTGTGAGCCCACTGTTGGGTAGGGACCATCTCTATATGTTGCCAACTTGTACTTCCCAAGCGCTTAGTACAGTGCTCTGCACACAGTAAGCGCTCAATAAATATGATTGATTGATTGATTGATTGATACAGCAGCGTCCTGGGAGTCAGAAAGACCTGGGTTCTAATCCCAGAACCGCCACATGTCTGCTGTGTGACCTTGGACAAGTCACTTAATTTCTCTGTGCCTCAGTTACCTCATCTGTTAAATGGAGATAAGTATGTAAGCCCCATGGGGGACAGGGACTGTGTCTAATCTGATTAACTTGTATCTACCCCAGAGCTTAGAACAGTCCTTGGCACATAGTAAGAGCTTAACAAGGACCATAATTATTAAATACCATTAAAAAAATGGACGGGGCTCACGGGGCAAAAGCAGTAGCAGCAGCAGCAGAGACCAGGACCGAGGAGCAGGGGGGCAGGGGAATGACCGGCTAGTAGTTCAGCAAGTTTTCTGACTATATAAGACCTCTGGTCTTCAGTCCCTGGCTCTCCCCTGCCTCCACCCTACCCCCAATAAGATCCTTGGAACAGCCCTAGGCTCGGCGTTGCCTAGGAGACGCAAGAACAGGTTGGGAAAGTATCTTCCCGTCGCCTCCTCCCTGCTTCCCCTGGAGGGGGACCCTGGGGCTAGCAGAGGTATAAATGAGGGAGGGGCCTGGGAGAGCTCGTTATCGGCTGGAGGAAGAAGCATCTGACTGAGTAACTTCAGTGTCTCTGCCTGGTCCTGACGCCCTGTTGCCCTCTATTCTCATCACCTGAGGGAGGCCCAGACCTTGTCCGCAGGTGAGCAAAGAGCAAGGGCCCCGAGTGATCCCTGGTTGCGGGAGGGAGGGTCTTGGGGAGTACCAGTTTCGACAGGGCAGTGGGGTTTGCCAACAATAGTTCCCATCTCAGAAGTCTTGGTTTTCTTATCTGTGAAATGAGAGGAGACATCATCCCTCTGGGCCTTTTGGCAAGGGATGCGGCGGTCATGAAAGTGAACAGCAAGATAGTGGGGACGTGGGTGAGTGTACTTGAGGGGGAAATGGGTGAGTGAAATCGAGAATGTGTGCGTGTGTGCTTGTATGGGAGTGGGAGGGAGAGAGAGAGGATGTACATTTATGGGAGTCACTTTGTGAGAAAGTGGGGGTATGGGAGTGGGAGAGTATATGTGGAGGGGGCGTATGTGAGAGAGTTTGTGGGGGAGTGGCGTGGGTGTATGTGAGAAAGAGTTTGTGGGCGGGTGTGCCTATGGATATACGTGCATGTGCACTGCTGATGGGTCACTGTTTGATATTCCAGTAACGTGACCCAGAGTTCTGGGGTTGCAAGAGGAGGCTGGGACCTACTGGCGCCCCGCCCCTCTTGTGACTCCCTGAGTCTCTCCCCCAGGTTAAAGAATCTCTCCCCCAAGTCATAAAGTCTCTCTGCCATGTCAGGAAGTATCTCCATTGTGTCATAAGAAGTTTCCTCCCCAGGTCAGAAAGTCTCTTGGACATTTCAGGGAATATGTCCCCCAGATCAGAGGAAGCAACTTCCCCAGTTCAGAGTCTTTCTGTCAAGTCAGGGAGCATCCATAATTCAATCAAATCAATCAGTGGTATTTGTTGAGTTCAGAGCACTGTAGTAAGCACTTGGAGAATGCAATACAATAGAATTGGTAGACACAATCCCTGCCCACAAGGATCTTGCAGTCTAGAGAGGGAAACAGACAATAAAATAAATTTCGTATAGGGAGAATGAGAGGCAATAAAGACATGTAAGTGTTATGTGGGTGATTATCAAGTGTTTCAGCAGTACAAATCCAACCAATATGGTGTAGTGGATAGAGCACCCTCCTAGGAGTCAGAAAGGTCATTGTTCTAATCCCGGCTCTGCCACTTGTCTGCTATGTGACCTTGGGCAAACCACTTGACTTCTCTGGGCCTCAGTTACTGACTGTGAGCCCCTGACTACCTTGTATCTACCCCAGCGCTTAGAACAGTGCCTGGCACATAGTAAGCGTTTAACAAATGCCATAATAATAATATTTATTATTATTAAATGCAAAGGCGACACAGAAGATGGGAGTGGAGTGAATAGCAAAAAATGAGGGCTTAGTCAGAGAAAGCCTTTTGGAGGAGATTTAATTGTAGGAGGGTTTTGAAGGTGGGCAGGGCGGTGGTCCATCGGATATGAAGGGGGAAGTCGTTCCATGCCAGAGGGAGGACGTGGGCAAGGGGTCGACTGAAAGATAGAAGAGATTGAAGTACAATGAGTAGGCTGGAGTTAGAGGAGCTAGGTATGTGGTCTGGTTTGTAGTAGATCCGCGAGGTAAGGTAGGAGGGAGAGAGCTGAGTGCCTTCAAACTGATGGCAAGGATTTTTGTATGATATGGAGATGGATGAGCAGCAAGTTAAGGTTTATGAGGAGTGGCAAGATACGGATGGAACTCTTTTTGAAGAAGGATCCGGGCAGCAGAGTTAAATAATAATAATAATCATGACATTTGTTAAGCGCTTACTATGTGAGAAGCACTGTTCAGGGGGGATACAAGGTGATCAGGTTGTCCCACGTGGGGCTCACAGTCTTAATCCCCATTTTACAGATGAGATAACAGGCACAGAGAAGTTAAGTGACTTGCCCAAAGTCACACAGCTGGCAAGTGGCAGGGCCGGGATTAGAACCCGTGACCTCTGGTTCCCAAGCCCGTGCTCTTTCCACAAGATTGGGTAGAGACAGGAGGCAAGGAGGTTAGCCAAGAGGCTGATGTAGTAGTTGAAGCAGGATGTTTAGATGCTTGGATCTGCATGGTGGCAGTTTGGATAGAGAGATAAGGGCGGACTTTAGAAATGATAAGACGGTAGAATGACAGGATTTTGTGACAGATTGAATATGAGGGTTGAATGAAAAAGATGAGTCTAGAGTAGTGACACGGTTACGGGCTTATGAGATAAGGAGGATAGTGATGTTGTCTACAGTGTTGGGAAAGTCAGGGGGAAGATAGGGTTTGAGTATCTCCTCCAGGTCAAATAGTCTCTCCCCAAGGTTTTAGAGTCTCTCCTCCATCGGAGAATCTCTCCCTGCTGTCACAGAGCCTCTTTCCGGGCGGTCAGAAAGCCTCTCCCTCTGTCAGAGAGTGTCTCTCCCCCTGTCAGAGGGAATCTCTCTTCCATGTCAGAGGGCCTCTCTTCCCTATGACAGGGAGCTCCAGGAAGAGGCCTAGGCCGTTGTCCGGCCATCCGCAGGAGTGACTGCCAAAGAACCCGGGATCTAAGGGCACCCCGGGGCCGGGGGAGGCAATGGGATGCCCGAAGGGGCCGTGTCCCACGACCCTCTTCTCTCCCTCCCCGCTCCCGCCAGGCCCCCAGATCCCAGCCTGCCCCACGGGCATGGCCGACGACAACCGCACGGCCCTGACGGAGTTCCTCCTTCTCAGTTTCTCCGATTTCCCGGACCTGCGAACCCCACTCTTCAGCGGGGTGCTGGCCGCCTACCTGGCCACCCTGCTGGGCAACGTGGTCATCATCCGCGTCACGCTGGTCGACCGTGCGCTCCACACTCCCATGTACTTCCTGCTGCGCCACTTGTCGGTTCTTGAGATCCTCTACACCACGGACGTGGTGCCCAAGACGCTGGTCGACCTGCTGGCCCCCAGACCGGCCATCTCCTTCGGCGGCTGTGCAGCCCAGATGTTCTTCTTCATCGTCCTGGGCATCACCGAGTGCTGCCTGCTAACCGCCATGGCCTACGACCGCTACGTCGCCATCTGCCGTCCTCTTCACTACCCTCAGCTTCTCAGTCGGCCGGCCTGCCTGCGCCTAGTGGGGACCTCCTGGGTCCTGGGGGTCCTTACGGCCTCCACCCACACCTCCCTCATCTTCTCCCTGCCTTACCGCGGGGTCCCGACCATCCCCCACTTCCTGTGTGACATTCTGCCCGTGCTGCGTCTGGCCGGATCTGGTCGGCAGAACAGCGAGGCCTCCGTGCTAGCAGCTACCGTGGTATTCATCCTAGCCCCTTTCTCCCTAATCGTCGCCTCTTACGCCCGCATCGCCGCCGCCATCCTCCGCCTGGCCTCGTCCTCGGGCCGCCGCCGGGCCTTCTCCACCTGCTCCTCCCACCTCCTGGCCGTCTCGCTCTTCTTCCTCACCACCAGCGTCACCTACCTCCGGCCGCGGGCCTCCACCTCCGCCGCCACCGACCGCGTGCTAAGTCTCTTCTACACCGTGGTCACCCCCATGCTCAACCCTGCCATCTACACCCTCAGGAACAAAGAGGTGGTAGGGGCCTTGGACCGCATGTTGAGGAAGCAGAGGCCGGTGCCACCCCCTTGAGGGCGAACCGGGAGGTCAAGAGGGGGGCGCGGGGAGGTGATCTCCTGGCTCTCTATTCTCGGGGGTTTTGAGGGATAGGGCCTTCTCTTCTGGGGGTTCAGGCTCCTTCCCAGTCGCACAAGAGGATCCCAGGAGCGAAGCAGAGGGGACCTGGCCAAGAGATCGTGGCCCTCAAGCATTGTGGCTTAGTAGGTAGAACACGGGCTTGGGAGTCGGAGGTCATGGATTCTAATCCCGACCCCACCACTTGTCAGCAGTGTGACTTTGGGCAAGTCACTTCACTTCTCTGTAACTCAGTTACCTCATCTGTAAAATGGGGATTAAGACTGTGAGCCCCACGTGGGACAACCTGATTACCTTGTATCTACCCCAGCTCTTAGAACAGTGCTTGACACATAGTAAGCATTTAACAAATACCGTAATCATCTCATTGTGGGGAGGGGGATCTGACCCCCTGGGTCATCTAGGACATTCGCAGCTGGGGGGATTGAGGCCAGACCAAGGGACTGCTAGGAAACCTCCGGGTATGTTTTGGGGAAGGCAGGGGCGTTTCCTTCTCTAGAGAGGCTGAGAGGGATGGTGGTGTCTCCAGGAGGCAAGCGGATGAACTAAATGACCTCAGGGGGTGGGGCGATTAGTGGTCGGGAGATGACTAAACGGGGGAGCAATTAACGCCCCGGGGGCATGGGGAAGGAGCGGGATAGGAGGCGAAGATTGAAGCTGGGCTTCTCCCAATCCCTCCCACCCTCTCCGCCTTTCCCAGGAAGAGGGACCTTCTCTCAGCACCAAGGACAGCAGCTCTGGCTCCCTGTGACCTCGGGTTGCGCCTGGGAGAGCGGTAAAACGCGCTGAGCACAAGGACGGAGGATGGACTCTCCCCATTCCAGCCTCAAAAGCCGACACGGCGTCGACCAGCTGAAATCAGGTCACCCTCTCTCCCTCCCACAAAGAAGGATGTGTGTGGCTTAGTGGAAAGAGCCCGGGCTTGGGAGTCAGAGATCGTGGGTTCTAATCCCAGCTCCGCCACTTACTGGCTGTGTGACTTTGGACAAGTCACTTGACTTCTCTGTGCCTCAGTTACCTCATCTGTAAAATGGGGATTAAGACTGTGAGCCCCACGTGGGATAACCTGATAAGCTTGTAACCTCCCCAGCGTTTAGAACAGTGCTTTGCACATGGTAAGCGCTTAACAAATACCTGATTACCTTGTATCTACACCAGTGCTTGGCACACATGGTGGGGCAGGAAAAGATTAAGAGGTTCTGGAGCCAAAGTGAAAGAGGCCAAGACTAAGGGCTGATCTTAGAACTCACCGACCCTGTCGGAAAGCTGCTCTCAATCAATCAATCAATCAATAATTATGGTATTTATTGAGCACTTACTGTGTGCAGAGCACTGCCCTAAACAGTTCCCATGACCTACCTTCCTAACCAGCTCCCCCCACCCCGTTTCTTATCCAGCCCCGATCCCCACCACAACCTCCCCCAATTCACATTGAATTCTTATTTTATAAAACGAACCCCAGGACAATCCCAATTAAAGGTTAATCTAGGTTGTCGCTTTTGCTTGCCGGAAGCCCTCCCTGCCTCTTGGGAACACCTTACACTCAGACAAGACGCGTTCGGTTCAAGTTTGTTTGGTCAGCCTCTTCTTCGGGTCGAAGTGGATTCAAGCTCTGAGCGCATGCTCCACAAGGAGAAAAGATAAATGGATTTGCATTTACCCATGTTAAGGACCAGTATCAGACTAAGGTTTGTCTGAGGTTTCCTCAGAGGATCCCTGTTTCCTCATTACTGTTGCTATTAGATTATATACTCCAGACTGAGGAAAACTTCAGATTCTGGCTATTACACTTCGGTATAGTATATAGATATATACTGTATATACCGGTGCCACCCCCTTGAGGACGAACCGGGGGGCCGGGGAGGGGGGCACGGGGAGGTGATCTCCTGGCTCTCTCCTCTCAGGGGTTTTGAGGGATAGGGTCTTCTCATCTGGGGATTCAGGCTCTTTCCCACTCGCTCGGGAGGATATGAGGAGTGAAGCAGGGGGGACCTGCTATATACTTTCATATCTCTTTTATATATTTTCATATCTCTTTTATATACTTTCATATCTCTTCACATATTTCACATATTTCATGGGTGTATATACTTTCATATCTCTTTTTCTACAAAGTCCGAGAAATCTGTCGTTGTGAACTCCTCACCTCGACATTAAGGCAACCCAATCAGCTGCAGGTGAACCCTGCAGGAAGCAGGCCAGCAGCAACCACTCGCCCCACCTTCAAAGTTTCCCATACCCTCAGAGATAATAATAATGGTAATAATAGTTTTGCAACCTCTTCCCAGCGTCCCTAGACAGGCCAGGTGAGAAGCACTGAATATGGGGAGCGACAGAGTTTGGAACTTCCCTTAGATTTCGGGGCCGGGGCAACAAAAGGAGTGAGCTACCCTGTCACAATGTCAGGGAACTGGGATCGGGAGGAAGCAGAGACGGACAGGAAGCCGGACCGCATCGGCGGGGATTAACACTTTTAATAAATAGAACCCCGAACCCTGCCCGGAGAACGGTCCTGGGGGGCAGGGAAGAGGGGGAGCCCGGGATATAAGGCACTTTGCTGGGAGACAGAAGCCCCGGAAGATCCAGGGACAGGGATTCCATTGGCAAAGGATTAATGGGAGCTGAAGAGGGAAGGGGAGGACTCAGAAATTCCCTCGGCCCCACCCCCAGGGCTGGGCAGCTTCATGCCAGGTTGAAGCCAGCAACGGGCACGGGACAGGGGAACGGGACGGTGAGAGTTGGGAGGGTCACGGGGGAGGGGTGATGGGACACAGTATATTTCCAAGGAAAAGAACCCGGAAGGGAAGGGCCAAGAGGGGGAGGGGAAACCCATGCTCTAACCTGCCCCCCCCTCGCAGAACAAGCTAGTCAATCGGAATAGGGAGGGGCGGGGCTTGGCTCATAAAGGGGCGTGGCCACCCGAGCCCCTCCAGGGGGCTCTGGGCTTCTCCTCCCCCGACTCCCCAAAGCCATCTCAGTGCTGGACAGGGGTTGGGGCGAGGCTAAGCGGTGCCCGGGGCTAGGTGCCCGTCGGTGCCCTCGCCCCAATTGGTACTCCAGTCCTTCCGCTGGATCGTGCCCGTTTTCTCCTCCTTGAACAACTGTCGGTCCTCCCGGGGGATCTTCACTGCGTGGTACTGGGGCACCACGGCCTCTGGACGGCGACGTGCCCGCTTGAAGAACCCCACCTGGGTGGCCGGGGAAGGGCCAGTGAGCCCCGGGGGCACGGAGGGCAGAGGCTGCCCTTCTTCCTTCTGCCTCACCACCCCCGCGGGGAGAGGGAGAAAGAGGGAAGGAGCCGGCACCTCAGGAGGGGAGAGGTTGAGGGGAACGGATGAGACAGCAGAAGGGACTTCCGAGGGACCGGAGGGTGGGAGAGGGAGGGGGAAGCGTCTTCCCCAGGTCTATCTGCGCGGGAGACGTCGCTATATGGACCGGGAGCGCAGGGGCAGGGGCGAGCCGGAATGACCTCAGAGGTCTCCAGTTGCCAAAAAGTGGAGCCTCCTCGCCCATTGGTGGCCACAATCGGAATCCCAGGAGGAGCTGTTTTCCTCCAGATTGGGAAGTGGGCAGGAGCGGAGGGAAGAGGCGGATGCACCCACGGGTCCTTGTCCCTCGCACATGCTACCATACGTGCACACGCATCGTTTTCCACTCCGGGATGCGCACGCACATGCTCCTACACGTGCACAGTCATTTCGCTGCCCTTGCATTCAAAAGTCGCATCCTGCCTACGGTCCTGTGTGGCTGAATGGATGTACACACTTGGCCCTGGAATATCTTCACCAGCCCCTTGGCACTTAGCCTTTGTACACCTGGCCCTGACACAACTACACACCTTCCCTGATACACCTGCCCCGGTATACATCGTTCTGACACACCCATGCACTTGGTCCTAGTACCCCCTGCACCTAGTCCTGACACACCTGGCCCTGGCACACTCATAATAATAATAATTTTGATATTTGTTAAGCGCTGACTATGTGCCAAGCACAGTTCTAAGCGCTGGGGGAGATACGAGGTAATCAGGTTGTCCCACGTGGGGCTCACAGTCTTAATCCCCAGTTTCCAGATGAGGTAATTAAGGCCCAAAGAAGTGAAGTGACTTGCCCAAAGTCACACAGCTGTTAAGTGGCAGAGCCGGGATTAGAACTCATGACCTCTGACTCCCAAGCCCGCACTGTTTCCACTGAGCCACGCTGCTTCTCTAAGGACACTCATGTCCTTAGCCCTGGCACACACGCCCCTGACACATTCATACATCTGGTCGTGGCTCACCTAGTCAGGGCACAATCCGGTACCTGGCCCTGGCGCACCTAACACTGACACAATCGTGCACCTGGTCCCAACACACCCGGCCCTGACACCCTGATGCACTGGCACACCTTGCCCTGCTACACCTCGCCCTGGTAACACCTTTGTATGTTTGTGTGCTCTTGAACTCACGGGCGCCATCCCACCTGGCTCTTGCGTGAGCCCCCTCCCACACTTACCAATGCCCACCAGTTTGGAATGTGGCCGGAAACCCTTCACCCTCCCCGCCATACAAACACACACACACACACACACACACACGTGCGTGCATGCGCGTGCCCGTCCGTTACCCCGAGGCCTCCGAGCCACCGCCCTCGGCAGCCGAAGGCTGCATCGCCAGCCGGGCGCGGTGGTAGCTTGTGGGGGGCTGCGCGTCCCCGGCCGTCCGGCGGAAGAAGCCGCACTGGGGGGAGGGGGAGGAGGGGAGGAGGCTGAGGCAGATGAAGTCGGGGGGTCGAGCCAGGGACGAGGGATTCCGGTCGGGAATTCCGGGATCCGGATGTCCGTGGAGGGCAGTGTGGGTCTGTAGATGTACCTGTCTCTCTGTGGATGTGCGTGTGTGTGCATGCGTCTCTATCTCTGGATGTACGGGTATGACTGTGGGCATCTGCGTGTGTCTGTTTGTGGGTGACGTTTGTGTCCGCGAGCCTCTGGGTGTCCTCGGGGATCTGCCCGTGGGTGTCATCGTATTGGTGACCTTCCTTACCACACTCTCCTCTCCGGAGATTGGGTCCCTGGGCTTGGCCAGAGAGGCTCAGAGTCTTCGTCCAGCATGGCCTTGCCTCCCTTGTGCCTACCCCCTTGTGTCTACCCCTTGTGTCTGCTTAGTGCAGTGCCTGGCACACAGTAAGCGCTAAATACCATTTTTTAAAAAAGAAAGTGAAAAAAAGACACACACACACCCGCCCCCCAACAAAACTTCTTTGTCTCCAAGAGGACCGTAAGGAAAGACAAAGCAGATTAAATCCCTTCTGGCTCCAGCCCAGCCCCATCTCGCTCCTTTCTGGCTGCAGCCTGGCCCCACCAGCGGCCCTCACCTTCCACATGGCCAGGACGAGCAGGGACAGCACCAGCAGCCCGGCCAGCACGGCCAACAGGATGACCCACCAGGGCACACCGCCGACCACCACCGCCGCTGGGTCCAGGTAGATGGTGACTGGGATCTGGGAGGAAAGCATTTCGGGATGGGGTGGGGGAATAGGGTTGAGCCAAGATAGAGGCTGGTGACCAACCCCTAATATGGCCCCTGAGTCCGGCCCCCTGCCACAACCGGGCAGTCACCTGGGTGGAGGCGTCTTTGAGACGCAGATTCCGGATCGTGGATTTGACGGTGATGCTCGCCTGGACCACCAACTCCAGCGATTTCACTGCCGGGTATTCCTGTCCGGAGAGGGCAGACCCTGTGACCACAGGGATCACCCCCCCCAACACACACACATACACACACATGTCCCATGACTTCGTTCCCTAGAAACCAGGAATGGAACCGAACCATGCCTTCCCTATCTACGCCCTTCTTTCCTCTTCTCCCTTTCCCTTCTGAGGCGCTTTGACTTGCTCCCTTCATTCATCACCTCCTTCCAGCCCCACAGCACTTATGTCCATATCTGTCATTTATTTATTTATATTAATGTCTCCACACCACACCCCCACCCCGCAGACTGTAAACTTGTGTGAAGGGAATATGTCTGTTTATTGTTGTATTGTACTCTCCCAAGATGATGATGATGATGATGATGATGATGGTATTTGTTAAGCGCTTACTATGTGCAAAGCGCTGTTCTAAGATCTTAGTACAGTGCTCTGCTCACAGTAAGCACTCAATAAATACATTTGAATGAACGAATGAATTCTCCCCAAGGAGGCACAGGGTCAGGTAGATCCATAGTCTCTACTGAGCTAGAGGTAAAAGTGGAGATTTATCAATAATAATAATAATGATAGCGCTAAGTATATGTCAGGCATTGTTCTAAGTGTGGTGGAAGAGACAAGAAAATCAGATTAGAGACAGTCCCTGTCTCACATCAGGCTTACATACTAAGTAGGAGGGAGAACAGGTATTTCATCCCCATTTTTCAGTTGAGGAAACTGAGGCACAGAAATGTTCAGTGACTTGTCCAAGATCACACAGCAGACAAGTTGAAGAGCCAAGATTAGAACCCAGGTCCTCTGGCTCCTAGGCCCTGGCTCTTTCCACTAAGCCACGCTGATAGCCATGGACCAACTCCGCTCCTCTGTAGAGGCAACAACATCTTGGAGTTGTGAGGGTACAGGAGCCCGGAGCCCAGGAGTAAAGGGACCAGGGACCTGCTGGAGGTACCCACCCTGTTCCAACCCCTTGTCCCCCCATGTGCCCTGCGCACCTCCAGGAACGTGCTGTTCCACAAGCGACCCCACACGCGGAGCACGGCAGCACGATCGAAGCTAGAGAGAGGACACTGGATATCCATGCAGCTGGCCGTGCCCAGGGCACAGTCCTGTGGGAGGACAGAGCCTCCTGAGCCCCCTCTTCTCCTGCTGAAGTGTATCCAGAGGACCCAGGAGCCTTCAGCCCACGCTGAGGTGTGGGGGGGAGGAAGGGGGAGAGGACACCTTGCCTACAGGGTGGGGGCGACTGCATGATAACAAGGGGAGAAGGGAACTTCGTGTCAACTAATCAATCAAGAGAAGGAGGGGACCCCGGGCCCACATAGGGCGGGGGAAGACCGCGTTATAGCGGGGGGCATGGAGGAGGAGGGAACTCTGTGTCACACGGGACGGGAAGGGGGAAGGGTCCAGGAGGAGAGGAGCCGGGACACCCCATCAATCAATCAAACGGAGAAGGGGACGCCCGGCCCACATGGGGCACGGGGAGACTGTGTTATATCAGGGTAGGGAGAAGGAGGAGAAGAAGGAGGAGGAGGGACGGGACGGGAAGGAGGATGATCCAGGAGGAGGGCCACCAGGTCATCCCATCACTCAAGAAGAGGAGGGGACGCTGTACCCACCAAGGGGGAAGGGAAAGCAGGGCCGGGCCCACCGAGCCCTCACCAGGGTGACGTTCCTTTTCTTCTCCGCCGCCGCCACGAGCCACCTGGACCCAGAGGGCGCCGGCTGCGGATCCAGCTCCGCCCGCCCCAGCTCCCTCCGCCGCCGCCGCCCCTGCTCCTCTCGATCCGCTTCCTGCGGGTAGGAGAGATTCATTCATTCCTTCAATCAATCATACTTATTGAGTTTTTACAGTGTGCAGAGCACTGTACTAAGCGCTTGGGAAATACAATTCGGCAATAGAGACAATCCTTACCCACACCGGGCTTACAGTCTAGAGATGGGGAGACAGACATCAAAACAAGTAAACAGGATCAATATAAATAAATAGAATTATAGATCGATCCATATATACATAAGTGCTGGGGGTGGGGAGACGGGGGAAGAGCAAAGGGAGCGAGTCAAGGTGATGCAGAAGGGAAGGGGAACTGAGGAAAAGCAGGGCTTAGTCTGGGAAGGCCTCTTGGAGGAGGTGAGCCTTCAGTAGGGCTTTGAAGCGGGGAAGAGTGATTGTTTGGCGAATTTGAGGAGGGAGGACGTTCCAGGCCAGAGGTAGGATGTGGACCAGGGTTCGACGGCGGGACAGGGGAGATGGAGGCAGTGTGAGAAGGTTAGCACCAAAGGAACAGGCCCGCCGGGGTCATCCCGCCCCTCCTTGAGGTGTGACCGCTGCCCGGGACGTACCAGACGGAGGGGGTTGGTGAGGACGCCGCAGTCTCCGCGCCGGCTGGGTCCCCCGCCACCGCCGCCGCCCTCCAGCTCCACGCGCATCGGGTACAGCAGCCACTTTCCGTTGGCGATCTCGTGCGGCCAGCGGAGGTGGACGAAGGCAGAGCCCAGCGTGTTCAGGGAGCGGCCGCGGTTCGAGACCTACGGGCACAGGAGAGGGCGTGGGTGTCCCAGGGAGTCTGGTGACAAGAAAGTTGCCCCGGGAGAGCTTGGTGTGGAGGAGTCCCTAGGCTGACACGGGTCGGAGCGGGTTGGGCAGAAGAACAGGAAGCAGGGTGGCCTAGTGGATAAAGCATGTGCCTAAGAGTTAGAGGAAATAATGATAATCATGATAATGATAATAATAGAATAATAATATTTATTAAGCGCTTACTGTGTGCCAGGCACTGTTCTATGTGCTTGGGTAGATACAAGTTTATCCCGCTCTGCCAATTGTCTGCTGTGTGACTTTGGGCAAGTCACTTAACTTCTCTGGGCCTCAGTTCCCTCATCTGTAAAATGGGGATTAAAACTGTGAGTCCCCCGTGGGACAACCTGATCACCGTGTAACCTCCCCAGAGCTTAGAACAGTGCTTTGCACATAGCAAGCGTTCAGTAAATGCCATTATTATTATTATTATTTATCAGGTTGGACACAGTCCCTGTCCTACATAGAGCTCCCTGTAGTAGAATCTAATAGCTATTTCACATGTGAGGTAACTGAGGCACAGTGACTTGCCCAAGATCAAGTGAACAAGTGGCGGAGTCAGAATTAGTTATATTGATACCTGTTTACTTGTAGTGATGTCTGCCTCCCCCGCTACGACTGATTGCTGTCTTTATTTGATGTATTGTGCTTTCCAAGAGCTTAAGACAATGCTCTACACACAGTAAACGCTCAATAAATACGATTGAATGAATGAATGAGTTAGAACCCAGGTCTTCTGACTCCCGGGCCCCTGTTCTTTCTCTAGGTCACGCTGTTTCACTGGGTTCTAATGCCAGATCCGCCACTTCAATAAATCAATCAGTGGCATTTTTTGAGTGCTCACTGTGTGCAGTGCACTACTAAGCTCTCGGGAGAGTACGATACAACAGAATTGGTAGACACATTCCCTGCCTACAGTGAGCTTACAATCTAGAGGGACTTTTACAATCTAGAGGGACTTTTACAATCTTGTGACCTTGGTCTAGTCACTAGATTTATCTGTACCTCAGTTTCTGCAACTGCAAAACGGGGATCCAATACCTGTTCTCCTTCCCATATAGACTGTGTGCACCATGTGGGCCATGGGCTGTATCCGGCCTGATTAGCTGATTAACGGGGCTTGACCCATAGTAAGCACTTAAAAATATCATTAAAAACAAAAACAGAACTTAGTACAGTGCTAAGCGCTTAGTACAGTGCTTTGCATACAGTAAATTCTCAATAAATACGATTGAATGAATGAATGAAAACCAAAAAAAAGAAGGGTGAACTGAAGAAAACGAAACTGGAAGAGAAGGGGAACAGGGGCAAGAGGGACACGTTCGGTGCCTGAGGCACACCAATGAGATGAGGAATGTAAGTTAGAAAAGAGCCTCCAAAATGTAGGAGGGGGGAAACACGGTGCTCAATGCCAGCCGAGATGTCATTCCCCTCTCTCCTGAGCTGTCCAACAAGGGCAGAGGAGCCGGGCAGCGTCCAGCACATACTCACTGTGACTTCATATTTGACGGCACTGCCCACGTCTCGCTCGGACCGCATGGCGCTCTCACCCCGGACCTCGCCCGAGAAGAACAGCTGTTGAGGGATGGCCACCCTGGAGGGAGAGCAGATGAGCACGGAGGGCACGGGGTGGCTGGCACTGACCCACGTGCTCTGACCCTGGGTCTCTCCTGCCCTCCGGGGCTTCCGGGGGCCACTCGCCACAAAACCAAATCTCCCACCCCTTTCCCCGCATCAATCAATCATATTTATTGAGCGCTTACTGTTTGCAAAGCACCGTACTGAGCCCTTGGGCGGGTACAACATAACGGAGTCGATAAACTCATCCCCTGCCCACAACCGTCAGTCTCTGCCTCAGTCAGACTTCTCCTCCACCCTTCCATTTCCTATTCTGCATCCCGACTCTCCGAATGGCTTAATGGATAGAGCACGAGCCTGGGAGTCAGAAGGACTTGGGTTCTAATCCCAGACCCTCCACCTTTCCGCTGTGTGACCTTGGGAAAATCACTTCATTTCTCTGTGCCTCAGTTACCTCATCTGTAAAATGGGGATAAGAGTGTGAGCCCCAGGTGGGACAGGGACTGTGTCCGACTTGATTAACTTGCATCTACCCCAGAGCTTAGAGCAGTGCTTGGCACATATTAAGTGCTTAACAAGTACCAAAATTACTTCTTCCAGTCTGGACCGTCTGCCCCCCTTCTCTTCCCCAAACCACTTGCCACCCAGGAAGCCTTCTCCAGCTAATGCCCCCGACCAATATCTGTCGCAGTAACGATAAGGGGCGCCGAGGGGGAGGGGTCTGTACAACTCCGGATCTGGATAATAATAATAATAATAATAATAATAATGGCATTTATTAAGAGCTTACTATGTGCAAAGCACTGTTCTAAGCGCTGGGGAGATTACAAGGTGATCAGGTTGTCCCACGGGGGGCTCACAGTCTTCATCCCCATTTTACAGATGAGGTCACTGAGGCCCAGAGAAGTTAAGTGACTTGCCCAAAGTCACACAGCTGACAAGTGGCAGAGCAGGGATTTGATCCCATGACCATGACCTTTGTCTCTGCCCCTTTCAGGTCCTTGTCTGTCTAGACATGCTTGTCTGTCCTGTCTCCCTCTCAATCGATCATATTTATTGAACGCTTACTGTGAGCAGAGCACTGTACTAAGCGCTTGGGAGAGAACAGTGTAACAATATAACTGACACAGTCCCTGCCCTCATCGAGTTTATAGTCTAGAGGCCTCTCCCATCAGACTGGCAATTAATCCTTCCCCACGGCACAGCTCATTGTGCGTGTGTGTGTGTGTGTGTGTGTGTGTGTGTGTGTGCGCGCGTCCAGTCTTTCCCACCCCACTGGCAGCTCCTCGAGGGCAGGGACCGGGTCTCCTCCTCCCTCTGCCCATCTCCACAGCTCTGTCCTGCGCAGATCCAGAGCAGCTGAGGTCTGTCTGGAGGGGCATGGTGGGGTGGCACGGCTGACGAGGTGTGGCCTAGGGCAGCTGAACGGGAGCCCCGGGCACTTACCCCGTGATGGACAACGGCAGTTCGATGACCACGCGGGCGCGGGCAATGACCGGCTGCAGCTCCTGCTCGCTGATCCTGAGTGGGGGCCGGCGGGGAAGGTTGAAGGAAAGGAAGAGAAGGAAGGGGAGGAGGCAAGCATCGGCGCTGGGCGCCTGGTGGTCCGTCCTGCCTCCCCTCGCCCCTCTCTGGGGCCCCGACCGTTCTCACGCCAGGCCCCCGACCACCCCGCTACCACCACCGCGAGCTCACGTGGCCAGCAGCAGCTCCACCTCCAGCATCGTGGTCTCGATGGTGATGCCCCCCGTGCTGAGGACGAGGTAGAAGCTGACCTGGAGGGGAGGACAGGGACAGAGAGCAGAGGTCACAGGGAGGAGTTGGGGGGTCACACCCTCCCAGAGGCCAAAAGGGAGAGACTGGGGGAGCAGCGGTGGGCCGGGGCGGTGGGGGCGGTGGAGAGGAAATAGAGGAGGACTGGGGTTGGAGATTTGCGGGGGTGGGGTCTGGGAAACTGAGGATGGGGCGGCGATAGTGTCAACCTGAGCTCCACGGCCCATGGGGTTTCCCAGTTCGCACTCCACCCGCGAGGCGTTCTCATTAGACAGGCAAAGCGGCGGCTTCTCCTGCAGGGGCAGGGGAGACATTCAGCCCCAACCCACCCCCACCCCTGCCCACAGGACTCCCGCGGTTCCCCTCCCCACCAAGAGCCCTGGGCGGACCGAAATGCTCGGAGTCCAGGCCCTGCCGGACCCCGTCCCCTCACCGCAGATGCTGGGGCAGAGCGGACGCCGGCGTAGCGCAGAGTGTCGGGGAAGGTGACCAGGAGCTGGGCTTCGTGGGCCGCATCGCCGTCGGCCTGGGGCCGGGAGGGGTCGGACGGGAAGTTGGTGACCGTGATCTCCAGGGCCAAGTCTGCCTGCCCGCTCATGGCAAACACGGCTGTCCCCTCATCTTCCTCATCCCTGAAGCGGGGAGGGGAGAGGAAAGAAGGATCTCAGACACAGAGACTGAGCTTTCTGGGCCCTCCCCTCCCCGATTTTTTCATGATAGTTGTTTAGTGCTTACTATGTGCCAGTCACTGCACTAAGCTCTGGGATAGATACAAGCTAATCAGGTTGGACATAGTCCATGTCCCACATGGGGTTCACAGTCTTAATCCCCATTTTACAGATGAAGCGACTGAGGCACAGAGAAGTGAAGTGACTTGCCCAAGGTCACACAGCAGACAATTAGCGGAGCTCAGATTAGAACCCAGGTACTTCTTCTAAAAAATGGTACTTGTTAGTTTCTTACTGTGTGTCAAGCACTGCTGTAAACACTGGGGTTTAAGTGAATTAGGTTGGACACAGTCTCTGTTCCGTATGGGGCTCACAGTCTAAGTAGGAGGGAGAATGGGAGAACTGAGGCACAGAGAAGTAAGGTGACTTGCCCAAGGTCACACAGCAAGCATTTGGCAGAGCCAGGATTAGAACTCAGGTCAGAGTGCTCTCTCTCCGTTAAGCCTCACTGCTTCTCCAGGGGTCGCCGGGATCCTCCCCCTTCCTATGCGCCCCCAGCCCTCCAGGGCCTTCCCATCATCCCCTGGCCTTCTCCCTGGAGTCACGCTCACTTCCTCTCCCCACCCGCTGGGAGGCCACGCTGACCCCAAGACTCCTTTGCCTGCCCTCCCCTCCCCGTTCCTGCCCTGGCTGCGGGCAGAAGGACGCGTGGGTGGACAGAAGAAAGGCCGCAAGGCCGTCGGGAAGGACGCACATGGGCAGAGGCTGGAACTCCGTGTCGCCCACGCGGTCACAGAAGCGGGCGTGGACGAGCTGCAGGTTGCTCTGACAGATCTTGTCATCCCCGCAGCCCTGCTTTAAGAAGTGCACCTGGAGGGC
Source organism: Tachyglossus aculeatus (assembly GCF_015852505.1). NCBI lineage: Eukaryota > Metazoa > Chordata > Mammalia > Monotremata > Tachyglossidae > Tachyglossus > Tachyglossus aculeatus. Next base: position 58,845,885 of record NC_052075.1, read on the forward strand.
GGTGGGGTTGGGGGGAGGCCGGGGAAGGGATACGAGGGGGTGGGAGAGTCGAGAGGTTTCAGGAGGCCCTGCTCCGGGCCCTGTTGCTCCCGCCCTGCCCCTTCTCCCCGAGCCCCACACCTCTGCCCGCTGGCTGTGGGGCTGGTGGGCGTTGAGGATGGGGGTCAACGGGGGCAGCGTCTGGCCGGGGACCTGCCGCCGCAGCCGGGCGGGCCTCAGGCCGTAGGTCATAGTCACCACGATGGGCCGGAGCTTGTCCTTGACGTTCTCCTGGAGGCGGCAGGGGGGAGACGCGGAGAGTTCGTACAGTGTTCTGCTCACAGTAAGAGTTCTGTAAATCCCTGTGACTGGCAAGAAGAGGCCGGGGCGGGGGGAGAAGGCGCTCTCACCTGGAGCAGGAAGGTGGCGTCGCCGCAGTCCCCGTCCTGCTGGTGCTGCAGCCACACGGTCCCGGTCGCCTGGTGGCGGGGGTCTTCCTCCTGGCGGGACAGGAAGGCCACGCGGGGGACCTGGCCACGCTTCCGCCGCTCCGTGTCCCCGTCAAGGCGAAAAACCAGGGCTGGGGACCGGGGAACAGGGTCTCAGGGAGAGGGAGGGACCCCAGCACCCTCCTCCCCCGACCCCCAGAGTGCCAGTCCCTCTCCTCCCTCAACCCCTGCCTCTCTCAGCTCCCCCTGTCCCTCCCCCCTCCGGTGCCTCAGGCCCTCTCCTCCTCCGAGCGCCCCCGCCGTCGTGCCCTCCTCGACGTCCCAGCTTCGTCCCCTGCCCGCCAGCGTCCCCAGACCTCCCCCAACTCAGAGCTCCCGCTCTTCATTCAATCGTATTTATTGAGCACTTACTATGCGCACAGCACTGTACTGAGCGCTTACGCCTACCTCGCCCAACACCCCAGTCCCCCAACACACACTTCCTCACCGACGCGGGGACTGTAACTGGCTGGGGCGGCCACGTAGCTGAAACAGACTCTTATATCCACGCTGAGGAAAGAGGGAGGGAGAACGCCTTGAGACTCGGATCCGTGGGGTGCGTACCCTCTCCCTCGCCCCTCGCCCTCCTCCTCCAATGCTCGGGGTTGGGAAGGGGCAGGGGCAGGGACGCCCAAACGGGATCCCTCCCCTCCCCCTTCCCGGCTTTCCCCGCGTGGGCTCCCCTCACCAGACCCCGTGCCCGTCAGCGCAGCTTGGCACCTCCAGGTCGATGGCCGCAGGCGAGAGAGAGATGTTGTGGGTGACATGCAACACCGGCCGGGCCCTGGGGGTCATGGAAACGTCCTGGGGTCAAGGTAGGGGTTTGGACTCCTGGTCGCTAGAGAGGAGGATCGGGTGGGAAGGAACTGGTGTCCTGCCATTAGAGTTGAATAATAATAGTAATAATAATACCACTAATAATAATAATGATAATAGTGGTATCTGTTAAGCACTTACTATGTACCAGGCACTGTACTAAGCGCTGGGGTGGATACAAGCAAGTCGGTTGGACAGAGTCCCTGTTCCACATGGAGCTCACAGGCTCAATCCCCATTTTATAGTTGAGGCAACTGAGACACAGAGAAGTTAAGTGACCTGCCCAAGGTCACACAGCAGACAAGTGGCAGAGTGGAAGCTCCTCGGAGGCAGGGAGTGGGCCTCGTGCTACTGTTGTACAATCCCAAGAGCTTAGGCGTCAGTAAATGCCGGCGCCGCTACTTCGGAGAGGTTGGAGTCGGGGATGGGGGTTGAGTCAGAGGCAGGAGCTATGGCAGGCAGGGTCGGGGGCCGAAGCCTGGGTCCCCACCTGAACAACGCCACCGTGTCGGCCAGCGAGCCCACCAGGAGGTCGGGATAGTCATTCCCGTCCACGTCCAGGCCTCCGGACAGCGAGTAGCCAAAGGTCGTGATGCCCACAGCCTCGCCCTCCAGGACCTGGAGGGTGGGGTGGGGAGGGCAGAGGCTGAGGCAGGAGAAGGGGGCGCACGGGGAGGAGAGGCCCAGGGGTCGCAGACCCACTCTCCTTGGCCCCCTCCCCCACCCGAACCCCTCCTCCCTTTCTCCCCACCAACCCGCCCCGTGACCCCTTTCCGAGTTATCCGCTCCCACTCCGGTCCGTACTGTACTCGTCCCACCCCCTTCCTTTCTTTCTGTTTATGGTATGTGTTGTAATTATTATTATGATTATTTATCATTATATCAATGAAAGCGCTTAGAACAGTGTTTGGCACACAGTAAGCGCTTAACAAATGCCACGATAGATATATATAATAATAATTATGGTACTTGTTAGGCGTTTGCTATGTGCCAAGCACTATTCAAAGCGCTGGGGATGATACAAGTTAATCAGGTTGGACACAGTCCCTTTCCCACATGGGGCTCACACTCTTATCTCCATTTTGCAGGTGAGGTAACTGAGGCACAGAGAATCAATCAATCAATCAATCGTATTTATTGAGCGCTTACTGTGTGCAGAGCACCGTACTAAGCGCTTGGGAAGTACAAGTCGGCAACACATAGAGACAGTCCCTACCCAACAGCGGGCTCACAGTTTAGAAGGGGAAGAAGTGAAGTGACTTGCCCAGGGCCTTACAGCAGACAAGTGGCGGACCCGGGATTAGAACCCAGGTCCTTCTGACTCCCAGCCCCATGCTCTAACCATTAGGCCACGCCGCTTCTCCCCTCACCTGTGCCGGTTTGGTGACGACCCCCAGGCTGCTCCCGTGGTAGATAAAGACTTTCCCGGCTCCGTCGAAGGGGGCTCCGACGGCGATATCTAGGAGAAAGAGGAGGGGATGGGAGATGGGCCTTGGTCAGCTCAGCCTCTCCTCGTTTCCCCCCGCGGATGCCCCCGGCTCGGCCCTCACCTGGAAATCCGTCCAGGTTAACGTCCCCCAGGGCGGCCACGCTGACGCCGAACATGGAGCCGACGGAACCGTTGAGACGGAGCGGGGAGACCCCGGCCCAGCGGCCCCCCCGCGTTCAGGTAGACGTACACCGCCCCGCCCAGCTCCTCTTGGCGCTCGAAGAAGTGGGGAGCCCCCACCACCAGGTCGGTCCAGCTGCGGAGAAGAAGCGGGGTGACGGGATGTCCAGAACCTACCCACCCACTCCCCTGCGCAGGCCCTTCCGTCTACGGGTCCCGGGGCACGGGGGTCTCGGGGGACGGGCTCTGGGCGAGAGAGCGGGGAGAGAGCCCCCGAGGAGGGGAAAGAGTCCAGGGCTTCAGATACAGTGCGGGGAGGGGGGGGGAAGGAGAGCTCAGTGTACTGGGAGATTCTAATATGGGGGAGAAGTAATAATAATAATAATAGTAACGGTGGTATTTGTTAAGCGCTTACTATGTGCGAAGCACTGTTCTGAGCGCTGGGGGCGATGCAAGGTGATCAGGTTGTCCCTCGAGGGGCTCACAGTCTTAATCCCCGTTTTACAGATGGGGTAACTGAGGCACAGAGAAGTGAAGTGGCTTGCCCAAAGTCACACAGCTGACAGGTGGCAGAGCTGGGATAGCACGGGTTAGTGGATAGAGCACGGTCCGGGGAGTCAGACGGTGACGGGTTCTGATCCCGGCTCCGCCATTTGTCTGCAGTGTGACCTTGGGCAGGTCACTTGACTTATCTGGGCCTCAGTTCCCTCACTCGTAAAATGGGGACTGAGACTGTGAGCCCCATGTGGGACAGGGATTGGGTCCAAACTGATTTGCTTGTATCCTCCCCAGCGCTTAATACAGTGTCTGGCCCACAGTAAGCGCTTAACAAATACTAAAATAATAATAATAATAATAATGGCATTTATTAAGCGCTTACTATGTGCAAAGCACTGTTCTAAGCGCTGGGGAGGTTACGAGGTGATCAGGTTGTCCCACGGGGGGCTCACAGTCTTCATCCCCATTTTACAGATGAGGTCACTGAGGCCCAGAGAAGTGAAGTGACTTGCCCAAAGTCACACAGCTGACAATTGGCGGAGCCGGGATTTGAACCCATGACCTCTGACTCCAAAGCCCGGGCTCTTTCCACCGAGACACGGAAAGAAAGCAGGGGGTTCTGACTGGGGGAGGGGAGCTGGGACGGGAGACCGGAGGGCCCGCTGCCCCCTCCCCGCCCCCAACGGCCGCGGAGCCGCCCTTACCCGTCGCCGTTGAGGTCCAGCACGGCCAGGGCGTAACCGAAGCCGGACGTGAGCCGCTCTCCGGCCAGTACGGCCTCGGGCACCAGGCGGCTGGCGCTGTCTCGGCGGAGAATGACCACCGCCCCAGTGTGGTTGGCCCGGGGGGCGCCGGCCACGAAGCTCAGCTCCTCCAGCCGCGTCAGGCCCCTCCCGGCGTCGATGGAGAAGCCTGGTGTGGGGCATCAGGGGGGCAGCGTGGAGGAGGGGGAGCTGGAGTCTGGGAGGCAGGGGACCCCGGCCCCCAGCGTGCCCTCCCCAGCTTCGACCCCCTCCCCATCTCCCTCCTAGGGTCCCCCCCAACCCCGACCTCCGGGCCCAGCTCCCCCAGACCCCCAGCCCTCACCAAATCAGGAGTCTCGGAGTCCCAGCGCCCTCCCACCCGTCCCCGCCTCCACCGATCCCCCCGATGCCAGGGAAGCGCGAGAGGCGAGAGGTCGGAAAGCGAAGTTCACACTCAAAAGGACAAAGGGCACGGGTTAGGGGACGGTCAGGGCGGGGGGCTCCTGACCAGGCCCGGGGTCTCCACAGTCGCCCGGGGTTTGAACTCGGGCTTCGGCCCTCGTCCCGGGGCTCGTCGCCTCCTACTGCCCAGCCCAGCCCGGGAGGTGGAGGGGTGGGGGGCCAGGGGAGCAGCCTCGGGGGTGAGGAGCAGGGGGAGCTGGGCGGGTGGCAACCGAGGGGAGAGCAGAGAGAAGCGCGGGGTCGGGGCTAGCAGGCAGAGCAGCGGTTGTACTTTCGCAAGCGCTTAGTACAGTGTTCGGCACACGGTAAGCGCTCAATAAGTACGATTGAATGAGTGAATGAATGAATGAGTGAAACAGCTCATCTGTGGAGGAGGGGGACACCTCATGCATCCCCGGGCCAGCCCCAGGCTCAGCTCCCCTTCCCCCAGCCTTCTCCCCGCCCCCCGCCCCAGAGCTCGTCCAGGACTCCCTCTTCTCGAAGTCAGAGAAGCAGAGGAGCTGTTTCAGAGAATCAGCGTGGCCTAGTGGCAAGAGCATGGGCTTGGGAGCCAGAGGACGTGAGATCTAACCCTACTTTGCCATTTGTACTTTGCCATTTGTCTGCTGTGTGACCTTGGGCAAGTCACTCAACTTCTCTGTGCCTCAGTTACCTCATCTGCAAAATGGGGATTAAGACTGTGAGCCCCGTGTGGGACAGCCTGATTACCTTGTATCTACCCCAGTGCTTGGCACATAGTAAGCGCTTAACAAATACCATCACCATTATTAAGACCCCACCTCATCCCCCAACCCTGATCTCCCCGGAAGAGATCTCCACAGGCCAGGCAGCGCGGATGCGGAGGGGAGCGTGCGGGGGCTGGGGCGGGGGGGAAGAGAGGCGCGTGCGGGGGGCGGGGAGGAGGGAGGCTGAGGCCGGGCTCGTCGGGCGCTTACAAACCTAGGTAGCTATTGAGGGCCAGATCTCCGGCGGCCGGATCCAGGGATTTATACACCAGCTGGTCGGGGTCTGAGCTATCAACGCTCGTCACAAATAGCAGCCCTGCGGGGTGGGCGCCGAGGGGCGGGGAGGGCCGGGGGAGGCGCACAGACAGAGAGAGACGGAGACAGAGTGAGATCAAAATGGATTGACAGAGGGAAGCGGAGGCCCAGACACAGTCACAGAGACAGGGAAAGCAGAGGGAGATCGAATGAGAGAGATGAGGAGACACGGGGAAAGGGGAGCAGAGACGCGGGGAAAGATGGATTCAGGGAGGCAGAGAATCGGAGACAGGGGAATGAAAATCAGATGTCGCCGGCCAGAAGCCGCCCGGGAGAGGAGAGAGAGGGCAGAGGGTGAGCGGAGGTCGGAGGGGCCCCGGACTGGCCCCTACCCAGATAGCTGTTGGCGGGGACGGGGATGAGGCGGGGGTCTTGCTCCTTCTCGCCCCCGGCCTCGTAGGGCCCGTCATCCAACCGGGCCAGGTCCAGGGGGCCCTGATCACAGAGCTCGGCCCGCGCCGTGCCTGGAGGGACAGGGCCGTGAGTGCCACGGAACCAGCCGGGTAAGCTCCCCAAACTCACCGGCCGGGATCCGGTGGGCCCAGCGCGCGAGGAGGAGGAACGGCGGAAAAGCCATCTGGGCCGGGGCTGGCGTCGTGGGATGGGGAAGGGGGTGAATTCGGGTGCGCCGGCGTGTCCGGCGTGGGGACTTGGGTTTCTGCTGACATGGGCCAGGGTGTGCGACCATATGCTGGAGGGTTTGTGCATGGGCTATGAGCGCTAGGGTCTGTGTTATGATATCACAGTATCTCTGTGGTGCTGCATTCTGGCAGGTATGGCATTCTGGCCCTACTGAGAGCTCACCTCCTCCAGGAGGCCTTCCCAGACTGAGCCCCCTCTTTCCTCTCCCCCTCCTCCCCCTCCCCATCCCCCCGCCTTACTTCCTTCCCCTCCCCACAGCACCTGTATATATGTATATATGTTTGTACGTATTTATTACTCTATTTATTTTATTTGTACATATTTATTCTACTGATTTTATTTTGTTAATATGCTTTGTTTTGTTGTCTGTCTCCCCCTTCTAGACTGTGAGCCCGCTGTTGGGTAGGGACCGTCTCTATATGTTGCCAGCTTGTACTTCCCAAGCTCTTAGTACAGTGTTCTGCACACAGTAAGCACTCAGTAAATGCGATTGAATGAATGAATGAAAAGGTATTATCACTTTCGCTTAGATGTTGTGGTGCTGACGTGCTATCGTGTTCTGGCATGTGTTACCATGCCTGAGCATGTGCTATCATATAATAATAATAATAATGGCATTTATTAAGCGCTTACTATGTGCAAAGCACTGTTCTAAGTGCTGGGGAGATTACAAGGTGATCAGGTTGTTCCCCGGGGGGCTCACAGTCTTAATCCCCATTTTACAGATGAGGTAAATGAGGCCCAGAGAAGTGAAGTGACTTGCCCAAAGCCACACAGCTGACAAGTGGCAGAGCCGGGATTTGAACCCATGACCTCTGACTCCAAAGCCCGTGCTTTATGTGTTCAGCCATGTATTATCATGTCTGAGATGTGTTATCCTAGTCTGGCAGGTATTATCATGTCCACGTACATGTTGTGGTGCTGGGTATGAGTAATCACGTTCTGCCATGTATTATCATGTCTGAGCATGTGCTGTTGTGCTGGCATGTATTATCATGTCCATGCGCATATCTGTAATTTATATATATTAACGTCTGTTTCCCCCTTCTAAACGCTTGTTGTGGGCAGGGAATGTGTTTGCTCTATTGTTATACCGGACTCCCCCAAGCGCTTAGGACAGTACTCCACAGAGGAAGCGCTCAATATATACGATTGACTTTCTGGCGTGTTCTAGCGGGCCTGAGCATGGGCTGTACATGCTGCTCGGACTGGCGTGTTTGTGACCATGGACACCTGGTGGGGGGCCTTAGAGGTGCTATAGGATGGGGAGGCTATTACAGCGTGGCTTAGTGGAAAGAGAGCAGGCTTGGGAGTCAGAGGTCGTGGGTTCTAATCCTGACTCCACCACCTGTCAGCTGTGTGACTTCGGGCGAGTCACTTTTTTTTTCTTTTTTTTTTTCAATCATATTTATTGAGCGCTTACTGTGTGCAGAGCACTGTACTAAGCGCTTGGGAAGTACAGGTTGGCAACAACTTAACTTCTCTGTGCCTCAGTGGCCTCATCTGTAAAATGGGGATTAAGACTGTGAGCCCCATGTGGGACAACCTGATCACCTTGTATCTCCCCAGCGCTTAGAACAGTGTTTGGCACATAATAGGAGCTTAACAAATACCATCATTTTTCCCCCTTCTAGACTGTGAGCCCGTTGTTGGGTAGGGACCGTCTCTATACGTTGCCGACTTGGACTTCCCAGGCGCCTAGTCCAGTGCTCTGCACACAGTACGATTGAGTGAATGGGTGAATGAGGCGGGGCTTGGGGATGGGGGTGGGAGGTGCCCCAGCGAGGGAGCTGCGAGGACAGGTAATTGGGGGGCTGGAGAGCCAGGGGTCCGGGTCCCTCCCCTTCGCCCCCCATCCCAGGAGCGCTCACCCTTCCAGTTGTAAGTGCCCGGGGCTCCGAAGAGCAGGTAGTGGCGGTCGGGGGAGAAGGCCGCTGCCGCCCCCTGCTGGCAGAAGCCGAACTGGTCGTGGCCCTGGGGTCGCCCCTCGCAGAAGCGCCAGTCGCCTCCGTCCAGTTCGTCCCGCACCTGCAGATCGTCGCTCAGCACGAAGCAGCGGCCGATCACGTCCCTCGTCTCCAGAGGCTGCGCCACCCGCTGCCGCGCCTCGTAGAGGTGAGCGCACGTCTGGGTTGGGGGGGGGGACGGGAATGGCAGGCTGAGGGGGGACGCCCCCTCTCCCCCCAAGCCCAACACCCTCCCACACCCGCGACCCCACGTCTTATAATAAGACGGAGAGAGCAGCGTGGCTTAGTGGAAAGAGCACGGGAGTCAGAGGTGGTGGGTTCTAATCCCCGCTCCACCACTCGTCAGCTGTGTGACTTTGGGCAAGTCACTTCATTCCTCGGGGCCTCAGTTACCTCATCTGTAAAGTGGGGATGAAGACTGTGAGCCCCACCCGGAACAACCTGATAACCTGGTATCCCCCCCAGCGTTCATTCGTTCAATCGTGTTTATTGAGCGCTTGCTGTGCGCAGAGCACTGTACTAAGCGCTTGGGAAGTACAAATCGGCAACAGAGATGGTCCCTACCCAACAATGGGCTCACAGTCTAGAAGATAATAATGTTGGTATTTGTTAAGCGCTTATTATAATGATGTGCTTGGCACATAGTAAACGCTTAACAAATACCATTATTATTATTATCATTATTATTAATAATAATGGTGATGACTGGGGGCGGGAAGGTTAAGCGCTTATTATTTTCTCGGCTCCTACGGACTGTGTACCGAGCGATGCCCCTCTCCGAGCACACAGTCCAAGAAAGGGAGAGTGCAGATCCTCTTCGCCTTTTACAGAAGAGGCACAAGGTCACCCAGCAGGGTACTGCCCAACGGGGCTAGATCGTGGGTCTTTCGACTCCCAGTCCCAAGCTCTTTCCAACAGCCCATGCCAACTCCCGACCACGGGCACCCAACCAGCCTCGTGGTGCGACCCCCACGCCCACTCACCACGATCTTGCCGCCGGGCCCTTGGCTTCTCACTGTGACGCCCAACCACTGATTCTCCTTACTCTCCCTCTGCACGTCAGCTGGAGGTGGGGATGGAAGTCAGGATCGGGATGACTTCCCCACCGGTGTCTGTTCCACGCTCCGCCGGGACCTGGCCAACCCACTTCCCGCCCCGGACCCCTGCCCCAAAGACGTGAGGGTCCAGGCCTCGATGGCATGAGGCCAGTCCTTCCCCGACGGGTTCGAAAATGGGCACGTACGCCCAAGTTCCCCCGCTGTGGGTTCGAGCGCACGCCCTGGAGACCAGTGCCTTCCTGGGTTTTCCCCATGTTCCCGGGTCTCTCCCGGCCGGGCCTGGAGGCTCCGGTTCCGGCCGGGATTCCTGTCCACCCGCCCGCGGCGGCCCCTTCCTACCTCCCTGGTCGATGTCCACGCGGTAGCAGTCCTCCATGGCGGAGGTCAGCGGGCAGGCGTAGAGGCCCCCGGTGCGGTTTGCCGCCTGCCCGGGCAGTGCCAGGGCCCGAGGCGCCCCCACCAACAACCTGCGGGGCGGGGCGGGGCGGGGGGTCAGAGAGGCCCCTTGGGGACAGCCGGACCCTCCACCCCGGGCCGAGTCTAAGCCCGCTGACCCCCGCCGTCAGGGGTCTCTCATACGGACCCACCGGCTGAGCCCGTGACCGTGGGAACCCTGGCTGCGTCCGGGCGCACAGGCCCAGACAGGCCGCGGGTCCTCACGGACGCACGGGATCTCTCTCTGGGTGGGAAGACACCCCCAGCCCCCCACCCGACCACAGCCTCGAACCAGACCGCTCCTGCCGGCCCCCTGGGCCACCCCTTCCCAGACGCGGGAATGTGGTGGGCGGGAAACAGGTGCCCGCAGCTGGCACCGTCAGGGAGGGGGCAGGAAGAGCAGCCAAGCGCTCTCTCCCTGCCCCGACATGAAGGGCATATCACAACCCCCCCCCCCAAAAAAAGGGGGTTTTAGACGGGGGGGCTAGGGAAGGAGGGCAGGGAGAGAGCCGACTGGAAGGGTACAAAAGGGCCGGCTGAGGGACACAAGCTTCACAAGAGGGGAAATCCCTGTCCCTCCCCCTCCTCCCTCTGTTCTCCCATTCCCAACCCCTTCCCCTTCTCTTCCGCCTCCCCCCGCCCGCTCCCTTACCGCTCCCAGCCCCGGTCCCGCCCCCCTCTCCCCCGTCTCCCGCCTTCGGCCGCCGGCCACTTTTCCACGGCTCCGGCCAAGACTTGCCCCAAGGGGGGGAGAGAGGGGAGGGGGCTCGGGCTGGGAAAGAGGAAGACCGGATCCCCCCGGGACAGAGCCGCCGGCAGCGGGCGGGCTCGGGTGCAGAAGAGGAGAGGGGTCGTGGGGAGGTGAGGACCAGAGGGGGATGCCCGCCTAGCAATGTATAATAATAATAATAATAGCATTTATTAAGCGCTTACTATGTGCAAAGCACTGTTCTAAGCGCTGGAGAGCTAACAAGGTGATCAGGTTGTCCCACGTGGGGCTTCACAGTCTTAATCCCCATTTTACAGATGAGGGAACTGAGGCATAGAGAAGTGAAGTGACTTGCCCAAAGTCACCCAGGACGGGGGCAGGGTATCACCGGCAGGGTATCACCTCCACCCCCCCGGTGCCCATTGCCGGGGGGAAGATGGGGGCGCTTCCTCTGGTTCCTGATGATGATGGCGAGGATCGTGAAAGGAGCTGGGCTGGAGCCCAGCGTGTGGCTCAGGGCGGCAGTTGGGAGAAGGGGTGGCAGGGGAGGGCACCGTGCCATCTCTAGGAAGTCATCAATGAGCCATGCCATTAGCCATTCCCCCTCCGGCCTCCAGCCTCGTGCCAGTTTCTCTATCTCACACACACACGCGAACTCGCACACATATCCCCACCCTCGCGCGCGGGGTATTCCCCCCTGCAGCGAAGGGCATTGACCGGGGCCCGGCTGGACCACCGATGGTTAGTACCCACGTCCGAAAAGGGCCCGAGGCCGGACTGGGGTTGTCGCCCCCTCAGGGACAGGGTGGCAGATGGTCACTGCCGGAGGGTCGGGGAGGAGAGCCAGCGGGAAGACGTTTGCAGAGATAGCGACACAAATTCATGGACCTATACACACGCACAAATGTGTGCCCGGACACCCACACTTATATGCATGTACGTACTAACACACACACAGAGCCCGGGCTTTGGAGTCAGAGGTCATGGGTTCAAACCCCGACTCCGCCAATTGTCAGCTGTGTGACCTTGGGCAAGTCACTTCACTTCTCTGGGCCTGAGTTACCTCATCTGTAAAATGGGGATTAGGACTGTGAGCCCCCCGTGGGACAACCTGATCACCTTGTAACCTCCCCAGCGCTTAGAACAGTGCTTTGCACATAGTAAGCGCTTAATAAATGCCATCAAAAAAAACGTATATGCACCCCCCTTGACACAACCCCAAGTTGACAGCCCTGCCTCTCCCGCTCACCCAGGGCATTTCCCGCCTCCGCCCCCGCGCTCTCGCCGGACGGAGTTGGGGGTGGGGGGAGAGGGGAGAGGGGGAGAGTGGAGGATGATTCTTTCCCAGAACCCCCATTCTCCTCTCCCTGGCTCCCGGCCCCCCGCCCCTCCCCCGGACTCTGACAGAAGCCATGGTCACTGCCAAGAAATGCAAAAAAATGTTCTCAGCGGCCAGCCCGGCGGTGGGGGTGGGGGTGGGGGACCTTGCGGGGCCTGTCCTGAACACACACCACACACACACACACACACACACACACACACACACACACACACACACACACACACACACACACACACACCCCACCCCAGCGGTCCGGCTCCTCTCTCTGCCACTCGGACATCCCTGCTGAGCAGGGGGCAGAGGACAGGGGACCTCGCTCTCTGGAGCCTCCCAAGGGGAAAGGGCCGGAGTCCGTGGGGCTTGAGGGTGAAGGAGCAGTGTTGCCTAGTGAATAGAGCACGGGACTGGGAGTCAGAAGGACCTGGGTTCTAATCCCGGCTCCCCATTTGTGTGCTGTGTGACCCTGGACAAGTCACTTCACTTCTTTATGCCTCAGTGACCTCACATGTAAAATGGGGATTCAGACCGTGAGCCCCAAATCTCCAACCAGATTCTCTTGTATCCACCCCAGCGCTTAGTACAGTGCCTGGCATAGAGTAAGCGCTTAACAAATACCACAATTATTATTATTATTAGCTTGCATCTACCATGGCTCAGTGGAAAGAGCACGGGCTTTGGAGTCAGAGGTCATGGGTTCAACTCCCAGCTCCACCAGCTGTCAGCTGTGTGACTTTGGGCAAGTCACTTAACTTCTCTGTGCCTCAGTTACCTCATCTGTAAAATGGGGATTAAAACTGTGAGCCCCCCCGTGGGACAACCTGATCACCTTGTAACCTCCCCAGCGCTTAGAAAGGTGCTTTGCACATAGTACACGCTTAACAAATACCATCATTATTAGTAATAGTAGTACGGTGCCCGACATCTAGTAAGAGCTTAACAAATACCATAGAAAGAGTGGGAAGGGGATTTCGGTGGACAGTGGGAAGGACAAGGGGTCTCCCGGGGCCTGGGGAGAGGAGAAGGCCACTGAAGGAAGGAGGGGCTTGGGACACAGCTGTTTGGACTCCTTAGGGGACAGATCGTGAGAGAAGAGGGCCAGACTGAGTGATGAAGCAGCTCAGGGGAGACTCCCAACCACCACCCCATTATCCATCCCGATTTTACCGCTACCTCTCTTCTGTGGGGTAGAGAGCATTCGGTCTGGAGGCAGGGTGCTGGCTGGGATGACCTTTCACCAGCCCAGCGACACCCGGGGCATGGGTCCTCCGGACTCTCCACCTTACCCACACCCCCAGCGAAGGAAGGATGTGGGGCAAAGGGAGGGGTCGCAGGGAGCCGTGAGGGAGGTAAAAATAACCCGGAATTCGCTCCGAGAACACTATGTCCTAAAATGGGCCCCGGACGCAGCCAGTCTGGGGCTGGGGGCTCCGCGAAGGAACGACCACTCCCCGGCCCCCGCACCCGAATGGGGGAATCGGAGAGGACGCTCTCAGCCATCCCTGCTCTTCGCCCCCCAGGTCCCCAGGTTGGGGGGGGGGCGCACTTGATTGTCATCTAGGGGAGGGATGAAAGAGGGCCTGGGGGATCTCGGGGGAGGCACACTGATCCCTATAATGGATTCTTAATGGGTCTGGGGGTGGAAAAGCCCCTTCCCCTGGGAGGGTCTAAGTCGAGGGAGGAGATGTTGTGAGACGACCCGAGGGACACACAAGAGCCTAGAGCCAAGCGAGTGTCCATAGATACTCCCACATCCTTGTGTGTCCCGCTCCACCCGACACCCCCAGGTCAGAGCCCCGGACTCAGGGGAATGTGGGTACAGAGGAAAGGGTTAACTAAAGCCGATAATGTCTCATCCACGAGCCCCCTCCCCTAAACCACCGAGTCTGGAAGTGGGGCTGGCAGTCAGCGAGGCTAGGCCCCGGGTGCTGGATTCTAAGTCTGGGTCCTCGGCGGGAACGGGTAGCGGGAGATACCCGAGTGCCCCACCTCTCCCCCACCCCTAGATAGACATAAATCACACACACACACACACACACACACACACACACACACACACACACACACACACACACACACTCCCTCTTCTTGGGTCCATGGGAAATTCAGGGAGGTAGGAAGTCTGTGTTGCGTGAGGGGTCGGTTTTTCTCCTGGGAGTCGGGGGACGGGGGGTGGAGGAAGTCGTCTGGGCTCCTCCTCTAGACTGTAAGCTCGTTGTGGGCAGGGAATGTGTCTGTTATGTTGCTCTATTGCACTCTCCCAAGCGGTTAGTACAATGCTCTGCACAGAGTAAGCGCTCAATAAATACGATTAACAGACTAACTGTTCCTCCTCCTGACCCTCTCTGGGGGCCCTTCGCCCACTCCCACGGGGCATCCGGCGCCGTCCTGCCCGCCCCCGCTCTCCGGAGTCCGGTTTGGATCGCAGCCTATCCGACTCCCCCCCCCCAAAACCCCCGACCCCCGACCCCACTTTAGGCCTGGGACGATCATCTCCCCTGCGTCCTCCCGCCCCGCTGCAGCGGCCCTGACAGCCTTCGGTTTTCTCATCCCCGGGGGGCGACAACTCCGCGGCCCGGGGCAGCACCAGCGGGGACCCTGAGTGGTTGGGGGAGCAGGGGGCGGGCAGGGGGCTCACGCAGCCGGCGGGAAGGCTCGACCCGGGAAGTTCCCGCCGGTCACTCACCAGCTTTGGGGCCGGGGTCTCAGCTGCTGGTGAAGGGCCACGGAGAAGCCGAAGAGGGTGTCGGGGTCCCCGTCTTTGCGCAGCGCCGCCCCCACGTCCAAATTGAAGGCGCCCACCCCGGGGAGCAGCAGAGCACAGAGGAATGCCCGGAGCAGGGGAGACCCCCGCACCCAGGCCATGGTCCGCGAAGCCCCCCGATCTTCGGTCTCTGCGGAGTCTCGCTCTCCGGCCGAGGCTCTCTGTGTCCGAGCGTCCGTCTCTCCTTTTCTCTGTCTCTTCGTCCCTCCGTCGCTGACCTCCTGTCTCCGGAGGCGTCTCTCTCAGTCCCTCTGTCACTCAGTGTCTCCCTCTCTCCCCCGTGCCGCCGCTCTCCCTTCTGCTTCTCCTCCGGGTCCGGCCGCAGGGACCCCCGCCCCCCCAAAAGAGAGCCGCCCCCGGGGCCGGGCCCGCCCCCGGCCCCGCCCAGCCCCGGCCCCGGCCGGGTGGCAGGTGGATCCCGGTGGGACCGGGGCCGAGAAGGGGAGGATCGCCTCTCCCGGGGCTTCTCTGGGACACAAAGCCCCGGCTGCGCGGGCAACTGCTGTTGATTTGGGCACAGCCAACAGCACAGTGTGTGCGCGCCGGGGCCGGGGGCGAGGAGGGTGAGACCCAGAAGCTGCTGCCTGGGGCACAGGGACGGAACCGAGTCGCAGGGGTTCCCCACTAGTTCATTTTAATTAGCAAGCGCTTAGTACAGTGCTCTGCACTCAGTAAGCGCTCAATAAATACGATTGAATACTATGAATAACCACAGGCGGACCGCTATGGAACCGGCAGAGAGGAGCCGGAGATGGGCTCCCCTCAATCTCTCCTCGAAGGGCAGAGAGAGAAAGAAGAAAATGGGGAGTAGGGGGAGTCCTGGTCCGGGTGGGTGAGGGGAGGGACGGCAGGGCGTGGAGAACTTGCCACCTCCCCGGCTATTTATAATCGTCCGCCCGGCTGCCGTTGCTGGACAGAAGATCGTCTGACGGGAATCCCATTTCCCCTCCCCGCTCCTCCCTCTCTGCTATTAAATGGGGATAAGGGGATGTCTCTCTCTCTCTCCTCTGGGTGAGTCTCTCTCTCTCTCTCTCTCTCTTTGGGTCTATCTCTCTCCCACCTCTGTTTCTGAGCGTCCCCCCTACTCCAAAATCAATCAATCAATCGTATTTATTGAGCACTTACTGTGTGCAGAGCACTGTACTAAACGCTTGGGAAGTACAAGTCGGCAACACATAGAGACAGTCCCTACCCAACAGCGGGCTCACAGTCTAGAAGGCCAAAAGGCCAGTTTTGGGGAGCGGGGATGAGCCGGACTGAGGAGCCCACCCCCGACACCCAGTCCTTCTGACCTGTCCCTTCCCTTGGCCGGTTTAGACCACCCCATAACACCCCAGAGCTGACCCGGCTCCACTCTGGGACCTTTCTCTCGCAGCCTCCACTCCCACCCAGGGCCTGGGAGTAAGAAGGACCTAGATTCAAATCCCGCCTCCACCCCTTGTCTGCTGTGTGACCTTGGATAAATCATTTAACTTCTCTGGGCCTCGGTTACCTCACCTGTAAAATGGGGGTTGAGACTGTGAGCCCCACGTGAGACAGGGACTGTGTTCAACGCATTGTCTCCACCCCAGCCCTTAGTACAGTGCCTGGCACGAAGTAAGCACTTAACAACTACCATTATTATTATTATTATTGTCCCACCCCACCTCTGAGATTAGAGACACCAAGGCCAGGGATCTCACCAGGGGCAGAGTTCAACCCACGGGCCAAGGATTCTGCCAATCAATCGCATTTATCGAGCACTTTACTGGGTACTAAGCGCTTGGGAGGATACAATAGAACAGAGTTGTTAGTTACATTCATTCCCTGTCCACAAAGAGGTTAGAGTCTAGAAGGGAGGCAGAGTTCACACCAGGGGCCAGGAACTCAGAAGTAGGAAGAGGGCGGCATCCCGCCGGATTGAGTGGAGGAGCAGGGAGCAGAAACAGCTCCAAGCCACCCTGAGCCAAGTCCTGCCTGCCCGCCGATTTAGTCCAGGTTATAAATAGCCCCAGTCAGCCGGCGGGGAGCCTGGTAAACGGTAAACTTAGCCCCGAGTTTTGTCTCTGACGGGATGACCCCGCTTTGGATCTGGGCCTTGGCGGCTGTTGGAGTCCAAAGAGAGGATGCGGGGGCGGAGGACTAGGGGCGGGGGCCGGGGCCAAACGGCCGAGGAGGGGTAAGCCAGAGCCTGGGGTGGTTGTCACTGTTCTGCTGGTTCACAGTGGTCAGCAAATAGGGGTTGTAGGCTGTTCCTGCAGCCAGGGTTGTCTCGGCCATCCGCGGGCTGAAGGAGAAAGGGACACGGCCTGTCTTCCTGGGGCTCACAGTCTGGGTGGCGGGGAGTTGGGTGGATGGGGAAGATGCCCACAGAGTGGACAGTCCCCATCCCCACTGACCCATAAGCCCAGGCCGGCCAAAGGAGGGGGAGGGAAGTTGAATGGGTAAAGGTGGTTGGGGGGGAGGGGGTACAGAGGCAGAGGGAGATGTGGGAAGGTTTCCTCGGGCCAAGGCTCCAGTCTGTTCTCATCCATTAATTCAATCATATTTATTGAGCACTTACTGTGTACAGAGCACTGTACTAAGCGCTTGGAAAGTACAATACAGCAGTAGAGACAATCACTGCCCACAACGAGCTCACAGTCTAGTGGGGGGGGGGGGGGAGACAGAAATGAATACAAGTAAACAGGCATCAATATAAATAAATAAAATTATAGATATACACATAAGTGCCGTAGGGCAGAGAGAAAGGCCAAGAGCAAAGGGAGTGAGTCAGGATGACGCAGAAGGGAATGGAAGATGAGGAAAAGTGGGGCTTAGTCTGGGAAGGCCTCTTCCCATTCCCAGCCCCCCTCCTCCTGCCGCCTCTGGGGTCTGAAGCTCTTTCTGGGGAGGGGAGCGAAAGAGGAACCAGTGAGCGGGTCTGGGGGCAGAGGCTGGGGATCCTGGGCAGTCAGGGGGAAGGGAAAGGGGTATCTGTTCCTCCTTTTGTCTCCCAACCCAAAGTCCATTGCAGGGATCAAATACCCTCTTCCCTGAGCACAGAACCCCTCATTCATTCATTCAATCTAATTATTCATTCATTCAATCAATCAATCGTATTTATTGAGCGCTGTGTGCAGAGCACTGTACGAAGCGCTTGGGAAGTACAAGTTGGCAACATATAGAGACAGTCCCTACCCAACAGTGGGCTCACAGTCTAGAAGGGGGAGACAGACAACAAAACAAAACATATTAACAGAATAAAATAAATAGAATAAATATGTACAAATAAAATAGAGTAATAAATACGTACAAACATATATACATATGTACAGGTGGTGTGGGGAGGGGAAGGAGGTAAGGCGGGGGGATGAGGAGGGGGAGGAGGGGGAGAGGAAGGAGTGGGCTCAGTCTGGGAGGAGGGGGCTCAGTCTGGGAGCACTTATTATTATTGAGCACTTTATTATCATTATTATTCAATTATTGAGCACTTACTGTGAGCAGAGCAGT
Organism: Tachyglossus aculeatus; assembly: GCF_015852505.1. Taxonomy (NCBI): domain Eukaryota; kingdom Metazoa; phylum Chordata; class Mammalia; order Monotremata; family Tachyglossidae; genus Tachyglossus; species Tachyglossus aculeatus. The sequence continues at coordinate 58,863,905 of NC_052075.1, forward strand.
GGCCAAAGCGCTTGGGAGAGTACAATATGACAGTAAAGAGACACATTCCCTGCCCACAGAGAGTTTTCAGTCTAGATGGGGGAAGACGGACATTCATACAAATAAACTACAGATTTGTGCCTAAGTGCTCCCGGGGACTCCAGCCTCCTCCTTCCAGCCTCCTTTCTTCATCCTCTGCCCTGCCCTGTCTCACCCTTCCTCTGCCCCGCTCCCCGTCCCGGATTGCCCCTGTTCGGCCCCTGCTAGGCCCTGCCACTGCCCTGGCCCTCTCTACTCCTGCCCTGCTCTGCCTCTGCCTCTATTCTGCATCCACCCTGCCTTTCCCTCCGTTCGGCTGTTTTGCTGGCTCACGGTGGAACCGGGCACTAGCGGCTGCAAACCTTTCCTCTTCCCTCCCATCCCACATCCCCTCTCTCTCCTCCTCTGGTTCGCCGCCCCGACAACCCCCACCCCCGGCCTGGTTCCCTAGAGCCGCTGCTGGCCGATTCCTTCAAGAAAGAGGCATCCAGCTCCTTAAAGAAGCAGAAGCACTCTCCTCCTTCCTCCCCAGCCCCTTCCCTAAGAATTCCACAGACACACTTAGCAGTTATGCATATAGGCATACTCAATTATTCATTTTGACCACTCTAGTTATAAATATTTTTATATTTGTCCCTCCTGTTAGAGTGGAAGCTCCTTGGAGGAGCGAGAAGCGGGGAACCTGACACTTCATGATGCTTTACTTCTAAGGGCTTAGTGAGGGCACTGCACCAAGTCATTACTCAACAAATGCTATTACTACTAGGATGATGGGATGATGATGGCAATGATGATGAGCACAGTGAGCAATTGATTTTTTTATTGAGCGTTCACTGGATGCAGAGCATTGTACTGAGACCTTGGTAAGTGTGATCTCTGACCTCGAGGAGCTAACGGTCTAATGGGGAAAATAAACACCAAAATACATTCCCCCATTCCCTTCCGCGTCGCTCTTGCACTTGGATTTGCCCCCTTTATTCACTTTTCCCTCAGTCCCACAGCACTTATACCCATATCCATAATTTATTTCTATTAATGTCTTTCTCCCCCTCTAAACTGGAAGCTCACTGTGGGCAGGGAACGCGTCTGCCAATTCTGTTATTTTGTCTCTTCCAAGCACTTAGAAGGGTGCTCTGCACATAATAAGTGCTCAACAAATACAGTTGATTGATACTGCAGACAGGAAGAAGCAATAGTGTATATGTATATAAGTGTAAGGGTGGGGGAGGAGATCAGCACGATCAACGGCTGGAGAGATGAGAACGAGGCACAGCGAATTGTTTAGCTTGAGAGGAATAAATAGCGCGAGCTGGGATGGGGTGGGAGGAAAGTGAGGATAGATGGGAATGATGATAAAGACGCTGGTGATGAGATTGAGGGCGATGATGATGACAGGGCATCATTCATTCAATCGTATTTATTGAGCACTTACTGTGTGCAGAGCACTGTACTAAGCGCTTGGGAAAGTACTATACAACAATAAACAGTGACATTCCCTGCCCCCATTGAGCTTACAGTTTTTCAGCTAATGTCACACACGAGGCACAATGCTCAGACCAGATTAGGTGGCCAATAGTGTTCTGCACATAGATTTCAGTAAGTACAACTTATTGATTAAGGGAAGTCTTTGCCCCCCTACACCAGTGCCCAGTGGGGAGCAGCGTCTTGTCTGCTGTGTGACCTTGGGCAAGTCACTTCACTTCTCTGTGCCTCAATTCCCTCATCTGTAAAATGGGGATTAAGACTTTGAACCCCCTGTGGGACAGGGACTGTGCCCAACCCAATTATCTTGTATCTCCTCCAGCGTTATTAGAACAGTGCCTGGCACATAGTAAGTGCTTAACAAATAATATTATTATTATCTACCAGAAAGAGCAGGTACCTTATCCAAGCTCTCCCATTGGCCTGCTGGATTATTTGGGGCTAGTCATTTAACCTCTCTGGGCCTCAGTTTCTTTATTTGTGAATTAGGGATGAGCCACATCATCCCTCTTTCTCAGACTGTGGGCCTCTTGTGAGGCAGGGGCCATGTCTGATGGAAACATGTCTACCAACTCTTGGTATGTGGTACCCTCCCAAGCACTTAGTACAGTGCTCTGCACAAAGTAAGGACTCACTAAATGCCATTGAGAAGCAGTGTGGCCTAGTAGATAAAGCAGGGGACTGGGAGTCAGAAGGACCTGGGTTCTAATCCTGGCTCCACCACTTAGTCTGCTTAGTGATGATGATGGTATTTGTTAAGCCTTTACTGTATAACGAGCACTGTCCTAAATGCTGGGGTAGATACAAGGTAATACCTTGTGGGGCTCACAGTCTTCATCCCCATTTTACAGATGAGGGAACTGAGGGACACAGAAGTTAAGAGACTTGCCCAAAGTCACCCAGCTGGCAAGTGGCGGAGTCACTATTAGAACCCACGACCTTTGACTCCCAAACCTGTGCTCTTTCCACTAGGCCAAGCTGCTTCTCCTTGGGCAAGTCACTTCACTTCTCTGGGCCTCAGTTATCTCACCTGTAAAATGGGGATTAAGACTGCGAGCCCCAGGTGGAACAGGGACTGTGTCCAACCTGATTATCTTGTACCTACCCCAGTGTTTAGTACAGTGTCTGACACAAAGTGCATAATAATAATAATAATGGCATTTGTTAAGCACTTAGAAGCTTAACGAATACCTTTAAAAAATGGATTGGCCTGGAATCAAACCCAGCCCTTAGCAACGAATAATAATAATAATAATAGTGGCATTTATTAAGCACTTACTATGTGTAAAGCACTGTTCTACGTGCTGGGGAGGTTACATGGCAGATAATAATAATAATAATGATAATAATGGCATTTATTAAGTGCTTACTATGTTCAAAGCACTGTTCTAAGCACTGGCGAGGTTACAAGGTGATCAGATTGTCCCACGGGGAGCTCACAGTCTTAATCCCCATTTTACAGATGAGGGAACTGAGGCCCAGAGAAGTGAAGTAACTTGCCCAAAGTCACGCAGCTGACAATTGGCAGAGCCGCAGTTTGAACCCATGACCTCTGACTCCAGAGCCTGTGATCATTCCACTGAGCCACGCTTCACAGTCTTAATCCCCATTTTACAGATGAGGGAACTGAGGCCCAGAGAAGTGAAGTGGCTTACCCAAAGTCACGCAGCTGACAAGTGGCGGAGCCGGGGTTTGAACCCATGACCTCTGACTCCAAAGCCCGTGCTCTTTCCACTGAGCCACGCTCACAGTCTTAATCCCCATTTTACAGATGAGGGAACTGAGGCCCAGAGAAGTGAAGTGACTTGCCCAAAGTCACACAACTAAATGGCGGAGCTGGGATTAGAACCCATGACCTCTGACTCCAAAGCCCGTGCTCTTTCCACTGAGCCATGCTTCACAGTCTTAATCCCCATTTTACAGATGAGGGAACTGAGACCCAGAGAATAATAATAATAATGGCATTTATTAAGTGCTTACTATGTGCAAAGGCACTGTTCTAAGCGCTGGGGAGGTTACAAGGTGATCAGGTTGCCCCACGGGGGGCTCACTGTTTTAATCCACATTTTACAGATGAGGGAACTGAGGCCCAGAGAAGTGAAGTGGCTTGCCCAAAGTCACACAGCTGACAAGTGGCGGAGCTGGGGTTTGAACCCATGACCTCTGACTCCAAAGCCCGGGCTCTTTCCACTGAGCCACTCTCACAGTCTTAATCCCCATTTTACAGATGAGGGAACTGAGGCCCAGAGAAGTGAAGTGACTTGCCCAAGGTCACACAGCTAAATCGCAGAGCTGGAATTAGAACCCATGACCTCTGACTCCAAAGCTCGTGCTCTTTCCACTGAGCCATGCTTCACAGTCTTAATCCCCATTTTACAGACGAGGGAACTGAGGCCCAGGGAATAATAATAATAATGACATTTATTAAGTGCTTACTATGTGCACAGCACTGTTCTAAGCACTGGGGATGTTACAAGGTGATCAGGTTGTCCCACGGCGAGCTCACTGCTTTAATCCCCATTTTACAGATGAGGGAACTGAGGCCCAGAGAAGTTAAGTGACTTGCCCAAAGTCACACAGCTGACAAGCGGCGGCACCGGAATTTGAACCCATGACCTCTGACTCCAAAGCCCATGCTCTTTCCACTGAGCCATGCTTCACAGTCTTAATCCCCATTTTACAGATGAAGGAACTGAGGCCCAGAGAATAATAATAATAATAATGCATTTACTAAGCGCTTACTATGTGCAAAGTACTGTTCTAAGCGCTGGGGAGGTTACAAGGTGATCAGGTTGTCCCACGGGGGGCTCACTATTTTAATCCCCATTTTACAGATGAGGGAACTGAGGCCCAGAGAAGTGAAGTGGCTTGCCCCAAGTCACACAGCTGACAAGTGGCGGAGCCAGGGTTTGAACCCATGACCTCTGCCTCCAAAGCCCGTGCTGTTTCCACTGAGCCACGCTTCACAGTCTTAATCCCCATTTTACAGATGAAGGAACTGAGGCCCAGAGAATAATAATAATAATAATAATAATGCATTTACTAAGCGCTTACTATGTGCAAAGCACTGTTCTAAGTGCTAGTGAGGTTACAAGGTGATCAGGTTGTTCCACGGGGGGCTCACTGTTTTAATCCCCATTTTACAGATGAGGGAACTGAGGCCCAGAGAAGTGAAATGGCTTGCCCAAAGTCACACAGCTGACAAGTGGCAGAGCCAGGGTTTGAACCCATGACCTCTGACACCAAATCCCATGCTCTTTCCACTGAGCCACACTTCACAGTCTTAATCCCCATTTTACAGATGAGGTCACTGAGGCCCAGAGAAGTGAAGTGACTTCCCCAAAGTCACACAGCTAAGTGGCAGAGCCGGGATTAGAACCCACGACCTCTGACACCAAAACCCGTGTTCTTTCCACTGAGCCACGCTTCACAGTCTTAATCCCCATTTTACAGATGAAGGAACTGAGGCCCAGAGAATAATAATGATAATAATAATAATGCATTTATTAAGCGCTTACTATGTGCAAAGCACTGTTCTAAGCGCTGGAGAGGTTACAAGGTAATCAGGTTGTCCCACGGGGGGCTCACTGTTTTAATCCCCATTTTACAGATGAGGGAACTGAGGCCCAGAGAAGTGAAACGGATTGCCCAAAGTCACACAGCTGACAAGTGGCGGAGCCGGGGTTTGAACCCATGACCTCTGACACCAAAGCCCATGTTCTTTCCACTGAGCCACGCTTCACAGTCTTAATCCCCATTTGACAGATGAGGTCACTGAGGCCCAGAGAAGTGAAGTGACTTTCCCAAAGTCACACAGCTGACAAGTGGCGGAGCCGGGGTTTGAACCCATGACCTCTGACACCAAAGCCCGTGTTCTTTCCACTGAGCCACGCTTCACAGTCTTAATCCCCATTTGACAGATGAGGGAACTGAGGCCCAGAGAAGTGAAGTGACTTGCCCAAAGTCACACAGCTGACAAGTGGCGGAGCCGGGATTAAGCCCATGCTCTTTCCACTGAGCCACACTTCACAGTCTTCATCCCCATTTTACAGATGAGGGAACTGAGGCCCAGAGAAGTGAAACGGCTTGCCCAAAGTCACACAGCTGACAAGTGGCGGAGCCGGGGTTTGAACCCATGACCTCTGACACCAAAGCCCGGGCTCTTTCCACTTAGCCACACTTCACAGTCTTAATCCCCATTTTACAGATGAGGGAACTGAGGCCCAGAGAAGTGAAGTGACTTGCCCAAAGTCACACAGCTAAGTGGCGGAGCCAGGATTAGAACACACGACCTCTGACTCCAAAGCCCGTGCTCTTTCCACTGAGCCATGCTTCACAGTCTTAATCCCCATTTTCCAGATGAGATAACTGAGGCCCAGAGAATATTAATAATAATAATAATAAAGGCATTTATTAAGCACTTACTATGTGCAAAGCACTGTTCTAAGCACTGGGGTGGTTACAAGGTGATCAGGTTGTCCCACGGGGGGCTCACAGTCTTCATCCTCATTTTACAGATGAGGGAACTGAGGCCCAGAGAATCAACCAATCAAGCAATCGTATTTATTGAGCACTTGCTGTGTGCAGAGCACTGTACTAAGCGCTTGGGAAGTCCAAGTTGGCAACATATAGAGACAGTCCCTACCCAACAGTGGGCTCACAGTCTAGAAGGGGGAGACAGAGAACAAAACCAAACACACTAACAAAATAAAATAAATTGAATAGATATGTACAAGTAAAATAGAGTAATAAATACGTAGCGTGGCTCAGTGGAAAGAGCACAGGCTTTGAAGTCAGAGGTCAGGGGTTCGAATCCCAGCTCCGCCACGTGTCTGCTGTGTGACCTTGGGCAAGTCACTTCACTTCTCTGAGCCTCAGTTACCTCATCTGTAAAATGGGGATTAAGAGTGTGAGCCCCATGTGGGACAACCTGATCACCTTGTAACCTCCCCAGCGCTTAGAACAGTGCTTTGTACATAGTAAGCGCTTAACAAATGCCAACATTATTATTATTATTATGGCCAAACATATATACAGGTGCTGTGGGGAGTGAAGTGGCTTGCCCAAAGTCACACAGCTGACAAGTGGCGGAGCCGGGGTCTGAACCCATGACCTCTGACCCCAAAGCCCGGGCTCTTTCCACTGAGCCACAGTGCTTCTCATAGAGTGCACGACTCGGCACTAGACAGATGGCACCGTGATAAGTTTTATGCCCACGGTTCGGGTTCAGCGGGTGAGGCGCGCGCGCGCGGCCGCCTCAGCGCTTAACGCCGGCCCCCCCTCGAGTCACGTGACCCGGAAGTGGCCAAGGCCTGGGCCATTGCCGTCGCCGAGCGGTGTTTTCCGCCCCTATCTCCGGTCGGATCCCGGCTCGGCCATGCTGTCCCGCCTGCTGAAGGAGCACCAGGCCAAGCAGAACGAGCGCAAGGAGCTGCAGGGTGAGGAGCCAAGGCGGAGCGGCCCGCGGCCTAGCCGGGGCCGGAGCCTGGGCCTCGAGTAGCCGCCCGCACGGCCTCGTCGCCGGGGCAACGGGCCACGCCCCCTCGTGGCGACAGGCCCCGCCCACCATGGCAACGGACCCGAGCGCGCCTCCTATTGGCCCGCCGGACGAGTAGCAGAACGGGACGGGGGAATAATAATAATAATAATGGAGGTATTTGTTAAACGCTCACTATGTGCCAAGCACTGTTCTAAGCGCCGGGGGGTCTACAATCAATCAATCGTATTTAATAATAATGATAATAACGATAGCATTTATTGAGCGCTTACTACGTGCAAAGCGCCGTTCTAAGCGCTGGGGAGGTTACAAGGTGATCAGCTTGCCCCACGTTGGGCTCACAGTCTTCATCCCCATTTTACAGATGAGGTAACTGAGGCACAGAGAAGTTAAGTGACTTGTCCAAAGTCACACAGCTGACAAGCGGCTAAGTGCTTACTATGTGCAAACCACTGTTCCAATCGCTGGGATAGATACAAGGTCATCAGGTTGTCCCACGTGGGGCTCACAGTCTTAATCCCCACAATAATAATAATATCAGTAATAATAATGATGGTATCTGCTAAGCACTTACTATGTGCCAAGCACTTTTCTAAGCACTGGGGTAGATACAGGGTCATCAGGTTGTCCCACGTGGGGCTCACAGTCTTAATCCCCATTTTACAGATGAGGTAACTGAGGCACAGAGAATAATAATAATAATAATGATGGTATTTGTTAAGCACTTACTATGTGCAAAGCACTGTTCTAAGCGCTGGGGAGGTTACAAGGTGATCAGCTTGCCCCACGTTGGGCTCACAGTCTTCATCCCCATTTTACAGATGAGGTAACTGAGGCACAGAGAAGTTAAGTGACTTGTCCAAAGTCACACAGCTGACAAGCGGCTAAGTGCTTACTATGTGCAAACCACTGTTCCAATCGCTGGGATAGATGCAAGGTCATCAGGTTGTCCCACTTGGGGCTCACAGTCTTAATCTCCATAATAATAATAATAATAACAATAATAATAATGGTGGTATCTGTTAAGCACTTACTATGTGTCAAGCACTGTAGATACAAGGTCATCAGGTTGTCCCACGTGGGGCTCACAGTCTTAATCCCCACAATAATAATAATATCAGTAATAATAATGATGGTATCTGTTAAGCGCTTACTATGTGCCAAGCACTTTTCAAAGCACTGGGGTAGATACAAGGTCATCAGGTTGTCCCACGTGGGGCTCACAGTCTTAATCCCCATTTTACAGATGAGGTAACTGAGGCACAGAGAATAATAATAATAATAATGATGGTATTTGTTAAGCACTTACTATGTGCAAAGCACTGTTCTAAGAGCTGGGGAGTTTACAAGGTCTACGCGCTGGGGAGGTTACAAGGTGATCAGGTTGTCCCAAGGGGGGCTCACAGTTTTAATCCCCATTTTACAGATGAGGTAAACTGAGGCACAGAGAAGTGAAGTGACTTGCCCAAGGCCACACAGCAGACAAGACTCTCAAGCCTGTGCTCTTTGCACTAAGCCAGGCTGCTTCTCGGCAGGGCTTCGTGGGGGACCCCGGTGGGGGAGGGGTGGGGGCCGGGCAGTGAGGGTCTTCACGCCCCTCACCTCTGCACTGTCCCCTCTCCCCTCTCCCCGCCAGAGAAGCGGAGGAGAGAAGCCATTGCGGCGGCAACCTGCCTGACCGAAGCCCTGGTGGACCATCTGAACGTAGGGTAAGGCACCCCCCCCGAGCCGGACAGGGGGCATCCCCCGGATCCATACCCCCCGAGGGTGAACCTTACCCTGGCAATCAACCACCGGTGGGGTGAAGGGGCCTGGAGGAACAGGAATGCCCTCTCTGCCTACCCCCCTGCCCAGATCCAGGTGGCATATGCACACATCTGTCATCCTATCGGAAAAAAGAATTTGCCTGCCACAGATCCTCCTCCCCGCCCCCCATCTTTCCTGTCGTCTTTTGTGTGTGTGTGTGGTATTTAAGTGCTTAATGTATGCCGGTCACTGAACTATGCACTGGGTAGATGCAAGATCACCAGTTTGGATATAGTCCATGTCCCATATAGGGCTCACAGCCGTAATCCCCCCATTTACAGATGAAGTAACTGCAGCACAGAGAAGTTAAGTGACTTGCCCAAGGTCTTTCCCGTCTCCTCCCTCCATCTTTCCCTCCTCCTCCCCTGGTTTTCCCTCCTCTTCCCTGCATCTTCCCTTCCAACTACCCCATCTTTCCTTCATCATCATCATCAATCGTATTTATTGAGCGCTTACTATGTGCAGAGCACTGTACTAAGCGCTTGGGAAGTACAAGTTGGCAACATATAGAGACAGTCCCTACCCAACAGTGGGCTCACAGTCTAAAATGGGGGAGACAGAGAACAAAACCAAACATACTAACAAAATAAAATAGAATAGATATGTACAAGTAAAATAAATAAATAAATTGAGTAATAAATATGTACAAACATATATACATATATATATTCCTTCCTCCCCTCCATCCTTCTCCTTCCTCACCCCGTCTTTCCCCCTCTTCCTTCCCCATCTCCCCTTTCTCTCTCCTCCCCCCATCTTCTCTCTCCTCCTCCCCCATCTTCCCTCTCCTTCACCCCACATCTTCCCTCTCATTCATTCATACAGTTATATTTATTGAGCACTTACTGTGTGCGGAGCACTGAACTAAGCTCTTGGAAAGTACAGTTCAGCAACAGAGACCATTTCTACCCAACAACAGACTCACAGTCTAGAAGAGGGGAGACAGACAACAAAACAACTAGACAGGCATCAATAGCATCAATGTAAATAAATAGAATTGTAAATATATACACATCATTAATAAAATACATAGAATAATAAATATGTACATATATACACGATTGAATAAGTATGATTGAATGTACACAAGTGCTGGGGGGGGGGGGGAGCAGAGGAAAAAGGGGGCTCAGTCTGGGAAGGCCTTCTGGAGGAGGTGAACTTTCAGTGGGTCTTTGAAGGGGGGAAGTGTGCTAGTTTGATGGATGTCAGGAGGAAGGGCATTCCAGGCCAGAGGTAGGACTTGGGCCAGGAGTCGACAGCAGGACAAGGAGTCGACAAGGCACAATGAGGAATTTAGCAGCAATCATCTTCCCCTCCTCTTCTCCATCTTCCCCCTCCTTCACCTTCCAGATCCCTCCCAGAGGGGCAACAGGGACAGGAGCTGGGCATGGCCTTCCTGAACCCTGAAGGGAAGGGCAGTGTCAGGCAGCAGAAAGGGAAGGGATAGAGGGGGTTGGGAAGTTTTCCCCTCAGGCTCGAGGTCAGGATGACTCTATTTCCCGCCCCCCCCCCCAGCCACCTCAACACTCGGGAAGTGGTTGCTTGGAAATGATGCCGCAGCTGAGTCAGCCAATCATTGATCTGTGGGGGCACCTGTTGCAGCTGTTGGTGAGGGCATGAGCTGGTTGTCAGGACTGCCCACCCCCACTCTGCTCTCCCAACCTCTCGTCTCACCACCCGCTCCCCAATCACAGAGACCTGCTGGCCCCTGCCAATGCCCCCAACTGTCTCCCTGAGTCCATCCCCCCCCCCCCCCAATCCCAGCCTAGCCTCCCTCCCATCCCCTCAGGGCAACTAAGCTGGTCTGAAAGGGGTTTATGTTGCTGCCCACAGCCCTTTGCTGCCAGGGGCCAGAACAAAGACCCGATTTGTCCCACCCATGTCAGGTGCCCTGGGTGCCCCCCCTCTCCGCCCCCACAGATTCCTCACAGGCCAAGCTGGGGCCAGAAAGAGTCGCACAGTGGGGGAAGGGGCCTTGGGGACCCCAGAGAGAACGCGGGGGACAGAGGGGAAAGGGGAAGAACGGGATCAACATGCACAAACACATGTGCACCAAGTGCGCGCACACATATGCATACCCCACACACACTGTCCACTCCCTGAGGGCAGCAGCAATCGGCTGCCTCATTCCACAGCGGGGAAGAGCTCCTGGCAGGGCAGGACCCTCCCCTGACCTGGCATTCCTGGGAAGGGGGACACGCCTCCCTCCCCTACCCCTCCCGCCCTGGCCAGGCCTGCTGCCTGCTCCCCGGGGTCTCTGATTGCTGCCAGATGTGCTCCTGATGTGCGCTTTCTCAGCATCCCCCTGGGTCCGCTCCTTCCTCTGTCCCCCTCCCCCCACCAAGCTGCCCAGACTCTCCTCAGTTGGGAGCTGGAAGAGGGGCCAGGCCAGCGCCCTGATCAATCCATCAATCAATCAATCCATCGTATTTATTGAGCGCTTACTGTGTGCAGAGCACTGGACTAAGCGCTTGGGAAGTCCAAGTTGGCAACATATAGAGACGGTCCCTACCCAATAGTGGGCTCACAGTCTAGAAAGGGGCTTGTGCCAAGCCAGCCGAGACCCTGGAAGGACTTGGGTGTCGCCATGAGAGCGGAGACGACCAGGCAGTTGGGTAAGGAGACCAGGGTCATGTGCATAAATTTAGCATCCTAATGATAATAATAATAACGGTGGTAATAATAACAGGAGAAGCAGCGTGGCTCAGTGGAAAGAGCCCGGGCTTTGGAGTCAGAGATCATGGGTTCAAATCCCAGCTCCGCCAGTTGTCAGCTGTGTGACTTTGGGCAAGTCACTTCACTTCTCCGGGCCTCAGTTCCCTCGTCTGTAAAATGGGGATGAAGCCTGTGAGCCCCCCGTGGGACAACCTGATCACCTTGTATCCCCCCAGCACTTAGAACGGTGCTTTGCACATAGTAAGTGCTTAATAAATGCCATTATTATTATTATTTTTTTTTTTAGGTGCTTACTATGTGCCAGGCACTGTACTAAGCGCTGGGGTGGGTATAAGCAAATCAGGTTGCATATAGTCCCTGACCTGTATGAGGCTCACAGTCTTAATCCCCATTTTACAGATGAGGTAAGTGAGGAACTGAGATGTTAAGTGAGTTGACCAAGGTCACACAACAGACACATCGTGGAGTGGGATTAGAACCCAGGTCCTTCTGACTCCCAGTTCTATCCACTAGGTCACACTGCTTCTCTTTGCCGCATGACTGTGTGAACATGGAGATTTCTCCCAGCCGCCGGCCGGCCCCACCCTGGCCCGCTCCTCCCGCAGCCAGTCCCTCCGTGCTCCCGGCCCCTGCCCGGCCCCCGCCCGGCCCCCGGTCTCCCCTCACTGTCCCCCGGTCCCGGCCCACAGGGTGGCCCAGGCGTACGTGAACCAGAGGAAGCTGGACCAGGAGGTGAAGACACTGCAAGTGCAGGCCGCCCAGTTTGCCAAGCAGACCGGGCAGTGGATCGGGATGGTGGAGAACTTCAACCAGGCCCTCAAGGTGACCCTGCAGCCCCAGATGACCCCTGGCTCCAGCCCTCGGGCTTTGGGGATCCTGCCACCACCTGGGGCGGGGGGGAGCCTTACGGAGAGGGGGGCGGGGGGAAGAGTGATGGCATCTGGGCACCACCTGAACCCTTCTTGGCCTCCCCCACAGGAGATCGGGGATGTGGAGAACTGGGCCCGGAGCATAGAGCTGGACATGAGAACCATCGCCACGGCCCTAGAATACGTGCACAAGGGCCGCCTGCAGCCGGCACCACCCTAGCCCCCGACCCCGCAGCCCTGCAGGCTCCCCACGGCTCTCCTAGCCCCCCACCCAGGGCCTCCTATGGCCTTCCTGACCCCCCTTCTCAGTGGGGTGAACCCCCACCCCGAGCTGCACGCTGACATGAGCCAGGTGCCGGAGCTGTGACGCCGAGCAGCGGTGGGGCCCAGTGGCCTCACAGTGGGCACGGGGTTGGGATTGGTTTAATATACAGTGAACGTGCCTTCTGCCCCAGTGTTTTATTTGGGGGAGGGGAACCAGAAATGGGGAGGAGGAACAGGAAGAGTCCTCGCTCAGCAGATTCCGATTGAGGCCCTGTCTGCGGGCCTTAGCTCCGCTTTTGGGCAGGCAGGACCGCCAGTTTGCCCCTTCCCCACCTGGCACAATGGCCCATTCAGAGTCCTGAGCCAGGCCGGGGGGCATCGGTCACTTCCACTGAGACCACGTGTCTGGCCGGTCGGTGACAGCCCTGAGGGGGAGGCCCCCTATCCCTGCCACCCAGCCCCCACCTGGGGCTGGCACAGAGCGGCATCCCGGTGCAGGGGCCTAGGAGGGGAAGGGGGGTGGCGGGGTGAGTCAAGGCCTGGCGAACACCCAGCTGGCACGGGGTTGAGAGGGGGGCGCGGGGAGGGCCTCAGAGACTTAAACCTCCCCATCTATTGTGGTGTCGGGGATTAAACGGGCACCCAGCCGCCAGTGCTCTCTGCTACCTTGTCTCCTCCCCCTGGACTTTGTATCCCCAGGGGGGAACTGCAACAGCCACGGTGGTGAGCCCGGGGCAGAGAGCCTGGGACGGCTGCAGCGGGGTGGTGAGCCTGGGGTGACCGCAGCAGGTGAGCCCAGGGTGGCAAACCTGGGACGACTGATCCCAGAGCGGCGAGCCCGGGCTGGAGAACCTGGGACCACGGGGTTGGGAGTGGGTGCGTGAGCGGAGCTGGGAGGTGGGCACCTCATGTGCAAATGGGACCGGACGGGGGAGCAGGGAACTTTGGGTGTGGGGGAACGATTTGGCTGCGGGGAAAGAGAACAGGGACGCTGTGCGCAAAGACTGGGAGGACAGGGAGCCAGGTACAGACTGGCAGGAGAGGAGACCCCTGGGGAAAGCAGGAGAGGAAGAGGGAGGTGGGAAGAGAGAGACAGTACAGACCGAGGGGACATCCTGGGGAGGGGGAAAGGGGGGAACAGTCTGAGGGGAGGGGGCCATGTGCAAAACGAAAGAAAAACCACAATCGAAAACGGTGGTGTTTGCAGGTCTCGGCCTTGGCCGGTGGACTTGGTACTGGGCGCCCGTTGGCGCGGCTTCCCCACCTCGCCTTCCCCTCCTCAGGCCATGTGGCTGTGGGGCCTGGGGGTGCTGGGCGCGGCCCTACTCTGGGCCATCTGGGACCGCTGGCCACGGGCAGGCGGCGCCGACGGCTTCGTCTTCATCACGGGCTGCGACTCGGGGTTCGGGCGTATGCTGGCCCTGCGGCTGCAACGGCGGGGCTGGAGCGTGCTGGCCGCCTGCCTCACCCCCGCGGGGGCCGACGCACTGCAGCGGGAGGCAACCCCCGGCCTCCGCACCATCCTGCTCGACGTCACCGACCCAAGCAGTGTGCAGAGAGCTGCCCAGTGGGTGGGTTCGCTGGTGGGGCAGAGAGGTGAGGGGGATGGGGGGTGGGGGGGCGAACGGAGGAAGGGGCGCGCAGTGCCGGGGATCCTTGGGTCAACCCACCCACCCAGCCCACTTGTGTCCAGTCCTTGCCCTCTGCACCCTGGCCCTCCTAGGTCTCTCCCCCAATAAGCCTTTGGGGTGGAGGGAGGCGGGCAGGGTACATACACACACACCCCTCCTCCTCTTCTTCCTCACCCTCCTCCTCTTCCTCATGCCCCCTTTTCCTCTTCCTTCTCCTTTGCTCCTCCCCTTCCCCCTCTTCCTCTTTTTCCTCTTCCTCCTCCCCCTTTCTCCTTTTTCCTCCTCTTCCTCTTCATCTCCTCTTCCTCCACCCTCTCCTCTTCCCCTTCCCTCTCTTCCCCTTTTCCTCCTCCCTCTTTCCCCTCCCCTTCCTCTTCTTCTTCCTCCCGCTCCTCTTATTCACCCTCTTCCCCCTCCCATCCATCTGTCCATCCATCGGTCCTGCCCAGGTCTGTACGGGCTAGTGAACAACGCAGGCGTGTCTGGCCTCGTTGGACCCAATGAGTGGCTGCGGCTGGCAGATTTCCGCCAGGTCCTCGAGGTGAACACGCTGGGCGCCATCGGCGTGACACTGGCCCTCCTGCCGCTGCTCCGCCGGGCACGGGGCCGCCTCGTCAACGTCACCAGCATCCTGGGCCGCCTGGCCGCCATCGGCGGAGGCTACTGCCCTTCCAAATTCGCCCTGGAGGCCTTCTCGGACAGCTTGCGGTGAGGACCGGCCCTTCTCCGGCTGCCCCTCCTCCCACTCCGGCCCTCCCCGACCATCCGAGGCCCAAGGGCAGCGGTCACCCCCTCTCCCTTGCCCCGCAGGCGGGACCTCTACCATTTCGGCGTCCGAGTCTCCATCGTGGAGCCCGGCTTCTTCCGCACAGCGATGACCAACCTGCCCAGCGTGGAGGAGCCGCTGCAGGAGCGCTGGGACCAGCTGCCCTCTGAGATCCGTGCCAGCTACGGCCCTGACTTCTTCCCCCAGTGTGAGTCTCAGGAGGGCGGGGTCCCTGGGGCTGGGCCGGCTGGGTCCCGGGCAGCCCACATCTCCCCCACTTTCCCCTCCCTGAAGCTGCTGGAGTCAATCAATCAATCAATCAATCGTATTTATTGAGCGCTTACTGTGTGCAGAGCACTGTACTAAGCGCTTGGGAAGTACAAGTTGGCAACATATAGAGACAGTCCCTACCCAACAGTGGGCTCACAGTCCAGGGCCTCACCCCGAATCCGGTTCTCCCCACCCAGATCTGCGGGTGCAGCGCCGCCTCATGACACAGCTGTGCTCCGGGGACCTGAGTAAGGTGACAAATTGCCTGGAGCATGCCCTGACGGCCCGCCACCCCCGCACCCGCTACAGCCCCGGCTGGGATGCCAAGCTGCTCTGGCTGCCGGCCTCCTACCTGCCCGCCTGGATAGTGGATGCAGTACTGGCCTGGATCCTGCCCCGGCCCGCCGACCACACCCCTTAGCGACCACTCACCCAACCTAGGGCTTTTAGCCGAGCCTCGGTGGCGCCAAGCAGGGGGGCCAAGCCTGCCCTTTCCCCCCATCAATCCCATGCTGGTGTGCCCCTCAATATACCACAATAAACCATCAATAACCAATCAATTGACCAATAATGGGAGTCAACAACCATCAATTGACTCCCATCAATAATCAGGGAGTCAGCCTCCGCTTGCCGGAGGGCCTCCGTGTCGAGTAAAGCGGTGGTGGAGGGGGAAGCCCGTAGGCTGCATTTCTTATTCTCCACAATGGGTTGAACCCAACACTTTGGACCACAGGTGGTGTTCGACCGCCTTTGTGTTCCCCGCTATTGCTGGAACAACCCTTGGCCGCCAGGCGGCGCTGACACGCCTCCCAACTCACCACTGCCTGCTATCCCGGATTTGGCCGCCGGGTGGCGCGCACACGCCTCGCTAGACCTCACGATGGCATAGGAACCGAATATTGGCCACCAGGGGGCGCTCACACTGATAACAGTCAATATTCATTCATTCATTCAATCGTATTTATTGAGCACTTACTGTGTGCAGAGCACTGTACTAAGCGCTTGGGAAGTCCATAATAATGATGGCATTTATTAAGCGCTTACTATGTGCAAAGCACTGTTCTAAGTGCTGGGGAGGTTACAAGGTGATCAGGTTGTCCCACAGGGGGCTCACAGTCTTCACCCCCATTTTACAGATGCCGTAACTGAGGTCCAGAGAAGTTAAGTGACTTGCCCAAAGTCACACGGCTGACACTCGGAGGAGCCGGGATTTGAACCCATGACCTCTGACTCCAAAGCCCATGCTCTTTCCACTGAGCCACGCTGCTTCTCGTGACCGTATTTATTAAGCGCTTGATAAAATAATAATTGTGGTATTTGTTTAGCCTTACTATGTGCTGGGAACTGCACTAAGCGCTGGGGCAGATACAAGGTAATCAGGTTGGACACCATTGGTGACTGCTCCCTAACACTTTTTTAAATGGCATCTGTTAAGCACTTATCCTGTGCCACACACTGTACTAGGGTGGACACAAACAAAGCAAGCTGGGCACAGTCCATGTCCCACATGGGGCTCACAGTCTTAACCCCCATTTTAGAGGTGAGGGAACTAAGGCACAGAGAAGGGACTTACCCAAGATCTCAAAGCAGACAAGGGGCAGAGTCAGGATTAGAACTCAGGGTCTTCCAACTCCCAGACTCATGCTCTAGGCCATCCTGCTTCTCTTGGTCAAGTGGCGCTCACATGCCTCCCTATGTCCCGCAGTGGCTGCAACTCAACGTGGATCACCAAGTGGTGCTCACACTCCTATCCTGCACACTGACTGCAACGTAATACTAGGCCATTAAAAGTTGGTGTTTGGTGCACTTCCCTATTCCCCTCTATGGCTGCAACTCATTTGCCCACCATGCGACACTCAAATTCCCCCCAAGTCCATTTTACAACTGCTATTCAGTTCACAGCAGCCACAGGCTGCTCTTCCCAAGCCAAGCTCCCCTTCTGAACCATTGGCCCCATAACTCCCAAACTCCAGCTTGGCTCCCAGAGGTAACCAATGTTCCCCTACTTTCCTGAATATATGGGCAGGCGTTGAACTGGCTCAAGGAGCTGGGAAAAGACAGACAGGGAGGAGGCAAGGGGAAATAATAATAATAATGATGGTATTTGTTAAGCGCCTACTATGTGCAAAGCACTGTTCTAAGCGCTGGGGAGGTTACAAGGTGATCAGGTTGTCCCACGGGGGGCTCCCAGTTTTAATCCCCATTTTACAGATGAGGTAACTGAGGCACAGAGAAGTGACTTGCCCAAAATCACACAGCTGACAGTTGGTGGAGCCCGGATTTGAACCCATGACCTCTGACTCCAGAGCCCGTGCTCTTTCCACTGAGCCATGCTGCTTCTCAGGCACAGGAAAGGCACATGTACATGTGTTTGTGAGGCAGGGTGGGGGATGTCTCCGGATTTTCTCCACTCTTCCTTCGCCCCTGCCTGTCTCCACCATATTTGCCCAGAGAACAGGAGTTACAGTCCCCTGGGCTTGTGAGAGTCCCATCCTTCCCTAACTTCGGAAGCCACACACGAGGGAGACAAGAAATTCATTCATTCCATCTTATTGAATGAATGAATGAAAGAAATGTGAGCCAAGGAGACGGGAGGACAAGAAGTGGGCAATGGAGGCTCAGTTGATGGGGGCAAACAGATGCAAGTGGTGGAAAATGGGGCAAGGGGAATGGGAAAAGGGACAGAAGTGACAGGAAAGGGGGACTCAGTTTCTGGGGGCACCTAGATGCAAATGGTGGGAAGTGGGGCAGGGGGAATAACAATCATAATAACTGTGGTATTTGTTAAGTGCTTACTCTCTGCCAGGCACTGTACTCAGCGCTGGGATGGATACAAGCAAGTTGAGTTGGACACAGTCCCTGTCCCATGTGAGGGTCACAGTCTCAATCCCCATTTTACAGATGAGGTAATTCAGGCACACAGAGAAGTGAAGTGACTTGCCCAAACTCACACAGCAGACTGTGAGCCCCACGTGGGACAACCTACTTACCTTGTATCTACCCCAGTCCTTAGAACAGTGCTTGGCACATAGTAAGCACTTAACAAATATCGTAATTATAATTACTACAAGCGGAGGAAAATGTGGCAGAAAGAACAGGAAATGGGAACTCCGTTGCTGGGGACACAGAAATGCAAGTAGTGGGCAATGGGGCAGAGGGAATGGAGAAATTGGGCAGGGGGAGTAAGAAGCAGGGGACAGGTACTTGAATAAACAAAAGTCTCTCACATCTGTGATTCCGTCTCAAAAAATATTCTGTCTTTACTGAAACCTGCGAGGCCAGAAGAGCTGGGGCCAGAGCCGGTGAGGGGGAACAACCTGGGCCTACATCACCTCGTAGCCACTGCGGATGCTCTTCATGAGGCAGCAGGAGAAGGCGATGCCCAGCACCTGCAGGCATCAGATGGGCATGAGAGAAGGCCCAGAAGGAAGAGCAGGGTGGCGGGGCTGGAGCCAGGGCCAACCCCACCACAAACCTACAATCTCCCGCCTGGGTTAGGGGGAGGAGCTGGAGGGGAAACTTTTTCAAGGGGTACTCCCCTCCCCACCACCCCCACCCACGTCCCTCACTCTCTGCCATCCCCGCCCCTCCCCTCCACGCCCCTTTCCCCCCTCCCCACCACCTGTGTCCCTGCTTACCTCCACGAAGGCAATACCCAGCCCCACCCCGGCGAACAGCAACACGTTGTGTCTCAACCAGCCCCCAAATGTCTCCACGCAGCCCTGGGCGGGTGGGGGGAAAGGGAGGGCAGGCTCAGGGAGCCACCCCTCCCCTCTCCCATCTCCCTGCACCCAAAACCCAGCAACCCCGGGGCCTGGTTCCCCTTCCCTGCTCCCCTCCGACCCTGCACGGCGCCTCCCCAGCAACCGCCCCCTCCTAGCCCACCTTTGTGTAGATGTTCTTCAACTTGAAGCCAGTGCCGCAGCCCTGGGTGACATTGCGGCAGCAGGAGTCGGGGACGTTTGAGTGGAAGTCGGGCATGGACGTCCAGTCCGTGTAGTTGTGGGCCCCACAGCAGTTGAACTGGGGACAATAGGGGGCAGGGCATCAGGGACCCCCCGAGGCCCAGCGCCCCCCAAACCTAGCTCGGCATGGCCCGGCCTGACAGAGCCCCGGGAAGCAGGAGTCGCAACCGAGCTGGGGAGGGGGAAGGGGCCGTGGGGAGGGAGGAGGGGTCCCTGGACAGAAATAGAAGGGAGCAGGGGCAGAAGCTGTAGGACAGGGGCTGAGGGGTGGTCCCGGAAGCCCAAAGTAGTCCCAGCGGCCTGGGTAGTTCCAGTTGTCCAGGGTCATGCTGACAGGGTCCCCAGAAGTGAGGCCCTTTGATTCCAGCCATCCCCTGCACCCCACACCTCGTTGCTAGGGATGGGGGCTCCCTCCTCCTTCCCCTCCCACTGCATCTCCGCAGGCTTCAACCACGGCTCTCTGATCAGCCAAGCTCTTGTTGTGGGCTCTCCACGGACCCCACCGGCCCTCAATGTCCCCAACAGCCCCCCAGTCCCAGGACCCGCTCACCTCTCTCTGCATGTCGTCCACCAGTTCCCGGGTGGCATTTGACTTCTGGTAATCCGCCATCTGAGCCCGGAAGCGCTTCTCGAACTCGGACTTCAGCTGGGGCACAGGGAGGACACCCGTGGTTGCAACAGGCTTTCTCGACCTACCAGCTGCCCCCTCCCTCGGTCCCCCCAGCCCCCAGCCCAGCCCCCAGCTCCCAGCACCTTGTCCCTAAACACATATCCTGCGATGGCGGCAGCCACTTCCACCAGGACGATTAGGGTTAGGAAGGCGGCAAACTGGACAGGGAGAAACAGGAAGTCACATGAGGTAGAAGGGATACAGCGTCAGGCGGGGAGGCGTCGGGGGGGAGCACAGGTCTGAGGGTGAAGGGCCCCTCCCGGCCCCTCCGTCTAGATGATCCCCTCTGTGGGCCCCCCCAGATGGTCCCTCCATGCCCCTCGCGCCCCCTCCCCTCATGGTCACCCTCGCCTCCGCCGGACCTCGCTCAAGGCCCTCCCCCTCCGTGGTCCCCACGCCCCACACCCTCCCTGGCCTGCCCCAGCCCCCTCACCGTGGCCATGAGGCAGTAGCTTTCCCGGCAGGTGCCACAGCAGCCCACGAAGGCGATGAGGAAGAGGCCGGCCCCCACGGCGATGATCACTAAGGGAGCCACCGACCCCGTGGTCTCCCCCAGGGCCACCGCCCGGTTCACGGATAGCTGGGCCATGACGCCCACGGCAATGAGTGCCACTGCACACACCTGAGGATGATGGCCGGCTGTCAGGGGCAGCCCCTGTCCAGGACCCCCGGAAGGGGAAGGAAGGACCCCTCCCCACGGCCCCTCCCTAGCCCCAGCCCATTCCGGAGCCGGAGGGCAATGAGAGGGAAGGACAGTGAGGTCACTATCTCATGTCCAACTCCCTTTTTCCTGCTTCCTGAATTACACCCTAGTGTCGGTCTCCCTGGGTGTGCTGTATCTTGTCAAGCGCAGGGATCGTGTCTATTAACTCTACATCCCCTCCAAGCACACAGTACAGTGCACTGCACACAGTAGGTGCTCAATAAATAGTACTGACTGGCCTAAGTGTTTGTAGGTTGGAAAGTAGTCGCTCTGGGAGGGGACAGGCAAGGGTCAGAGGTTTGGTCCAGGCAGTGGGGTTAGGGTGGGCCCAGGAGGGGACCCTGGGTGGAGTGGGGTCACAGAAGGGGGCAGGGACAGAGGCAGGTGCAGAGGAGAGAGCAGGGGCTGAGAGGAGGACAGAGGTTAAGGAGATGACAGGGTGCAAGAATAGGATGGAGGCTGATGAGCGGGTGGGACCCAAGGACAGGACAGAGGCCAAAGACAAGACAGAGGCTGATGAGAGGAATAAGCCCAAGAAGAAGACAGAGGAGAGGCCGGAGACTGAGGAGAGGACAGGGAATAATGAGAGGATGGAGGCTGAGGAGAGGATGGAGGCTGAGGAGAGGATGGGGGCTGAGGAGAGGATGGGGGCTGGGGAGAGGATGGGGGCAGAGGCAGGGGTATAAAATGGGGGTAGAGAAGTGGACAGGGGACAGAGGTTGAGGAGGAGGGGGCATGGGTACAGGAAGGGACAAGGACAGAGGAACAGAGGGGTAGAGGAGGGGATGGATGGGGGCCGAGGATGGGGCAGGAGTAGAGGAAGGGGCAAAGGCAGAGGAGGGTATGGATGTTAAAGGAGGAGATGGAGGCCAAGGATAATAATAATAATGTTGGTATTTGTTAACCACTTACTATGTGCCAAAAAGTGTTCTAAGCACTGGGGTAGCTACAAGGTAATCAGATTGTCCTACGTGGGGCGCACAGTCTTCATCCCCATTTTAGAGATGAGGGAAGTGAGGCCCAGAGAAGTTAAGTGACTTGCCCAAGGTCACCCAGCTGACAAGTGGCAGAGCCAGGATTTGAACCCACGAGCTCTGACTCCAAAGCCCGTGCTCTTTCCACTGAGCCATGCTGCTTCCCCTCAGGATGAGGAGATGGTTGGGGCAAGGAGGGGACGGGGGGGCTGAGGGGGGGGGGGGGGAGACTGGGCCGGGACTGAGGAGGGGGCGGGGGCTGTGGATGGGCAGGGGCTAGAAGAGGGGATGAGGGCTGAGGAGAGGCAGAGGACGGGGGCAGGAGCAAGGGCTGGGGGGCCCAGTGATAGCATCGCGGCGGTTGGGTGTTTGCTCCACCGACAGCTTCCTGAGACGGTTTGGTCACTGGACGGTGGCGGGCCGGAGGGGGGCAGGGCGGTGGTCAGGGCGGAGGAGGAGGAGGGGCTCTGCCCACCCCCGCGCCCCCCTGGGCCCTCTAGCTCTCTTCCTCCCTTCAAGGCCCTACTGAGAGCTCACCTCCTCCAGGAGGCCTTCCCAGACTGAGCCCCTTCCTTCCTCTCCCCCTCGTCCCCCTCTCCATCCCCCCATCTTACCTCCTTCCCTTCCCCACAGCACCCGTATATATGTTTGTACATATTTATAACTCTATTTATTTTACCTGTACATATCTATTCTATTTACTTTATTTTGTTAGTACGTTTGGTTTTGTTCTCCATCTCCCCCTTTTAGACTGTGAGCCCACTGTTGGGTAGGGACTGTCTCTATACGTTGCCAGCTTGGACTTCCCAAGCGCTTAGTCCAGTGCTCTGCACACAGTAAGCGCTCAATAAATACGGATGATGGTGATATCTATTCTATTTATTTTATTTTGTTAGTATGTTCGGTTTTGTTCTCCGTCTCCCCCTTTTAGACTGTGAGCCCACTGTTGGGTAGGGACTGTCTCTATACGTTGCCAACTTGTACTTCCCCAGCGCTTAGTCCAGTGCTCTGCACACAGTAAGCGCTCAATAAATACGGATGATGATGATGATGATATCTATTCTATTTATTTTATTTTGTTAGTATGTTTGGTTTTGTTCTCCGTCTCCCCCCTTTTAGACTGTGAGCCCACTGTTGGGTAGGGACTGTCTCTATACGTTGCCACCTTGGACTTCCCAAGCGCTTAGTCCACTGCTCTGCACACAGTAAGCGCTCAATAAATACGATTGATTGATTGATTGATTGGGCCCTCCGCCCCCCCGGGGGACCCCCGGCCGCTCACCCAGAAGGCCAGCACGAAGATGTAGAGCAGGTACTTGACACATTTCGCTCCTCCTTCCACCGCCATCGCTGCTGGACTGGACGAAGAGGAGGGACAGAGGAGGTTGGGGGGGGACCCCGGGGCTGGGCTGGGGGGGCTCCTGACCGCCTCCTCCCCACCCCCACCCCCTCCCCCCTCCCGCGGACCCCGGAAAAGGGCCTCCAGGGCCGGCCACTCCCACCTGGAAGAGAGCGGCCAGCCACGTCTCCCAACGCCCACCGCTCCCCCGGGCCTCGGGCCGCTCGGGTCCGGCCCGGACCGACAGGACCGGCCCGGCCCCCGCCCCCCCACCCCCCCCCCCCCGAAAACCAAAAGTTAGAGGAAACTTTCTTAAAGGGTGGGCGCAGATGGGCGGGGCAGCCGTTTGAGGGGAAGACCCCCGTCCGTCCGTCCGTCCCCCCGTCCGGCCTGACCTGCGCTCCCCCGCCCGGACGGCTCGCCTCCGGCCGCGGCTGTCCCGATCTAAGGCTCTCGGCCCGGGCCCGGCCCCGGTCATGTGATGGGCGGGACGGAGGGCGGGGCGGAGGGAGGGGAGCGGAGCGGAGGGGAGGGGAGGGGAGGGGAGGGAAGGGGCGAGGGGGAGCGGGCACCCGCACGGGGGACAGCGGCTGTTTGGGCGACCCCCCGAAAACCCCTCTCCGTGACCTGCTCCCCGTGTCCCTCTCCCCGCCCCCCCGGGATCCTCTGCCCCCCACGTATCCTCTGCCCCCCGTGTCCCTCTGCCCCCCCGGGATCCTTTGCCCCCCGTGTCCCTCGGCCCCCTACGTATCCTCTGCCCCCTTTGTCCCTCTGCCCCCGGATCCTCTGCTCCCCGGGATCCTCTGGCCGCCGTGTCCCTCTGCCCCCCCCGTATCCTCTGCCCCCCGTGTTCCTCTGCATCCCCCGGGATCCTCTGCCACCGTGTCCTTCTGTCCCCCAGGATCCTTTGCCCCCCGGGATCCTCTGCCTACTGTTTCTTTCTGCCCCGCCATGTCCCTCTGCCCCCCCCCCCCGGAATCCTCTGCCCTCCGGCATCCTGTGCCCTCCGTGTCCCTCTGCCCCCCGGGATCCTCTGCCCCCCGTGTCCTTCTGCCCTCCGGGATCCTCTGCCCCAAGGCATCCTGTGCCGCCCATGTCCCTCTGCCCTCCGTGTCCCTCTGCCCTCCGGGATCCTCTGCCCCCCATGTACCTCTGCCCACCCCGTATCCTCTGCCCTCCGTGTCCCTCTGTTCCTCGGGATCCTCTGCCCCCCGTGTTCTTCTGCCCTCCGGGATCCTCTGCCCCCCCCGTGCCCCTCTGCCCCTTCGGATCCTCTGCCCCCCCGTGTCCCTCTTCCCCCAGGATCTTCTGCCCCCTCTTGTCCCTCTGCATCCCCCGGGATCCTCTGCCCCCGTGTCCTTCTGTCCCCCAGGATTCTTTGCCCCCTGGGATCCTCTGCCTACTGTTTCCTTCTGCCCCCCCCCCCCGGAATCCTCTACACCCCAGGGTTACTCTGCCCCCCATAACCGTCTGTCCTCCTGGATCCTTTGCCCCCCTTACTCCCTGCCCTCCATGTCCTATCCCCTGGGATCCTCTGCACCCCTGTCCTTCTTTCCCCTGGGATCCTCTGCACCCCTGTCCTTCTTTCCCCCCGGGATCCTCTGCCTTCTGTGTCATTCTACCTCCCGTGTCCCTTAGCCTTCTGTGTCCTTCTGCCCCCTGGGACCTTCTGCCCCCAGTGTTCCTCTGCCCCCCACCGTGTCCCCCCTGCTCCCTGTTTTTGGCATCTATTAAGCGCTTACTTTGTGCCAGGCACTGTTCTAAGCGCTGGGGTATGTACAAGCTAATCAGGTTGGACACATTCCCTGTTCCACATGGGGCTCACAGTTGTAATCCTCATTTTACAGATGAGGTAAATGAGAAGTGAAGTGGCCAGAAAGCAGAAAAGTGGCGAAGTCAGAATTAGAACCCAGGTCCTTGTGACTCCTCCTGCCCCCTTCCCTCATCTCCTGCTGCTCTGGGCCCTCCGGCTCTACAGTGGCCCAGGAGGAGAGGGTGCTGGGTGGTCAGGTGCCTGGGTCCTTCCTCGGCCCAAAGAGGGGTGTTGTAGAGCTCTGGAGTTTGCTGAGCCTGGTGCTGTGAGACATGGAGGATGAAGTCGTAAAATGAACAGGTGGCCAGGAGGATGACTTCGCCCTTGGTGGCCACCAGTTCCGGCTCCTCCCAGACGGACGGGAGGGACAGGATGGTGACCAGGCTTCTCACTGTCGGAGATGCCGACAGGGTCAAGGGCCATCCATTCATTCATTGGATCATATTTATGGAGAGCTTACTGTGTGCAGAGCATTGTACTAAGCGCTTGGGAAAGTACAATATAACAATAAACAATGCCATTACCTGCCCACAACAAGCTCATTGACAGACATGAATACAAATAAATAAAATGACAGATGTATACATAAGTGCCGTGGGGCTGGGGGCGGGGGTGAAGAGCAAAGGAAGAAAGTCAGGGTGACGCAGAAGGGAGGGGGAGATGAGGAAAAGTGGGGCCTAGTCTGGGAAGGCCTCTTGGAGGAAATGTGCCTTCAATAAGGCTTTGGAGGGAGAGTAAGGAGAGGCCTTCCCAGATTAAGCCCCCTTTTTCCTCTCCTCCTCCCCATCCCCCCCGCCCTACCTCCTTCCCCTCCCCACAACACCTGTATATATGTTTGTACAGATTTATTACTCTATGTATTTTACTTGTACATATTTACTATTCTATTTATATTGTTAATGATGTGCACCTAGCTTTATTTCTATTTATTCTGATGACACCTGTCCACATGTTTTGTTCTGTTGTCTGTCACCCCCTTCTAGACTGTGAGCCCGTTGTTGGGTAGGGACCGTCTCTATATGTTGCCGACTTGTACTTCCCAAGTGCTTAGTATAGTGCTCTGCACAAAGTAAGCGCTCAATACATATGATTGAATGAATGAACGAGAGTAGGATTTGAGAAGGGAGGGCGTTCCAGGCCAGAGGGAGGGCGTGGACCAGGGGTCCGCGACAAGGTGAAATCTGGCGGTGGACACAGGTACAGGAACAGGGGCCCCGTGAACTCAGCCTGAAGTTCGGGGGTCAGGAAAGGCCAGGTCGAGAGCCATGACCAGTCGACTCCTTGGGCCATTGAGTTGTGGAGCGTGTAGCTGGTTACGTGTCTGTGCTGCACTCCTCTGAGGGGATGGAAACGAGGGGCAGATTGATGGGTGCTTTTTTTTAATAACATTTATTAAGCGCTTACTATGTGCAAAGCACTATTCTAAGTGCTGGGGAGGTTACAAGGTGATTAGGTTGTCCCACAGGGGACTCACAGTCATAATCCCCATTTTACAGATGGGGTAACTGAGGCCCAGAGAAGTGAAGTGACTTGCCTAAAGCCACACAGCTGACAATTGGCAGAGTCGGGATTCGAACCCATGACCTCTGACTCCAAAGCCCGGGCTCTTTCCACTGAGCCATGCTGCTCCTCTGCTGCTTGACACTTTCTTGGCTCCCACAGCCCCCTCACCTACTCTTCCCACCAACATTCATTTATTTATGTAATTTATTTATTTCTATTAATGTCTGTCTCCCCCTCTAGACTGTAAGCTCCTTGTGGACAGGGAATGTGTCTGTGGTTGCATTGTACTCTTCCAAGCGCTTAGTACAGTGCTGTGCACACAGTAAGCACTAAATAAATACAATTGAGTTGAATGACTGAATGAACGCTTGTAGTGGCACCGGAGTGCAGGGTGTTGTTGCTGTCGGGGGCACTGGTTGCGGAAAGGGGTTGGAGGAAAGGGACTGGGAAGTTAGGATGGAACGGGAAAATGCCCTGCAGGGTGGGGAAGCAGAGACGGGGGAGGAATCTCTGGAGCTTGGACTTCCCCCTTTCCCTTTCCCAATCCCGGTCCCCACCACCCCCGACCCCCAACCCCAGGCTAGCTGGTATTGTTATATTGTAGAGAAGCAGCGAGGTTTAGTGGGTAGAATATGAGCCTGGGAGTCAGAAAGACCTGGGTTCTAATCCTGACTCCACCCCATTTCTGCTGTGTGACCTTGGACAAGTCACTTCACTTCTCTGGGCCTCAGTTACCTTATCTGTAAAATGGGGATTAAGACTGGGATCTCTATGTGGGACAGGAGCTGTGTTCAACCTAACTTGTATCTACCACAGCACTTAGTACAATGAACAGAATAGTGCTTGGCACATAGTAAGCGCTTAACAAGTACCATAATTATTATTATTATTATTACTCTTCCAAGCGCTTAGTACAGTGCTCTGTATACATTAAGTGCTCAATAAATACGACTGCAGGGAGGCAGGGAGTGTGGGCTCTCTTCCTCCCTTCAAATCCCTATGGAGAGCTCATCTCCTCCAGGAGGCCTTCCCAGACTGAGCCCCCTTTTTCCTCTCCTCCTCCCCATACCCCCACCCTACCTCCTTCCCCTCCCCACAGCACCTGTATATATGTTTGTACAGATTTATTATTCTATTTATTTTACTTGTATGTATTTACTATTCTATTTTGTTAATGATGTGCATCTAGCTTTATTTCTTTTTAGTCTGATGACTTGGCACCTGTCCACATGTTTTGTTTTGTTGCCTGTCTCCCCCTTCTAGACTGTGAGCCCGTTGTTGGGTAGGGACCATCTCTATATGTTGCCGACTTGTACTTCCCAAGCGCTTAGTACAGTGCTCTGCACACAGTAAGCGCTCAATAAATATAATTGAATGAATGATTGAATGAGAACAGGGATGCTGGGCCCTGAAGGCAGAGAAGGCCCATGCAGGCCCCATCTCGCCTCCTTCCTTTCCCCACAGCACCTGTATATATGTATATATTTTTGTACATATTTATTACTCTATCTATTTATTTATTTTACTTGTACATATCTATTCTATTTATTTTATTTTGTTAGTATGTTTGGTTTTGTTCTCTGTCTCCCCCTTGTAGACTGTGAGCCCACTGTTGGGTGGGGACTGTCTCTATATGTCGCCAATTTGTACTTCCCAAGCGCTTAGTACAGTGCTCTGCACATAGTAAGCGCTCAATAAATACGATTGATGATGATGATGATGATGAAGAACAATGGCCCCTTCTTTCTCCCCGCAGATGTCCCCAAATCTCCCCTGCCCGAGCTGTTCCCAGGAGGACTGGGTCCCCCTAAAGCCTCCATCCCCCTCATCACCACAGCCCCCCAAGGGCCAGCTCTGTGCCCCTCCCCATGCCGTGCCCTACTCACTCATTCATTCATTCAATCATATTTATTAAGCGCTTACTCTGTGCAGAGCACTGTACTAAGCACTCGGGAGAGTACGATATTGCAACAAACAGGCCCAAGCAGTGCCCCTTGGCAGGGGGCGGCTACACAGCCTGGCTCAGAACCAGTGAGCCAGCGCTAGGGATTCCTGGTGCTTTCCTGCCTCCGTGGCAGGGGCTGGAGGGAGGAGGAGGGAGTGAGGGGCAGGACGCCAGTTCAGTCCATCAGTCGAATTTATTGAATGCTTACTGGGTGCAGAACAGAGAACGACGTGCTTGGGAGAGCACAATATAACAGAGTTGGCTTACTTCATTCATCCCTCTGCCCAGCCCCACAGCACTAGCGAACATATCTGAAATTTTATTTATTTTCATGTCTGTCTTCCCCGCTAGACCGTCAGCTCACTGTGGGCAGGGAATGTGTCTGGCTATTGTTACACTGGACGCTGCCAAGTGCTTAATACAGTGCTCTGCACACAGTAAGCGCTCAGTAAATATGATTGAATGAAGTTGGTAGACTCGTTTCCCGCCCACTGCGAGCTTACAGTCTGGAGGGGGAGACGGACGTTAATAGAGGTAAACTCACCCTTTGACTGTAGCTGTAACCATCGCCACAACTCAGAACGGTGTGCAATGAAGTGGGGAAAGAGATCTGCCAGCCACCAGGCTTAATTGCTGCCTCCTGTCCCCCCATTTCCCGTCCCTCTTCCCTCCCCCCTTTCCCTGCCCCTACACACCCAGGCCCACGTGGCTTTTCGCGGTTGCAACTCCAGCCACCAAAGCGCCTGTTGGAGCTGGGCCGCCTGGCCTCGAAACCAGCTGGGGGCAGGGTGCTGTGGGGACTGGGGCCTTCGACGAACTGGGGGGCCCGGTAGTCTGGGTCCCTTGGTCCCCCCCTTGCCCAAGGTGGACGGACGAGAGACAAGAACTCGCGGCCACTGGCCACTGTCCGGGACGAACTGGCATTGGGAGGAGGCCAAAGTCGGCCCCAGGGGAGAGCTGCGGTCCCCCTGATCCCGGTCCCCCTGATCCCGGTCCCCCTGATCCCGGTGGACAATCAAGAAAGCATGTGGCAGCCTCCTCCCGCCCCCAGAGCTGCCCACACGAGTTTATAGTCCCCCACATCTCCCACACACCTTCACGGGACCACCCCCAGTAATAATAATAATAATGGCACTTGTTAAGCACTTACTTTGTGCAAAGCACTGTTCTAAGCGCTGGGGAGGATACAAGGTGATCAGGTTGTCCCACGGTGGGGCTCACGGTCTTCATCCCCATTTTACAGATGAGGGAACTGAGGCCCAGAGAAGTGAAGTGACTTGCCCAAAATCACACAGCTGACAAGTGGTGGAGCCGGGATTTGAACTGATGACCTCTGACTACCAAGCCCGGGATCTTTCCCTTGAGCCACGCTGCTTCTCAACCCCAACCCCAACCACCCTTTCCCTCCACTGATTGCGAATAGGACCCCTTCCCCCATTGATATACAACAGACATTGGGAAAAAGTGTGGCCTAGTGGCTACAGCGTGGGACTGGGAGTCAGAAGGACCTGGGTTGAAAGTCATGTTCCGCCACTTGTCTGCTGTGTGACTTTGGGCAAGTTACTTCACTTCTCTGTGCCTCCTTTACCTCATCTGTAAAAGGGGGATGAAGACTGACAGGGATTGTGTTCAACCCGATTTGCTTGCATACACTTAGCACATAGTAAGCGCTTAACAAATACCACAATTAACAAGAACAGAGGATACCTCAATTTCATCTATCTCGCCACCAACACCTCACCCACATCCTGCCTCTGGCCTGGAACTCTTTTAATCCCACAATCAATCAATCAATCAATCGTATTTATTGAGCGCTTACTGTGTGCAGAGCACTGTACTAAGCGCTTAGTACACAATCACTCTCCCCACTTTCAAAGCCTCACTGAACAAACATCTCCTCCAAGAGGCCTTCCTTATAATGGTATTTGTTAAGCACTTAGCAGTGCCAGACACTGTACTAAGCGCTGGGATGGATATAAGCAAATCCGTTTGGACACAATCCTTTGTCCCATGTGGTGCTCACAGTCTCAATCCCCATTTTACAGATGAGGTAACTGAGGCCCTGAGAAGTTAAGTGACTTGCCTAAGGTCACACAGCAGACAAGCGGCAGAGGCCGAATTAGAACCCCATGACCTTCTGACTCCCAGGCTTTCCCTAACTAAACCCTTATTCCCTCTTCTCCCACTCCCTTCTGCGTTGCCCTTGCACTTGGATTTACTTCCATTTTTCA
Organism: Tachyglossus aculeatus; assembly: GCF_015852505.1. Taxonomy (NCBI): domain Eukaryota; kingdom Metazoa; phylum Chordata; class Mammalia; order Monotremata; family Tachyglossidae; genus Tachyglossus; species Tachyglossus aculeatus. The sequence continues at coordinate 58,894,327 of NC_052075.1, forward strand.
CCCCTCCCTCAGCCCCACAGCAATTATATCCTTATTCATAATTTACCTATGCATATTAATGTCTCTCTCCCCCTCTAGGCTAAAAGCTTGTTGGGGGGAGGGAGCACTGTTATACAACACTGTAATATTGTGCTCTCCCAAGAATTTAGTACAGTGCTCTGCACACAGTAAGCACTCAATAAATACAATTGATTGATTAACTGAGGAGAGGGAAGAGATCAGGGAGATGGGAGAGAGAGAGAAGTGGAATCATCTGCAAGGAGGGGAAGGAAGGACAGAGCAGGGAGCTGGAAAGAGCCAGGGATCCAATCAAGAGCAGGCAGGTGGCGGGGAGGCGGAGGGAGCAGGGTGACCTAGTAGAATGAGCACAAAACTACTCAGGAGAGGAATAGTAATAATAATAATGATGGTATTTGTTAAGCACTTACTATGTGCCAAGCACTGCTGTAAGCACTGGGGTAGATACAAGGTAATCAGGTTGTACCACATGGGGTTTACAGTCTTAATCCCCATTTTGCAGATGAGGTAACTGAAGCACAGAGAAGTGAAGTGGCTTGCCCAAGGTCTCACAGCAGACCTGTGGTGGAGCCGGGATTAGAACCCCTGCTTCCCAGCCCGTGCTCTTTTCACAAAGCCCCTCCACTTCTCATCCCAAATCTCAGATCCGCCACTCACCTGCTCTGTGACCTTGGGCCCGTCACTTCAACTTGTCTGTGTCAATTTCCTCATTTGTAAAATGGGGATTAAATGTCTGTTTCCTTCCCCCTGAATCAATCAGTGTTTTTTATTGAATGCTTATCTTGTACAGATCACTATACTAAGTGCTTGGGAGAGTACAACTCGGTAGACACCATCCTTCCCCTCCAGGAGTTTACAGTCTAGCAGGAGAGACAGATCTGAAAATATATTACCGCAAAGGGAAGCAGTGTGGACTAGTGGAAAAAGCACTGGCCTAGGAATCAGAAGACCTGGGTTTTAATCATGGCTATGCCATTTGCCTGCTTTGTGACCTGGGGAAAATCGCTTAACCTTTCTGTGCTTCAGTTTCCTCAGCTGTAAAATGGAGTTCTAACACCTGTTTTCCCTCCTACTTAGGCTGTGAATATCATGGGGGACAGGAACTGTGTCCAACCTAATTAACTTCTATCTACCACAGTGCTTAGAACAATCCTTGACACATAGTAAGGGCTTAACAAATATAACAATAATCATCATAATAAAATATAAGGATATGTACATAAATTCTGTGGGGGTGGGTGAGTTCTTAAGTGCTTAGTGGGTGGAACTAAGTGCATGGATGAAGGCAGTAGTGAGGGAAATAAGGTGGGGATGTGGAATAAGAGTTGCATCAAAGAAGGCTTCCTGAAGGAGAAATGATTTTAGGGTTTTGAAGATGGGGAAAGTTATGATCTGTTGGATATGAAGGGCACGGCTTGAGAAATCAATCAGTGGAACTTACTGAACATTTACTAAAAAAAAACTTCTCATATTCCCACCCAAACCCTCTCCTCCCTGTGATTTTCCCCTCTCCGTAGATAGCACCACTGTCTTTCCTGTCTCACAAGCCTGTAACCTTGGCATTATCCTCTACACATCTCTCTCATTCAACACACATCGTATTCAGTGAGAAGCAGTATGGTCTAGTAAATAGACCACAGGCCTGGGAGTCAGAAGGACCCAGGTTCTAATGCCAGCTCTTCCACTTGTCTGCTACGTGACCTTGGATAAGTCGCTTCATTTCTGTGTTACCTCATCTGAAAAATGGGGATGAAAACTGTGAGTCCCGTGTGGGACAGGGACCGAGTACAACTTGATTAGCCTGTATCTACCCCAGAAATTAGTAAAGTGCCTGGAACATAGTAAGTGCTTAAATCCAAAGAAAAAAAAGAACTCACCAAATCCGTCCAGTTCAGCCATCACAGCCTCATTAAAATCCACCTTTTCCTCTCCATCCAAGGTGCTACCACATTGATCCCAGTTCTTACCCTATTCCAGACTTTATTACTGCATCTTCCTCCTCACTGACCTCCCTGCCTCCTGTCTCTCTCCACTTGAGTCCATTCTTCATAATGCTGCCCCAAATAGCTTTTCTACAAAACCATTCAGTCCACATTTCCTCACTCCTCAAGAACCTTCAGTGGTTGACCACCTTCCTCCGCATCAAACAGAAACTCCTTACTATCAGCTTTAAAGCACTCCTCACCTTTCCCCCTCCTAGATTTAACTCTATGACTTACTACTATAATGTAGCCCTCACACTTCACTCCTCTAATGCCAACCTACTCACTGTACCTCAATCTCTACCTCATCAGCAACATCTCGCCCACATCCTGTCTCTGGCCTGGACCTCCTTCCCTCTTATCCGAGAGCTGATCATTCCCCCAACCTTCAAAGCCTTATTAAGAGCACATCTCCTCCAAGAGGTCTTCCAAGCCCTCATTTCCTCTTCTCCCACTCCCTTCTGCATCGCCCTTGTACTTAGATTTGCATTCTTGTATCTGCCAACTGTTGTATCATACTCTCTCAAGCGCTTAGTACTGTGCTCTGAACATAGTAAGTGCTCAATAAATACCATTAATTGAATAATTTATCCACCCCTCCCTTACCCCCACGGCATTTATGCAAATATCCATAATTTTTTTTATTTGTTAATCCCTGTCTCCCCATTTAACTGTAAGCTTCATAATAATAATAATAATGGTATTTGTTAAGTGCTTACTATGTGCAAGGCACTGTTCTAAGCACTGGGGGGATACAAGGTGATCAGGTTGTCCCACATGGGGCTCGCAGTCTTAATCCCCATTTTACAGATGAGGTAACTGAGGCTCAGAGTAGTTAAGTGACTTGCCCAAGGTCATACAGCAGACATGTGGCAGAGCCAGGATTCAAACCCATGACTCCAAAGCCCGTGCTCTTTCCACTGAGCCATGCTGCTTCTCTCATGCTTCACATGCTTCTCATGTGGGCAGTGAATGTGTCTACCAACTCTGCTGTATTGTACTCTCCCAAGTGCTTATTACAGTGCTCTGCACACAGTAAGTGCTAAATAAATATAAGTGATTGATTGCAGAGCACTGTTCTAAAGGCTTGGGAGAGTATAATACAACAAAGTTGGTAGAAACTTTCCCTGCTCACAACGAGCTAACAGTCTAGCATGTCACGGGCAGCGGCTGTGATGTTTCAAGATGATACGGATGTAAGGATTAAATCAATCAATCAATCAATCAATCAATCGTATTTATTGAGCGCTTACTGTGTGCAGAGCACTGTACTAAGCGCTTGGGAAGTACACGTTGGCAACATATAGAGACGGTCCCTACCCAACAGCAGGCTCACAGTCTAGAAGGGGTTCTTCGGAGGGGTAGCTTCAGGGGGCTGGGCTGGGCGGCCCCTCCTCTCTGGCCACAGATCCCGCTACCCAACAGTGGGCTCACAGTCTAGAAGGGGGAGACAGAGAACAAAACAAAACATATTAACAAAATAAAATAAATAGAATAGATATGTACAAGTAAAATAAATAAATAAATAGAGTAATAAGTAAAATAAATAAAAAATAGAGTAATAGTAAAATAAATTTAAAAATAGAGTAAGTAAAATAAATAGAGCAAGTAAAATAGAGTGAAAGTAAAATAGAGTAATAAATAAACAGAGTAATAATAAATAGAGTAATAAATAAATAGAGTATTTATTAATCCTCCGCTCTCTGACTTAGGGAAGCAGCCTGGTCTAGTGGATGGAGCAGGGGCCTGGGCGTCAGAAGGACCCGGTTTCAGAAGGAACCGAATCTTGAGGTTCAGTTAGAAGGCTCATGCTAGAAGCAGCGTGGCTCAGTGGAAAGAGCACGGGCTTTAGAGTCAGAGGTCAGGGGTTCAAATCCCAGCTCTGCCAATGGTCAGCTGTGTGACTTTGGGCAAGTCATTTAACTTCTCTGTGCCTCAGTTCCCTCATCTGTAAAATGGGGATTAAGACTGTGAGCCCCCCGTGGGACAACCTGATCACCTTGTGCTTAGAACAGTGCTTGGCACATAGTAAGTGCTTAATAAATACCATTATTATTATTATTATTATTGAGGGACCCCCACAGTCGTCGTCCCCAACACACACTTATCTGCTGTATGGCCTTGAGAAAGTCACTTCTCTGCGCCTCAGCTACCTCATCTGTAAAATGGGGATTAAGACTGGGAGCCCCATGCGGGACATGGATTGGGTCCAACCTGATTACCTTGTATCTACCCCAGTGCCCAGTACAGTGCCTGGCACATAGTGAGCGCTTAACAGATATCACGAGTGTTATTGTTATGAAGGGCTGGGCGAGTTGGGGAAGGGTTGGGGGCGCTGGGGGAAATTGCAGGGCAGGAGTGGGAAGTAATTGCAGGGCGGCAGCGGGATCTGTGGCCAGAGAGGAGGGGCCGCCCAGCCTAGCCCCCTGAAGCTACGCTTCCGAAGAACTCCTTCTAGATTGTGAGCCCACTGTTGGGGAGGGACCGTCTCTATATGTTGCCAACTTGTACTTTCCAAGCGCTCAGTATAGTGCTCTGCACAGAGTAAACGCTCAATAAATACAACTGAATGAATGAATGAACCCGCTGGGCGTCCCCCAGGGCCCTCCGCTTGCCCTTCCCCCATGAGACCCCCGATTTGGGGGCTGGAGGGGGGCTCCAAGCAGATCGAACTCCCTCACCTTCCTCTTCCTACTGAGCCCTACTGAGAGCTCACCTCCTCCAGGAGGCCTTCCCAGACTGAGCCTCCTCCTTCCTCTCCCCTTGCCTTACCTCCTTCCCTTCCCCACAGCACCTGTATATATGTATATATGTTTGTACGTATTTATAACTCTATTTATTTTACTTGTACGTATCTATTCTATTTAATTTATTTTGTTAACATGTTTGGTTTTGTTCTCTGTCTCCCCCTTCTAGACTGTGAGCCCACTGTTGGGTAGGGGCCGTCTCTATACGTTGCCAACTTGGACTTCCCAAGCGCTCAGTCCAGTGCTCTGCACACAGTAAGCGCTCAATAAATACGATTGATTGATTCCTGCCTAGTACAGTGCTTTGCACACAGTAAGAGTGCAATAAATACAACTGATTGAATGAACGTGGCCGACCCCAGCCGGGTCCGGAGGCCAGGCCCCTGTGGACCACCCCCTACCCCTTACCCCACCCCACCTCCAGGCTCTGGTCCAGCTTTGTGTGAACCAGCCAGGACCCGGCCTGGGGGGGGGTTGGGGGCGCCCACTTGGGTTGCCAGGGCAACGGCTGTGCCATCACAAGGGGTGCCCCGGGCGAAGGGGACGGTTGCCGGGGAGATGGGGAAGGGGGCGGGGCTCGGGGCCTGGCAGGAAGATGGTGAGGGAGGAGGCGGGTGTGCCAGCCCCGGGGGTCGCCCCTTCTGCCCTCGTGCGGGAGGGGGGCACAGGCCGGGGGAGGGGGTGGAGGAAGAGGCAGGGAAGGGGCCGATGGCGGCGGTTCCAGGGCATTTTGGCAGTGAAATGGGCATTGTTTAGGGCTCCACCACCCTGGGCCCGGGCTGCCCCTCTTCCCCGGCCCCTTTGCCCGCCGTCCGGGACCTGCAGTTCCCGTCCTTGTCCCGCAGAGGGCGCCCTTCGATGCTTACCTTTGGGGGGGCTTGGAGGTGGGGCGCAAGGGGGCGCCCTAATAATAATAATAATAATGATAGTGGCATTTGTTCAATCAATCAATCAATCAATCGTATTTATTGAGCGCTTACTCTGTGCAGAGCACTGGACTAAGCGCTTGGGAAGTACGTTCATTCATTCATTCAATCGTATTTATTGAGCGCTTACTGTGTGCAGAGCACTGGACTAAGCGCTTGGGCAGTACAAGTTACTCTATTTATTTATTTATTTATTTTACTTGTACATATCTATTCCATTTATTTTATTTTGTTAGTCTGTTTGGTTTTGTTCTCTGTCTCCCCCTTTTAGACTGTGAGCCCACTGTTGGGTAGGGACTGTCTCTGTATGTTGCCAACTTGTACTTCCCAAGCGCTTAGTACAGTGCTCTGCACATAGTAAGCGCTCAATAAATACGATTGATGATGATGATGAAGTTGGCAACATATGGAGACGGTCCCTACCCAACAGTGGGCTCACAGTCTATTCATTCATTCAATCGTATTTCTTGAGCGCTTACTGTGTGCAGAGCACTGGACTAAGCGCTTGGGCAGTACAAGTTGGCAACATATAGAGAGGGTCCCTACCCAACAGTGGGCTCACAGTCCATTCATTCAATCGTCTTTATTGAGCGCTTACTGTGTGCAGAGCACTGGACTAAGCGCTTGGGAAGTACAAGTTGGCAACGTATAGAGACGGCCCCTACCCAACAGTGGGCTCACAGTCTAGAAGGGGGAGACAGAGAACAAAAGAAAACATATTAACAAAATAAAATAAATAGAATATGTACAAGTAAAATAAATAGAGTAATAAATACGTACAAACATATATACATATATACAGGTGCTGTGGGGAAGGGAAGGAGGTAAGACAGGGGGATGGAGAGTGGGAGGAGGGGGAGAGGAAGGAGGGGGCTCAGTCTGGGAAGGCCTCCTGGAGGAGGTGAGCTCTCAGTAGGGCCTTGAAGGGAGGAAGAGAGCTAGCTTGGTGGATATGCGGAGGAAGGGCATTCCAGGCCCGGGGGAGGACGTGGGCCGGGGGTCGATGGCGGGACAGGCGAGAACGAGGCCCAGTGAGGAGGTGAGTGGCGGGACGGAGGGTGCGGGGCTGGGCTGGAGAAGGACAGAAGGGAGGTGAGGTAGGAGGGGGTGAGGTGATGGACAGCCTTGAAGCCGAGGGTGAGAAGTTTCTGCCTGATTATATAAGTTAAGTTACTAAGTTAAGCACTTAGTATAATTATTATTATTTGGTATTTGTTAAGCACTTACTATGTGCCAAGCACTGTTCTAAGCACTGGGGGAGATACAAGGTTATCATGTTTCAAAGGTGGGGTAACTGAGGCCCAGAGAAGTGAGGCGGCTTGCCCAGGGTCATACAGCTGACAGTTGGCGAAGCCGGGATTTGAACCCATGACCTCTGACTCCAAGGCCCGGGCTCTTTCCACCAAGCCACACTGCTTCCCTGGTCTCACAAGCCTGTAAGCTTGGTGTCATCCTCAACTCATCTCTCTCATTCAATCCCCCTTCTAGACTGTGAGCCCGCTGTTGGGTAGGGACCGACTCTATATGTTGCCAACTTGTATTTCCCAAGCGCTTAGTACAGAGCTCTGCACATAGTAAGCGCTCAATAAATACGATTGAATGAATGAATGAATGTTGTCCCACGTGGGGCTCACCGTCTTAATCCCCATTTTACAGATGAGGGAACTGAGGCACAGAGAAGTCAAGTGACCCGCCCAAAGTCACACAGCTGACAAGTATGCGCCAGGCACTGTTCTAAGCGCTGGGGTGGATGCAAGCAAATCGGGTTGGACACAGTCTCTGTCCTACATGGGACTCACTGTCTTAATCACCATTTCACAGATGAGGTAACTGAGGCACAGAGAAATTAAGTGACTTGCCCAAGGTCTCGCAGCAGACAAGTGTGGAGCCGGGATTAGAACCCAGGTCCTTCTGACTGCCAGGCCCGTGCTCTGTCCACTAGGTCATGCTACTTCCCCATAGTAATGGTGGTATTTGTTGTGTGCTTACTCTGTGCCAGGCACTGCGCTAGGCGCTGGGGTGAATACAAGCCAATTGGGTTGGACACCTCTCAGGCTTAATCCCCATGTTAAAGAGGAGGTAATTGAGGCCCAGAGAAGTGAAGTGATTTGCCGGTGATCACACAGCAGACAAAATCACTTAGTACAGTGCTCTGTACACAGTAAGCGCTCAATAAATACAATTGAATGAAAGATGCAATGTCAGGATCAGAATCCAGGTCCTTCAGACTCCCAAGCCCCGTGTTCTTATCCCCCTTTTAGACTGTGAGCCCACTGTTGGGTAGGGACTGTCTCTATATGTTGCCAACTTGTACTTCCCAAGCACTTAGTACAGTGCTCTGCACACAGTAAGCACTCAATAAATATGATTGATGATGATGATGATGTGTAAAGGGAGTGTGTATATTTAGGGAGTATGTTTATATGTAGAAGCAGAATGGTTTAGTGGATAGAGCATGGGCCCGGGAATCAGAAGGTCATGGGTTCTAATCCCAGCTCCACCACTTGTCTGCTGTGTGACCTTGGGCAAGTCACTTCACGTCTCTGTGCCTCAGTTGCCTCATCTGTAAAATGGGGATTGAGACTGTGAGTCCCATGTGGAACAGGGACGGGACTGTGCCCAACCTGATTAGCTTGTATCAGACTGTGATACCGTCTTGTATTAATAATAATAATAATAATAATAATAATAATGGTATTTGTTAAGCACTAACTATGTGCAAAGCACTGTTCCAAGTGCTGGATTAGAACAGTGCTATTAAGACTGTGAGCCCCACGTGGGACAACCTGATTACCTTGTATCTACCCCAGTGCTTAGAACAGTGACCTTATCCATTAAGCCATGCTGCTTCTCTTTTCTCCAGTTTGCCCCTCCCCCGAGGGGGCTGGGGGGGGTCACCAGATTTCAGCTGGGTGGGGGTGGGGAGGTGGGGAGAACTGGCCCTGGGCTGGGCAGTCTGGGGCCCAGTTTAGGGCTGTTAAATACTGACCACTGACCCTTACCCTCACAGTCTCCCCCGAGGCCCAACCCTTAACCTCCCTGTGCTCCAACCCCACCCACCCACGGAAGTCCTGCCCCACCACCCTCCATTCCTCATCCTTTCATTCATTCATTCATTCAATCGTATTTATTGAGCACTTTTACTGTGTGCGGAGCACTGGACTAAGCGCTTGGAAAGTTCAAAGTATGATATAAACAAGTAGGATTATAGGTATATGCACATCAGAAACAAGTAAACTGGCATCCGTATAAGTAGAATTGTGAGAAGCAGCGTGGCTCAGTGGGAAGAGCCCAGGCTTTGGAGTCAGAGGTCATGGGTTCGAATCCCAGTTCCCTCCCAACCCCCCGACTCTCCCTGACCTTCAGACCCCTTCTCCCAAGGCCCCCCTCAACCTCACTAGAACCGCTGAAACTCTCACATACACACAAACCAACTCAGTCACCCCAACAAGCAAAATCATTCACACTTACATAAGCAAAATTCCATATGTTCACCCACATTGCATATACATATACAACTTCCTCAGCCCCACGGCGCTTACGTACCTTTCTGTAATTTATTTATTCATATTGATATCTGTCTCCCCCTGTAAACTGTAAGCTCACTGTGGGCAGGGAAGGTGTCCACCAACTTTGTTATATTGCACTCTCCCAAGTGCTTAGTACAGTGCTCTGCACACAGTAAGTGCTCAATAAATGCCATTGATTGATTGATTAAGTGCTCAATAAATACAATTGCCTGACCGACTTTGTCCTTGGCATAGCTCTGGATGATGTGGAGGCTGCTGGCAAAATCCCCAATGGGGAGGTGTCAGAAGACCAGCCCCTACCTACACCTTGCACACACAAGCATGGAAATGTTCACACACACACACCACACACACACACACACACACACACACACACACCCTTCACTCACATGGATAGAAACACTCACATACCCTTCACACACATGCCTGGAAACACACACCAATCAAGCAATCCGCGGTACTTATGCAGCACTTACTGTGTGCCGAACACTGTACTGAGCATTGCGGAGAGTACAGTACAATAGAGTAGGTGGTAAGCAGTCAGTCAATCATATATATCGAGCTCTGACTACGTGCACAGCACTGTACTAAGCGCTTGGGAAAGTACAGTATAACAATATAACAGAAACGTTCCCTGCCCATAATGAGTTTACGGACTAGAGGGGGAGACAGACATTAATATAAATAAATAAATTTACAGATGCGTACATAAGTGCTGTGGGGCTGGGGGCAGGGGGATAATAATAATAATGGCATTTATTAAGCGCTTACTATGTGCAAAGCACTGTTCTAAGTGCTGGGGGGATACAAGGTGATCAGGTTATACAAGGTGATCAGGCTGTCCCACGTGGGGCTCACAGTCTTAATCCCATTTTACAGATGAGGTAACTGAGGCACAGAGAAGTTAAGTGGCTTACCCAAGGTCCCACAGCTGACAAGTGGAGGAGCCGGGATTCGAACCCATGACCTCTGACTCCAAAGCCCCTGTTCTTTCCACTGAGACACGCTGCTTCTCCGACTAATGGGAGCAAGTCAAGGCGGCACAGAAGGGAGCGGGAGAAGAGGAAAGGAGGGCTTAGTCAGGGAAGGAGGGCTTAAGCACTTGAGAGAGTACCGAACAAGCGCTCAGTACAGTGGTCTGCACACAGTAAGCGTTTAATAAATACGACAATGAATGAATGAACAGAGTTGGTAGACAGGATCCCTACCCACAAGGAGCTTATAGACAGAGGGGGAGACGCACATTAAAATAAATTACAGATGGATATGTACATATCCATGGGGCTGGAGGTGGGGTGAATATCAAATGCTTAAAGGGTAAGAGCCAAATCAATCAATCAATCAATCAATCAATCGTATTTATTGAGTGCTTATTGTGTGCAGAGCACTGTACTAAGCACTTGGGAAGTACAAATTGGCAACATATACAGTCCCTACCCAACAGTGGGCTCACAGTCTAAAAGATGCATACGAAATACGGAGCAGAGGACAAACAGGGTTAGTGAGGGCTTAGTCAGGGAAGGCATCTTGGAGCAGATAAGATTTTAGTAAGAGTTTGAAGATGGAGAGAGCAGTGTTCTGTCCACACCCTTCACATAAATGCATGGAAATGCCCAGGTACACACCCTTTACAAACACACATTCCCTAAACACACACACACACACACTCCCTATACACACACACATGCACACACATACCGCTCAAACATACACATACTCTCTTGACAAACATACACCTTTTTATCATTATTATTATTATTACTATAGTACTTGTTAAGCGCTTACTACATACCAGGCACTGCACTAAGCCCTGGGGTGGATAATAATCATAATAATAATAACAATAATAATGGTATTTGTTAAGCGCTTACTATGTGTCAAGCACTGTTCTAAGCACTGGGGTAGATACAAGGTAATCAGGTTGTCCCACGTGGGGCTCACAGTCTTAATAGCACTGTTCTAATCCAGCGCTTAGAACAGTGCTTTGCACATAGTAAGCGCTTAACAAATACCATTATTATTATTATTATTATTATTATTATTATTAATACAAGACTGTATCACAGTCTGATACAAGTTAATCAGGTTGGGCACAGTCCCGTCCCTGTCCCACGTGGGACTCGCAGTCTCAATCCCCATTTTACAGATGAGGCAACTGAGGCACAGAGATGTGAAGTGACTTGCCCAAGGTCACACAGCAGACAAGTGGTGGAGCTGGGATTAGAACCCATGACCTTCTGATTCCCGGGCCCATGCTCTATCCACTAAACCATTCTGCTTCTACATATAAACATACTCCCTAAATATACACACTCCCTTTACACATCATCATCATCAATCGTATTTATTGAGCGCTTACTGTGTGCAGAGCACTGTACTAAGTGCTTGGGAAGTACAAGTTGGCAACATATAGAGACAGTCCCTACCCAACAGTGGGCTCACGGTCTAAAAGGGGGGAGACAGAGAACAAAACCAAACATACTAACAAAATAAAATAAATAGAATAGACATGTACAAGTAAAATAAATAAATAAATAGAGTAACAAATATGTACAAACATATATACATATATACAGGGGCTGTGGGGAAGGGAAGGAGGTAAGATGTGTATATATACACACATATACCCTTCACACATACACATACTCTCTTCACACTCATACACCCTTTACACACACGCACTTACCCTTCACATCTCCAAGAGACCTTCTCTGATTAATCTCTCCTCTCCCTACCCTCTATTCCCTCCAGCTACCATTTCAGCACTTCCACACCACTAATTGACTACTGTTGATTCTCTCACACATGAACACACAAACGCACACTTCGTTTTCCATTTACCCACCCCCCAACTCATACTCAGTGTGACCCATTTTCAACTACGCAGACAAATACAAGTCTTAATAATAATAATGATGATGATGATGGTATTTGTTAAGCCCTTACTATGTGCAAAGCATTGTTCTAAGCGCTGGGGAGGTTACAAGGTGATCAGGTTGTCCCACGGGAGGGCTCACAGTTTTAATCCCCATTTTATAGATGCGGTAACTGAGGCACAGAGAAGTTAAGTGACTTGCCCAAAGTCACACAGCTGGCAGTTGGCGGAGCCGGAATTTGAACCCATGACCTCTGACTCCAAAGCCCGGGCTCTTTCCACTGAGCCACGCTTAACTTTCTCTGTCAGTCAACAGTAATTATTGGGTGCTTACTCTGGGCGGAACATTGTACTGATCTGTACCCTTTGGGCACTTGAGATTCACCCCACCCTCAGCCCCACAACACTTACGCACATATCTGCAATTTATTTATTTAAATTAATGTCTGTCTCCCCTTCTAGACTGTGAGCTGGTTGTGGGCAAGCACCTACCAATTCTGTGTTATCGTACTCTCCCAAGTGCTTAGCTCACTGTGGGCAGAGAATGTACCTATTATATTGTTGGGTTGTACTCTCCCAAGTGCTAAGTACAATCAATCAATCAATCAATCGTATTTATTGAGCGCTTACTGTGTGCAGAGCACTGTACTAAGTGCTCTGCACACAGTAAGCGCTCAACAAATACGATTGATTGATTGATTATTGTGCTGTGCATACAGCAAGCACTTCATACCATTGATTGATTGGCAATTGGGTTCTCACACTATCCAACTCCAAAGGACTACCATCCATATCTTTATAACGACAGATGATTACTCTATTTATTTTACTTGTACATGTTTACTATTCTATTTGTTTTATTTTGTTAATATATTTTGTTTTGTTGTCTGTCTCCCCCTTCCAGACTGTAAGCCCGTTGTTGAGTAGGGACCATCTCTATATGTTGCTGACTTGTACTTCCCAAGCGCTTAGTACAGTGCTCTGCACACAGTAAGTGCTCAATAAATACGATTGAATAAATGAATGAATGAATGAATGAATGAATGAATACTCATTACTTCTTCCTACTTGTAATTTACTTTGGTATCTGTCTCCCCTGCGAGACGGTAATCCCCTTGAGAGCAGGAACCGTATCTACTAATTTTTCTATTGTACTCTCCCAAGGGTTCATTATAAGCTCGCTGCACAGAGAAGGCACTCAACAAATTCTACATCAAGAAGCCTTCCCTGATTAAGCCCTCCCTCTTCTGCATCACCTATGCACGTGGATCTGTATCCTTTAAGCAGTTGATATTCATCCCACTCTCAGCCCCACAGTACATATCCGTAATTGACGTATTTATATTAATGTCTGTTTCCCCCTGAAGACTATAAGCTTCTTGTGGGCAGAGGTGTCTACTCACTCTGTTTTAGAGTACTCTCTCAAGTACTCAGCTCAATGGTCTGCGCACAGAAAGCGCTCAATAAATGCCACTTATTGACTACTGTTGATTCTCTCACACATGCACACACACATACACACACACACACTTCCTTTTACATTTACCCCCCCGCCCCCCACTCAAACTCAGTGTGACCCATTTCCAGTTACACAGATAAATGCAAGTCTTAATTTTCTCTGTCAGTCAATAGTAATTATTGGGTGGTTACTCTTTGCAGAACACTGTACTGAGCACTTGGGAGAGTACAAAAGGTAAAGAGACAAGACCCCCTACCCTCAAGGCGCTTCTGTTTGCCTGTAGCATCCCCCAGGGCCCCTTTCCTTCTGCCCCAGGAAACGAAGTAATTCTGAAAGTGGAAACTGGGTTGTGTCCTCCTAGCCCCCCCAATTTTTTTCATGCTCTGTGTTAAACGCTTATTATGTGCCAGGCACTGTACTAAGCACTGGGGCAGATCCGAGGTAGTCAGGTTGGACATGGTCCATGCCCCACATGAGGCTCACAGTCTCAATTCCCATTTTCCAGATGAGGGAACTGAAGCACAGAGAAGTATGTGTCTTGCCAAGATCGCAAGGTGTTTGCTAAGCATTTACTATGTGCCCGGCACCGTACTAAGCTCTGCGGCAGACCCAAGAGAGTCAGGTTGGGACAGTCCATGCCCCTCAGGGAGTTCACAGCCTTAATCCCCATTTTCCAGACAAAGTCCCTCACCCTCTCCCCTCCAGGCTGAATCAGCCCCTGCCCTTTTTCCTTTGCCTCATCCCCCCGGCCCTGTCATCCCTCTCTGCAGCTCCCTGCCCCTTTCGTCCCTCCCGGCAGCCCCCTGCCCCTCTCGTCCCTCCTAGGAGCCCCCTGCCCCTCTCGTTCATTCCAGGAACCCCTGTCTCTCTCGGCAGCCCCCTGCCCTTCTTATCCCTCTCGTTAGCCCCCTGCCCTTCTCATCCCTCCTGGGAGCCCCCTGCCCCTCTCATCCCTCCTGGGAGCCCCCTGCCCTTCTTATCCCTCTCGTTAGCCCCCTGCCCTTCTCATCCCTCCTGGGAGCCCCCTGCCCCTCTCATCCCTCCTGGGAGCCCCCTGCCCCTCTCATCCCTCCTGGGAGCCCCCTGCCCCTCTCGTCCCTCCTAGGAGCCCCCCGCCCCTCTCGTTCATTCCAGGAACCCCTGTCTCTCTCGGGAGCCCCCTGCCCTTCTCATCCCTCCTGGGAGCCCCCTGCCCCTCTCGTTCATTCCAGGAACCCCTGTCTCTCTCGGCAGCCCCCTGCCCTTCTCATCCCTCCTGGGAGCCCCCTGCCCCTCTCGTCCCTCCTAGGAGCCCCCTGCCCCTCTCGTTCATTCCAGGAACCCCTGTCTCTCTCGGGAGCCCCCTGCCCTTCTCATCCCTCTCGTTAGCCCCCTGCCCTTCTCATCCCTCCTGGGAGCCCCCTGCCCCTCTCGTTCATTCCAGGAACCCCCGTCTCTCTCGGGAGCCCCCTGCCCCTCTCGTCCATCTGGGAGGCCCCTGTACCTCTCGTCCATCTGGGAGCCCCCTGTACCTCTCCTCCATTCCGGGAGCCCCCTGCCCCTCTCTTTAGCCCCCTGCCCTTCTCATCCCTCTCGGCAGCCCCCTGTCCCTCCTCTCGTCCCTCCTGGGAGCCCCCTGCCCCTCTCGTTCATTCCAGGAACCCCCGTCTCTCTCGGGAGCCCCCTGCCCTTCTCATCCCTCCTGGGAGCCCCCTGCCCCTCTCGTCCATCTGGGAGGCCCCTGTACCTCTCGTCCTGTACCCCTCGTCCATTCCGGGAGCCCCCTGCCCCTCTCGGCAGCCCCCTGCCCTTCTCATCCCTCTCGATAGCCCCCTGTCCCTCCCGGCAGCCCCCTGCCCCTCTCATCCATCCTAGGAGCCCCCTGCCCCTCTCGTCCATCCTAGGAGCCCCCTGCCCCTCCCGGCAGCCCCCTGCCCCTCTCGTCCAACCTAAGAGCCCCCTGCCCCTCTCGCCCATCCCGGTAGCCCCCTGCCCCTCTCGCCCACCCCGGGAGCCTCCTGTACCTCTCGTCCCTCCCGGGAGCCCCCTCCCCTCTCGGCAGCCCCCTGCCCCTCCCGTCCCTCCCGGTAGCCCCCTGTCCCTCCTCCCGTCCACCCCGGCCAGCCCCCCCGCCTCCGCCGTCCCTCCCGGGAGCGCCCCCGCCCCTCGGGTCCTCCGTCCCCCTCCCCTTTGTCCCCAGCCCCCCTCCGCCCCTGGGGCCCGTCGGTCCGGGGGGTCCCCCCGCGGCCCGGCCCGCGGTGTCCCCCGCTCCCCTCGGCCGCCGGCGCCTGCCTCTTTTGTGTCCGTGGCAGCCAATCGCGGCCGCTGACGACACGGGCGGCCGGGGCTATAAATGGCCCCGTGGCGGCTCGGGGCCCCCCCCAAGCCGCCCGCCGGCCGCCCCGCGTCGCGCGCCCCCGCCCCCCGGGCGCCCCCTCCCCCCCTCCCCTCTCCTCCCGTCCCTCCTCCTCCTCCTCCTCCCTGTCCCTCCTCCTCCTCCTCCTCCTCCTCCTCCCCCCCCCCCCCCCCCCCCCGGCCCGCCCCCGCCCCCCGCCCCCCGCCGCAGTTCCAGCATGGTAGCCTTGGGCTCGCTGCTCGTCTGCCTCCTGGTCGGCGGCCTGGAGCTGCGGGCCCGGGGGGAGGCGGCCCCGGGGGCGCGGCGGCCCCAGGAGTCCGAGGGCCCGGCCGCCTGCCCCGTGTGCGCCTGGCGCCAGCACAGCCGGGAGCTGCGCCTGGAGACCATCAAGTCGCAGATCCTCAGCAAGCTGCGGCTCAAGGAGGCGCCCAACATCAGCCGCGAGGTGGTCCACCAGCTCCTGCCCAAGGCGCCGCCGCTGCAGCAGATCCTCGACCTGCAGGACTTCCAGGGCGACGCGCTGCAGCCCGAGGCCCTCCTGGAGGAGGACGAGTACCACGCCACCACCGAGACCGTCATCAGCATGGCTCAGGAGAGTGAGTGGTGCGGCCGCCACCCGCCGAGGAGGCCCGCCGAGGGACGGGGCGGGGCGGGGGGGGGGCACCGGGCTGGCACGGGGCTCGCCCGGGGCACGAGGCTTCGTGGGCACGGGGCCCGCTGGGCAGCAGGCCGGCCTCGGAGGCGCCCTACCCCTCCATCCCTCCCTCCCTCCATCCATCCCTCTCGCCCCCCGGCCCGTTGCGGAAGCTTGTCGGTGGCGGGGACCCCAGAGCGGCCGTTATTGCGGGGGAGGGGGCGGCGGGGGGCTCCGGCAAACTTTCTCAACCAACTTATGGGAGGGGAAACGCGTCCCCGAGCCTACACCCCCCGGCCCGCCTGTCTCCCCGAGAAGGACTGGTGGCTGGTACCCCGGTCAGGTCAGGGAGCTGGGCCAGGGGGAGGGGGGAGACGAGACATTCCCCCCTCCCCCTCCCCACACTTCCCCGGGACCCCCGGCTGCTGTCACCGGCGACCCCCACCCCTCTCGTCCGCCTCCACCCGGCCGGGGTCAAAGGGGCCCGGGGAGGCCCGGAGGGGGCCCTGCCCAGGTGTGCCCAGCCCCCGCCCCTCTCTGCTCCTCCTCCACGCCCCTTCCCGCCCGCGAGGCCACGGGCCGGAGGGAGAGGGGACCCAGGCGACCGGGTCAGCCCGTCCCCAGCGGGAGCAGGAGGCGCTGACAGCCTCAGTTTCCCCCCTGCCCCGCTCCGGGAGATGGCCTAGCCTGCCGAAGTCGGGGGGAGAGGGGGTCCCGTCTCCCAGCCTCTGCCCAGTGGAGGGTCCTGGTGGGGGAGCGGTCCATCCCAGCCCAAGCTGCGTGGCAGGGGCCGGTGGGGGGTCTTTCTCTGGCAGACCCCCTAAACACTCTGTTCTGCGCCCCCGCCCCCGCCGGATGACAGTCCGGGATCCCGGCGCCCCGGCTCCCAGCCCCGCCGGGGGAGCGGAAGGTGGACGCGTTACGAGCTCGGCCGCTTTGAAATTTTATGGGCTGTAAAACCGAGGTCGTTTCCCCGCTCTGGGGGGCGGCGAGGAGAAGAGGTCCGCCCCCCCCCCCCCCCCAGGTCTCCCTCGACCCCCTCCGGGGCCCGCCCCCCGCCCCCCCTTCGGTAATTGTTCGCTTTATGGCCGTGGATCAGAAGAGGAGGGGGCGCCGGAGGGGTTTATAGACAGACGGCCATAAAGCCTGGAGCTGGTCCGCGCCCGGCAGGAGGGGGGGAGGGGGGGACCCAGGTGTCCAGCACTGAGGGAGAGCCCGTCCCCCACCCCCCCCGCCCCGCAGCTCCCAGCCCCTGAGCCCGGGCCTCTCGGGGTTAATGCTTGGGGAGGCCTCGGGTCGGGTTTGGGGGCGCTGAGGGTTAAGAGGAGGGGGCTTCTGGGGGCGCAGTCTGTGGGGTCAGGACTGGGGGGGGGCTGATCTGGCTTGGCGCCTGGGAGTCCGGCGGCGGGGGGGGGAAGGGGGGGCACCACCTCCCCACCCCTCACATTAAAGTCTGCGTTTCCCACCGTCCCCCTCCCCACTCCCCTGGTGTTCTCCCAGGCCCCATCCCGCGCCCCTTCCGCCAACCCCGCGGTCATCATCGTCATCAATCGTATTTATTGAGCGCTTACTGTGTGCAGAGCACTGGACTAAGAGCTTGGGAAGTACAAATTTGGCAACACATAGAGACAGTCCCTACCCAACAGTGGGCTCACAGTCTAAAAGACTGTCTAAAACACAATCACACTCTCCCAGCCCTCTCCCACTCCTTTGGGCACCCAGACTCCCCGGGGCTATCTGCCTTGTACAAACACACAACACACACCACACACACCCACATCCCCCCAAAGTCACGCACCTCAACTCTGGCTCTTAACACTCTCACATGCCCGTTGTTGCGTAGGGATCGTCTCCATCTGTTGCCGATCTGTACTTCCCAAGCGCTTGGCACAGTGCTCTGCACACAGTAAGCGCTCAATAAATACGATTGAATGAATGAATGAATGAATGAATGAATGAATATCACCCGGACCACGGACACCCACCCGCGCACACTTCTCCCTTCATCATCATCATCAATCGTATTTATTGAGCGCTTACTTTGTGCAGAGCACTGCACTAAGCGCTGGGAAGTACAAATTGACAACATTGACAACTTCCTTGTCACTCCCAAACGCGCCCATCCCCTCTCCCCATCCTGGGGGACCCAAGGGGCGGGATTCCCGGCCGCCCGCGAGGCTCCTGTTCCCCCATCCCTCCAGCGACCCCCGCCCGTCCCTTCCCTTTAGCAAGACACCCCCTCCGACCAGGTATGGGGTGGGGGATGCAGCCAAACGTCAATCAATCCCCCCCCCATACACACACACACACACACACACACACACACAGGCTCCCTATTCGACGTTGCCCCGGGCGACGGGATGCGGGAGCGGCTGGACCCGCGGGGCCTGGAGGAAGTTAGGGTCCTGGGACGGAGGGACAGTGGCTGTGGCCGGGACCCTGCACGGCCCCTTTAAGAGAGAGGTGGCAGGCCGGAGGGGGAGGGGGCGAAGGGAGGGAGAGGAGGAAGGGGAGGGGGAGGGAGAGAGAGAAGAAGGCACTTTTTATAGTCTAATCCCCCGGGCCGGGGCAGAGGCTAGTGTTGGGCTAATCGCCGCGAGGCCGAGGCTCCGGGCCCCGCCTCCTCTCCCTCCTTCCAGCCCCCCGACCCCTTTCTTCCCCCCACCGCCCCTCGCTCTGCCCTCTGCTCCCGCATCCCCCGGCCCCCGCCGGGCCTCAGTCCCTGGGGGCTTGGGGGGACGCGGGGGGAGGACGCGGCCTGCGAGCAGTGTCGTGACCCCTCTGGATTAGCCCCCGCCCCCAGCCCCGCTATTAAACCTGACCCGGCCGCCCGCCGCACGCCGAGCCGCTCGATGTAACACAGATGTGGCAGGGCCCCCCACTCCTTCCATCCCTGTCCACCCCCCCTCGCTCCCCTCCCACTCCTCCCGTTGCCCCCAATCTTTCCAGGGCAAGTGTGTGTGTGTTTGTGTGTGAGAGACAGAGAGAGAGAGAGATCTGGATCCGGATAAGTGTGTGAGACTTGATCTGGATGTTTGTGTGTGAGATTGGATCAGTGTGTGCGTGCATGCCTGCATGTGTGAGTGTGCAAGCGTGTGTGTGTGAGAGACTGGAATCTGAGTGTGTGAGACTAGATCTGGATGTTGGTTTGTGAGATTGGATCAGTGTGTGCGTGCATGCCTGCATGTATGAGTGTGCAAGCGTGTGTGTGAGAGAGACTGGAATCTGAGTGTGTGAGACTAGATCTGGATGTTGGTGTGTGAGATTGGATCAGTATGTGCGTGCATGCCTGCATGTATGAGTGTGCAAGCGTGTGTGTGAGAGAGACTGGAATCTGAGTGTGTGAGACTAGATCTGGATGTTGGTGTGTGAGATTGGATCAGTGTGTGCGTGCATGCCTGCATGTGTGAGTGTGCAAGCGTGTGTATGTGTGAGAGACTGGAATCTGAGGGTGTGAGTTTGTGTGTGGTTTTTCTGACGCTGTCCTCCCCTGGGTCGCTTCCTTCGACTCGGGCTTCGATGGCTCCTCCTCTCCCTCTTACTTTTGGAGTCCCTCGAGGCTCAGTTCTGGGTCCCCTTTTCCACTCAATCCGCATTCAACGATCCGGGAGTCCCTAAGCTCCTTCAGCTTCAATCAATCAGTGGTATTTTTATGGAGCATTTGGTGCAGAGCACTGTTGAGAGAGCACAATACACTTGGTAGACAAGATCCCTGCTCTCAAGGAGCTTACAGGCTAGTGGGGGAGACAGACATTCAAATAAATTAGAGGTTGGGGAAGAATTTAGTGTGAGGAGTGGGGTTGGGGGTGGATTCAAAAGTGCTTGGGCGGGTGGGATTAAGTTCAGGGGAGAGGCAGTCTTGTCATGCTGTCGAGTTGTCTCCAACCCTAGCAACGCCATGGACACATCTCTCCCAGAGTGCCCCATCTCCATCTGCAATCTTTCTGATAGTGTATCCACAGAGTTTTCTTGTTAAAAATACGGAAGCGGTTTACCATTGCCTCCTTCCGCGCAGTAAACTTGAGTCTTTGCCTTTGACTCTCTCCCGTGCTGTTGCTGCCCAGCACAGGTGAGTTCTGACTTGTAGCAGATCTCCTTCCACTCGCTAGCCACGGCCCAAGCTAGGAATGGAATGGGTAGACTCTCCCTCCCCTAGTCGAGACTGGTAGAGGACTGGAAACTCTCCAGGTGCAACCCTGAGAGGAGGGAGAGGCAGTAGGGAGAGAAAATAGGGAGGGAGGATAAGAGCTTAGTCTTGAAGGATTTCAATGTCTTCACCTCCGATAACTGGGGAAAGTGGAAGCCGGGAAATCCGTCTTCAATGCCCACCTCTAGGCAGATGATTCATTAATTCTGACCTCTCCTTCCCCGCAATCTCGCATCTCTTCCTGCCTCCAGGGCAGCTCTGCATGGATGTCCTGCTGGCATCTCAAGTTCAACATGGTCAAAACTCTTCATCCACCCTCCCAAGCCCTCTCCTCCCCCTCGCTGTCCCATCACTGTTGACGACACGCCATCCTCCCTGCCTTGAACAGTGGTCTCAACTCCTCCCTCTCTTCCAACTCAGTCTGCTTCCAAATCCTGCTGGGTTTTCCACCACATCTCTAGAATCCACCTCCCCCCTCTCCATCCAAACAGCCCCATTCCGATTCAGGCAGTTGACCCATTCTGGCTACTGCAAAAGCCTCCTCTCTGACCTCCCTGCTTCCAGCTTCTTCCCTCTCCGGTCCAGACTTCACTCTGATGCCCGGATCATCATTCTGAAGCGACATTCTGCACACAATAATACAAACTGAGGAATTTGTTAAGTGCTTATTATGTGCCAAGCACTGTTCTAAGCACTGGGGTAGGTACAAGGTAATCAAGCTGGACACAGTCCCTGTCCCACATGGGGCTCACTTAATCCCCATTTTACAGATGACATAACTGAGGTGCAGAGAAGCAAAGTGACTTGTCCAAGGTCACACAGCAGACAAGTGAATAGAACCCATGTCCTCTGACTCCCGGGGCCGTGCTCTTGCCACTAGGCTACACTTCTTCTCCCCGTCTCCCTCCTGCTCAAAAACCTCCAGTGGTTGCCCATCCTTCTCCACATCAAGCAGACGCTCCTGACCATCAGCTTTAAGGCATTCAGTCAGCAATCTCCCACTAACTAATCTTTGCTCCTTCTCCTACACTCCACCTCACAGACTTCACTCTTCTCAAGCGAATGCCTTTCTCATCTCTTTCACTGCTGACCTCTTGCCAACCCTCGCCCTCCCGCAAGGAACACCCTCCTCCTACATATCCAAAAGACCACAGTTCTCCCCATTTTTAAAGCCCTATGGAAATCGCACCTCCTCTAGGAGGCCTTCCCTGATTAATTTTTAGTCACCCTAGTGTATAGCACAGAACTGCCACTTCAGCACCTCGATGTCATCTAAGCATGAAAATGCCCATAGCCCCCTCCGAAGCACTTATAGCCATAGCTTGGTACTCTACTGCTTCCTCCAATCTGTAATTGATTTTACTCTCTGTCTCTCCTGCTAGATTGTAAGCTTCTTGAGGGCAGGGATGGTGTCTACTAATGCTACTGTATTCATTCATTCAGTCATTCATTCAATCATATTTATGGAGCACTTACTATGTGCAGAGTGTACTAAGCGCTTGGGAGAGTACAACATAAACACACACATTCCCTGCCCACAATGAGCTTACAGCCTGTAAACTTACTACTGTCCCGGGGCTTATTACAGTGCTTTCAACATAGTAGGTGCTCAATAAATAGTAATGATTGGATCTCTATGTGAGAGAGAGAGAGAGACTGGGTCTGAGTGAATGTGATCAGGTCTGTGTGTGTGTGTGTGTGTGAGATTGTGTGTATATATGTGTGTGGGGGTGAAGTTGGAGTGTTGGATTTACCCCTCCTTGCCCTGCTCTTGCTGCTCTGGCTCTGAGCACCCTCCAGCACTGGTCCTGCCTGGGCTTCCTCAGGCTCCATCCCTGACAGGGTGAGTGTCAGTCCCGGTGTCTCTCTTCCCCCCACCGCCCCCCCAATGCCCAGATCCAGACCAAAACCATCCCAGCCCCGGGTTCACCCCCAGACCTAGACCCACCCCCTGCCCCAAACCCAGCCCCAGTCCCCACCCAGCCCGCACGGTGAGCACTGCAGAGTTGCTGAAGCACCTGCAGACTTTGAGGGGAGGATAGGGAGGCAGGCCAGAGGACAAGGGAAGAGAGGCAGGGGCTCCTGGTCCTTGAGGCCCGACACTGGGCAGGATCCCAGGGTGCCGGCTCCCTGTCCAGATTGGAGGAGAACTGGGCAGGGTGGGGGCAGTCGAGCGATCGACTGACTGACTGATGGGAGCAGACCGAGGACACCAGAGCTGTAGGGACTCTGAGTGATCATCTGGTCCAACCCCCAGCCTTCAGGCCTTAAACTCTTTGGGCGATTGAGGTCTATTCTGGCCACCTGGGGTAGAGTCCCCATCCTCCCTCCAGCACGTAGGTGTTCCCGGGCCCAGGCCTGGAGCAATCTCAGCCCACATCTTCCTAAGAAGATCCCTCAGGGCCGTAGCGTCAGGGTCCAGCCACCCCAGTCTTCTCTTCCCCAACCACACATATCAGACTGACCCCTCCCCACATTTCCATTCCCAGAGTCAGCCCCTCTTACCCAAACACACACACACACACACACACACACACACACACACACACGCACTCACACTCAGGATCTCTCCAGCCAAGACCAGGCCTGGACCCAAGATTCCTGTGGCTCCATCCCGGGGGTTCAAAAGCACCTTCAGCTCTGCCTTGTGCCCAGCTTGGAGTCCACTAACCTCTCCTGATTGTTATCTGCTCTGCCTGTGAAATCTGCTCATCACCTGTCTGAGGCTTCAAGAAAAGGCAGGGAGGGGACTGTTTCAGGCTAGCGGGGTCAGAGAGAGGAATATCTCTGTAAGGGAGCAGAAAGAGGGGCATCGCAGATGGTGGGGTGGGGGAGTGGTTGACTGTGGGTTTGGCTGCTGATTCCTCTTTCAGACTGTGAGCCCACTGTTGGGTAGGGACTGCCTCTATATGTTGCCAACTTGTACTTCCCAAGCACTTAGTACAGTGCTCTGCACACAGTAAGTGCTCAATAAATATGATTGATTGATTGATTGGTTGGTTTCTGGGTCCTAGCTAACCTCCCTTCCTCCCCATGCTGTTCCAGTCATGTAGCCAGGAGAGGGGTCAGTCAGGCAAAAAATTAATAATCAATCAATCAATTTTATATATATATATATATATATATATATATATATATATATATATACATTGAGCACCTACTGCATGCAGAGCACTCTACTAAGCACTCAGGTGGGTACAGAAGAGGTACAAGACGTGAACCCTGACTCCAAAGAGCTTGCATTCTAGCAGGGAAGACAAGACACTTAAATTAACGAAGGGGAGTAATAGACCACATGAGTTTGTACATGAGTGACATAGAGACTGTGGGAATTTAAGTGCTTTGATGCCCCCAAGGTGCTGAAAGGTCAGCCAAAGGGATATAAAGGCAGGGAGATGAGAGATTGATCAGGGAAGGCCTCCTGGAGGAGATGAGCTCTCAAAAGGGCTTTGAAGATGGGGGGAAGCAGTGGCCTGCCAGATGTGAAGGAGGTTGGGCAGGGGGAATTCCAGGCAGGAGGGAGGGCTTAGAGCAAGGGTTTTGGCAATGGAAGAGACAAGAATGAGGAACGGTGAGTGGCTTTGTTTTAGAGGAGCAGAGTGGGAGCTGGAGTGTAATGGGAGGAGAGTGGACAGGTAAGAGGAAAAATGCTGATTGGGTTCTGGGGTTTCTGCCTGACGCAGAGAAGAAGGTGGGGAGAAAGTTGGCTGCCCCTTTCTCCCTCCCCACCCCAGTTGGCCCCACATGGAGTGTCTGAGCTCCAGAGAGGATGGGTTTCCAGGCGCTGGTCTGGGAGTCCAGCAGGGGTGGGGGTGGAGGGCAGGCAGGGGCTGGGATGGGAGAGGGTTCTGCTGGTCGCAACGGGCCAACCAAACCCAAAGAAATGTGGACCCCCTGCTCCATCCCGAGTGTCTCCCGGCAGCTAGAAGGGGAGGGGACTGATTGAAACTGCAGCAGGAGGGACTGGAGCTATTCAGCAGCAAGAATTTCCTGAGACTAGACATCTCCCTCGTCCACTGTCAGTGGCATCAGGAGCTCCAACTTCGGGAGTGGCTCTTCCCTGAAGACCAGCCAGCCTGGACCAAGTAGCCTCTGGTTCTTGACCAGATAGCCTCAGGAAGGTCCCAGGTGCCTGAGCCAGAAAGCCACCCCGCGGGAGAGGCCCACAAACCATAAATCAATCCCAGAGGGGATGGGGGAGGGGCGTGTGGTTGGGAAAGAGAAGGCTGATGTCAGCATTGGGCCCCGGACTTCCAGTCTCTTGGCCCCAGAGAGGTTTCCAGGAGAGGATGAAGAGACTGAACAGAGCAAATAGGTTGGGACTGCAGCAGGAGGGAGAAGGGTTAGACCTAAGGAAGGACTTCCCGACAGCCCCGGGGACTCAGCCGGGAGCAGGCGAATGAGGGAGATCTGGTCACTGCATGGAGGCAGGGGGACTGGCCAGGAAGATCTGTGGGCGCTCCTCCCCAAGACTGTGTTCTGAGGAAGACTACACCCCTCACTCTGAATGGGTACTGGTTTTGCCCTGCCCACCTGGTCTACAGCTGGGTTGTCCTGTGAGCCCCGAGCCCCCAGGGCCAGAGGGGCAGTGATGAGAGATGGGGAATGGGGAGGAGGTAGTCCCACCCCTCCCCTTGATGGGGTCCAGCTGTAGCCTGGGGATCAGGCAAGGGCCAGAATTTGGATGCTTCAGCAGCCAGAAGAGAAGACTGAGGGCGCTGGAATCGGCAGCCACGGGGCAGGGAGGAAAGGAGGGAGGAGGCCTGGGGAGTGGGTTGGGGGTGGGTCGGTTGTCGGCCCTCCTGGCTCCATCCCTGTGCTGAGCACTGCCCTCGCCCCTCCCCACAGCGGACCCGGCCGTGCAGACAGACGGAAGCCCACACTGCTGCCACTTCCAGTTCAGCCCCAAGGTCATGTTCACCAAGGTGCTGAAGGCCCAGCTGTGGGTGTACCTGCGGCCCGTGGCCCGACCGGCCACCGTCTACCTGCAGATCCTGCGCCTGAAGCCCCTGGGCGGGGAGGGCGGGCGGAGACACATCCGCATCCGCTCGCTCAAGATCGAGCTGCAGTCCCGCAGCGGCCACTGGCAGAGCATCGACTTCAAGCAGGTGCTGCAGAGCTGGTTCCGGCAGCCGCAGAGCAACTGGGGCATCGAGATCAACGCCTTCGACCCCAGCGGCACCGACCTGGCCGTCACCTCGTTGGGGCCCGGGGCCGAAGGGCTGGTGAGGCCGGGGATGGGGGGAGGGGGCTGGAGGGGAGGGGACGGACGGGCCTAAGGAAGCTGGGGTCCCCAAAGGGGCAGGACTAAGAAGGCTGGGGTCCCCCAAAGGGGCATGGCCGCAGAGACAACGGGGATAAGGAGACAGAAGAACCAGAGGGCCCGTTGTTGGATAGCGATTGTCTTCATCTGTTGCCGAACTGTACTTTCCAAGCGCTTAGTACGTGCTCTGCACACAGTAAGCGCTCAGTAAACACGATTGAATGAATGAGAGGGGCAGAGAGAAGAGAGAGAGAGTGGGAAGGGGCGGGGCTGTCGCCAACTTGTACTTCCCAAGCGCTTAGTACAGTGCTCTGCACACAGTAAGCGCTCAATAAATATGATTGAATGAATGAGAGGGGCAGAGAGAAGAGAGAGAGAGTGGGAAGGGGCGGGGCTGTCACCAACTTGTACTTCCCAAGCGCTTAGTACAGTGCTCTGCACACAGTAAGCGCTCAAATACGATTGAATGAATGAATGAATGAGAGAGGGGCGGGGTTAAAGAGGATGGGGGCTGAGAGAGGAGGGGCTGGAGATGCCGAGGACTGGGAGAGGGGCTTCTGAGGCCGAGAGTGGATGGCTAGAGGAGCAGGGCTGGGGCCTACGGGGTGGGTCCGGCCCGAAAGGAGAGGCTAAGGTGAGGGGAGGGCAATTGAAGCTGGAACCTCGGGAGGGGCTTGAAGAGGCCTGGGGAGGATGGGGGCGTCGGAAGTCAGGAGGAAGAGCCGGGGAGGGAGGCTAAGGAATTGTTGGAGCAGGACCCGGGAGCAAGGGGTGCCGGGACACCTGTCCCTCACCGTCCCCCTCTCCCTGTCCCCCGACCCCCAGCACCCCTTCATGGAGCTGCGCGTACTGGAGAACAGCAAGCGGTCCCGGAGGAACCTGGGCCTGGACTGCGACGAGCACTCGGCCGAGTCCCGCTGCTGCCGCTACCCCCTCACAGTGGACTTTGAGGCCTTCGGTTGGGACTGGATCATCGCCCCCAAACGCTACAAGGCCAACTACTGCTCGGGCCAGTGCGAGTACATGTTCCTGCAGAAATACCCTCACACCCACCTGGTGCAGCAGGCCAGCCCCCGCGGCTCCGCCGGGCCCTGCTGCACCCCCACCAAGATGTCCCCCATTAACATGCTCTACTTCAACGACAAACAGCAGATCATCTACGGCAAGATCCCCGGCATGGTCGTCGACCGCTGCGGCTGCTCCTAGGAGGTGTGGGAGAGGGGATCTGGACCCCCACTCCTTGCCCCCCACCCCGCGGCCCTCCCCCTCCCCGGACCCCCCGCCGGATCCCCCTTCCCCCGGACCCCTTAGAGCCCCACCGGGCCCCAGGGGAGAAGGGGAGAGGCTGGTGAGGGGCGCTGGGAGAGTCTGCTAGGGCGTTGGAGCTGGGAGAGCCAGGCAGAGAGGTTTGAGAGATGTAGGGAGACAGCGAGGGAGAGAAAGAGTGAGCAAGACCAAGGACGTAGAGACGGAGGGGAAGTAGAGATGGGGAGACACAGTCAGAGACCACAGGGAGAAACGCAGAGAGATGCGTGACAGACACACAGAGGGAAAAAGCTCTAGAGGTGGAGGGGCAGAGAAAGAGACAGGAAGAGAGGCAGAGAAAGAGACAGGAAGAGAGACAGAGCAGGGTCCGTGGGAGAAAGCGCGTCAGGGAGAGAAAGGAGCGGGGGCAAGTGGAGCACGAGGGTCAGAGACAGTCAGACAGGGGAGAAGGGAAAGGGGTCCGGGCCCCCATCCTTGGCTCGTGGCCATCCCCTCCTCCCCATCCCTGCCGGACTGCAGCTAGAAAGGCTTTTGTACGTTTATTTATTTATTTATTGATCTGGGTTTGGGGTTTTTTTGTTTTGTTTTGTTTTTCTTTTTCGGCTGGTGTTCGGCTTTACTGAGCTGCAGCCGACCCCCCACCGCCCCGCCATGCCCCGGGGCCCCAAGCACTTGATGGAGGGAAAGGGAGAGGGAGGGCCAGGGGGTGGAGCGGAGGAGAGATGATCCCAACCCTCACCCAAAGCGGGTAACTCACTTTGTTCTTATAGACGGCACAGCCGTGGAGGAGGGCTGGACGGAAAGGAAAGGGAACGGGGGTTGGGGGGGGAGGGAGGGGGGTACCACTCAGGACACGGTGGAGGGGGAGGGAGAGTCTATCTCCCGGCTCCAGGGCAGCTGACTGCAGCAGGAGGGACCGAAGTTAGACAGCAGGGAAAACTTGCCGGGCGCTAATAGCTGGGGGCGCTGAGGGTGACCAGGCCGGGCCAGCCCCATCTCCCTCCACCCCCAGGCAGGAGACCAAAGAAGCTACGGGTTCACCCCCTGCTTGCAGACCCCGGGGCCCTGGTGTCCAGAGGGTTGGGGGCTGTGGCGGGGTTCAGAGAAGGGCAGGCGACAGGGAGCGGGACCTGGACCCCAACCACGAACGCAGTGCGGGGGTGGTGATGCCACTCTTCTAGCTTTCATTTCAGGAAGCCAGCACGGGGCAGGGGTGCGGGTGGACGGGTGGGCTGGGGAGAGGCGGGGGGCCGGGACGGATCGTGAGCACTTAACCGGGAGAAGCCCCCCTTCTGTCCCAAGCACTTTAACCTCCCGGCCCGGTCTCGGGGGGTGGGGGTGGGGAGTCCTCGCATCCACCTCAGCCCACATCCATCTCATCGGAGGATCTCCAAGCGCATTATGGACTGCCTTCGGGGTGGGGGTGTGGGTGGACAGGGACGCTTTATGATCATCTTCCCCCGCTTGGTGGGGATGGGCCTACCCTCAAAACTCGAGTTTTTCCCCTGCCACCCTGACCCAATTCAAACTCCCGTGACTCTTGACTTTAGATGACTTCTTTTTTATTTGTCGGGGAAGGGCCCGGGACCCCCGCCCCCGTGAAGACTTCGGGGGTGCACAGGGCCCACCCCCCCAGGACACGATGCGGGCCCGAGGCCCTCAGAAGGGAGGCCGAGGTGAGGGGGCGGTGGCCAACCCGCCCCGACGCCCTCCTCCCAGGACAAAATGGGGGGGGCCCCGTCGAACATATCATTATAATTATTATAATTATGATTATTTTCTTTGTGGGTAAGGTACACCGTGTGAGGAAACGTCTTTAGCTTTTGTATGGGGGGGGCGGAGCCAAGGGACAAAGGACAAAGGACGCCTTTACCAAGATGGCGGCTCAGGGGGAGGGGGGCCGTATCGGCCAGCCTGCGGAGCACGTGACCGAAGCCAACATGGCCGCCGGCCGGTTGGAAGGGGGTGTGAGGGGGGGGAGGTGGGATCACGTGACCCAAAAAACCAGCACTTGAACTTGAGGTAAAATCGACAATAAAAGCAGATCGAAAAGTTCAGACGGACAAGCACCGTGGTCCATATTTCCGCCCCGAGGACCCCCCACCCCTTCATCAAACCCTTAGGGAGGGACAGAGCGTGGGAGGGACGGAAGAGGAAGGTGGATGTGGGTAAGGGGGCGAGGTGGATAAAGGGGTGAGATAGATAATAATGATGGCATTTATTAAGCGCTTACTATGTGCAAAGCACTGTTCTAAGCGCTGGGGAGGTTACACGCTGATCAGGTTGTCCCACGGGGCGTTCACAGTCTTAATCCCCATTTTACAGCTGAGGGAACTGAGACACAGAGAAGTTAAGTGACTTGCCCAAAGTCACACAGCTGACATGTGTGACTTGCTCTCCCCCTCCCCCCCATCTTACCTCCTTCCCTTCCCCACAGCACCTGTATATATGTATATATGTTTGTACATATTTATTACTCTATTTATTTTACTTGTACATATCTATTCTATTTATTTTGTTAGTATGTTTGGTTTTGTTCTCTGCCTCCCCCTTTTAGACTGTGAGCCCACTGTTGGGTAGGGACTGTCTCTATATGTTGCCAATTTGTACTTCCCAAGCGCTTAGTACAGTGCTCTGCATATAGTAAGCGCTCAATAAATACGATTGATGATGATGATGATGTGGCGGAGCCGGGATTTGAACCCATGACCTCCGACTCCAAAGCCCGTCCTCTTTCCACTGAGCCACGCTGCTTCTCTAGATAGATCAGGGTGGAGGGTTTTTTTGGTATTTGTTAATCAATCAATCAATCAATCAATCGTATTTATTGAGCACTTACTGTGTGCAGAGCACTGTACTAAGCGCTTGGGAAGTACAAGTTGGCAACATATAGAGTACAGTCCCTATCCAACAGTGGGCTCACAGTCTAAAAGGGGGAGTTAAGTGCTGACTATGTGTCAGACACTACTAAGCTAATCAGGTTGGTTACAGTCTATGTCCCACAGGGGACTCGCAGTCTTAAACTGCATATTATTCATTCAATCGTATTTATTGAGCGCTTACTGTGTGCAGAGCACTGTACTAAGCGCTCATCATATTACAGATGAGGTATCCGGCAAAGAAAAGTTAAGTGACTTGTTCGAGGTCACACAGCAGACAAATGGCGAAACTGGGATTTGGGATAAGATGAGGAGCAGGGCAGAGGGTCTTTGCTATATTAGAATACCATTTTGTATTAAGCCCACCCCTCCCCATCAGTGGTATTTATTGAATGCTTCCTGTGTGTACAAAGCACTGTACTAAGCACTTGGGAGGATAAATATAACAGAGTTGGTAGACATATTCCCTGCCCGCAATGAGCTCACAGTCTAGAGGGGGAGACAGTCATTAATATAAATTATGGATATGGACATAATTGCTGTAGGGCTGAGGGAGCGGTGAATAAAGGAGCAAATCAGGTCAATGCAGAAGGGATTGGGAATAGAAGAAAAGGAAGGCTTAGTCAGGGAAGGCCACTTGGAGGAGATGAGTCTTCAAAAAGACTTTGAAGGTGGAAAAAGTCATTGTCTCTCAGATATACGTTGCCAACTTGTACTTCCCAAGCACTTAGTACAGTGCTCTGCACACAGTAAGCGCTCAATAAATACGATTGATGATGATATGAAGAGGGAGGACGTTCCAGGCCATTGGCAGGACGTGGCCAAGAGGTTGACGGTGAGATAGACGACATCAAGGTACCGTTGGCATTAGGGGAGCAAAGTGTGCAGGCTGGGTTGTAAAAGGAAGGTAGGGAGGTAAGGGAGGAGGGGGCAAGGTGATCGAGTTCTTTAAAGCCAATGGTAAGGAGTTTCTGATTGAGGCAGAGGTGGATGGGCAATCACTAGAGGTTCTGAGGAGTGGGGAAAAAAGGACTGAATGTTTTTGTAGAGTGAAGTATGGACTGGAATGGGGAGAGACAGGAGGTGAGGAGGTCATCAAGGAGGCTGATACAGAAATCACAGCAGGATAGGATAAGTGCTTGGATTAAAGCGGCAGCAGTTTGGATGGAAAGGAAAGGGTGAATTTTCGCAATGTTGTGAAGGTTGAACCAACAGGATTTAGTGATAGATTGAATATGTGGGTTAAATGAGAGGGACGAGTCAAGGATAACACCAAGGTTAGGGGTTTAGTGAGATGGCAAGGATGGTGGGGCTGTCTACAGTGATGGGAATATCAGGGGGAGGACAGGGTTTGCAAGGGAAGATAAGGAGTTCTGTTTTGGGCATGTTAAGTTTGAGATGTTGGTGAGACATGCAATCCCCATGCAGGACTGAGAAGAGGAGCTGGAGCAGACGGGCATGGGGCACGGTGGGGGAAGTCGGGAGACTCAGGTTCTAATCCTGAGCTCTAATCCCAGCTCACAGTCTTAATCCCCGTTTTATGGATGAGGTAATAGAGGCACAGAGAAAACAAGTGACTTGCCCGAGGTCACGGAGCAGACAAGTGGCAGAGCTGGGATTAGAACCCAGGTCCTTCTGACCCCCTGGCCTGTGCTTTATCCACTAGACCCCGCTGCTTCTCCTTCCCGTTACTGAATCATCTTTCATTCAATTGTATTTATTGAGCTCTTACTGTGTGCAGAGCACTGTAGTAAGCGCATGTTCTCCTTCCCCCATCGATGGTGGGCCCCATGTGAGACAGATACCTAACCTGCTTGTACGATATCTACCCGAAAATTAAGCCGGAAGTAAGTGCTTAACAAATAGCATAATTATTAACCCTATGTTTGCCCCCTACCTCGGTTGCCCCTTCTTGAAGCTTAGAAGAGGTGAATCTGAGTGGGGGGATCACTAGTGGGGAAAAAATGGAAAAACTGGTTAGTAGTTGGGGCTGCACTCTGCCAGGAGAGTGGGAAAGGAAGTCAGGGCCGGGGGGAGTGGGCTAGATGACTCCTGGATCTGGGAGAAGCCAGAACTAAATCCCTCACACCTCAGCCCCGAAACCCTTGTCGAGACCCCTCAAATCAATCAGCCTGATGTGTCAGGGTGACCAGCAGCCCTGTGGGGGTCCCCAGCCCCAAGACCTCTGCTCCCCAAGTAGAAGACTAAGTCAGACTGCCCCTTCCCCCCCACAAATGGAGATTCTGTCCCATTAAGATTGGAGCTCTCTGAAGCCGGAGTTAAGCCAGTACCCGCTTGCCCCCGGGGAATTTCGTGGCGCAGACGACAAACCCCGATAATCCCCCCACTCCCACCAGCTGCCATGGCCGGCTTCTCTGAGATGATGGGTGCAGTGTCCCGAGAAGCCCCGAGGGCCTCAAGTCCCTGACTCCCCTCCCTGAGAGCGGTTGCCAAGGTGACGATCGGGGAGGAGGGACCACGTTGGCGAGGAGGGCACCGGTCCCGGGCAGAGCGCCCGACCGGCTTCACCCCACCGCGCCTGGGGTGGGCGGCCTGAGGCGGCCCGGGCTCTTGGCTGATGCTACCACTCCCACCGCCCTCCTCCCCGCGGTTTCCCACGCTCCCTGGCCGCGGAAGGAGGACGGGAGGTGGCAGAGGCGGTCCTGGCTCCCATCCACTGGGGCTCCAGGGCGGGAGGGCAGCCAGCACCATGCACCCGGTCCCCCCCACCCGCCTGCTCCACCCCCGGGGCTGCAAGCAGGCCCAGCAGCTGTCGAGCCCCCATCTCCTGCCCCGCTGTCGGGGAGGCCGGACTAGGCCGGACTGGGCGAGGAGACCTCGCAGGCTGCTCCTTCTGCAAGCCGGGGGCCGCGACCCCCTCAATTACCTCTCCCCCACTACTCATCCTCACTCCCCTCCTACTCCACCCCAGCTTGCAGGCTTCATTAGACTTGGAACAGTGCTTTGCACATAGTAAGCGCATAACAAATGCCATCATCATTATCACTAGACTTCACCGCTTGATGTGGGCAGGGAACATAACTAATTCTGTTGGATTGTACCCTCCCAAGCGCTTAGAACGGCTCTTTGCAAATAAAAGCACTAAATGCCATTGATTGGACTGATGGATTCCCCCCCTCTCATGCTAACCTACATGCCCATCATTCTCAGCGTTTAGAACAGTGCTCTGCACACAGTAAGCACTCAACAGATACAATTCAATTAATGAATCTCTCGGTGGCCAACCGTTTGCTTTCACTTCCCCTCAGTCTGGAACGCCCTCTCCCTTCAAACCTGACAGAGCCCACCATCATAGCTCTTCGGAAAAATCACACCTCCAAGAGGTCTTCCAGGTTTACCTCTAATCTCCCCACACTATTTCTTCCCCCTGCACAGCTACGTCAGCACTTCCATGTCACATCCACAGTTAGGTATCCATCCCCACATCCTGTAGCGCTTAGGTACACATCTTTTAAACTCTTTGGCGTCCCCCTAACTTATTTTTCCATCTCCCCCTCAAGACTGTAAACCCCTCAAGGGCAGGGACCATATCTACTCTGTTGTTCTCTCCTCAGCACTCAGTAGAGTGCTTTATCCTAAGGGGGTGCTGATGATGCAACTTACTGATTTGGATTGGGGGGGTGGCTCCTCCCTAATAATAACTGTGGTGTTTCAGTGCTATGTGCCAAACACTGTTCTAAGCACTGGGGTAGATACAGGATAATGGGGTTGGACACATGGGCGACGGTGTTAATCCCCACTTTACAGATGAGCTGAGGCATTGAGAAGTGAAGTGACTTACCCAAGGTCACAAAGCAGACTTGTGGGAGAGTCGGGATTAGAACCCACATCTTTTGACTCCCAAACCCATGTTCTTTCAGGCCACGCTGCTCCCGATCTTCACCATCTCCCTGACCGCCCAGAGCTCAGAAAGGCCACCTTGCATCCGGCCTGGACCCCCAAGCATCTTGCCTATACCCCACCCCTAGCCCCAGGCCCTGTAAGTTCGGAATCAACGTAGGAGGATAGTAAGGTACCAAGATTGCATCTGGGATGTGGTCAAGACTTGGGCGTGGGGCGGGAAGCACCAGGTCTTGGCCTACCCGAGCTGGGCACCCACAGCCACTCCCCAGAGGTGACAAGGGTGAAGCGGCATCCCATCCAACGGCGGGCCAGCTGTGCGGGGAAGGGCTCTGGGGAACCACTGGGCTGACCACAGACCCGGGGCGTGAGGTTGGGCCGCCACCTGAAGACTAAGAGAGGCTGACATCCTGGTGTTCTGCCTGTACAGGGGCACTCATGGGGCTTGACCTTTGTCCCCTCCCCTTCCTCCTCCTCCTCCTCAGATGCCCTTCTGGCCCACTGTTAGGAGGCTGGGATGGGGGCTAGGAATCCTCCCTGAAGCCAATCCTTCCTGAAAGCCCAATTCCCCAGCCTGCTCTCCTCCTCCCTGAGAGCCAAAATGAGGACTGAAGCAGAGGGAGGAATTAAGTACTAAACTAGTTTGGCTTCTAATCCGTGCGTGTCCGGGAGGTTTGGGGGTAAGACAGGGAGAGAGCAAGAGCTGTAGCCCCCTGCCCCGGCCCTCCCTCTCCTCCTGGGCCGGGACTCAGGGTTGGGGGCAGGAGCTGACAGCTACACCCCCTCCCCCAAGCCAAGACTATGGTTCCCTCCCTGTCGCTCCCTTTCCCACACTCTCCTGGGCTCAACTGTGCTGCCCAGGGTTGTCTCCGCTCTGCCTATTCAACCTAAATTAGTCACGACTGGACCTTGGCTCGGGGAGGAAAAATCAATTAGGTGGGGCTTGGGGGGAGATAGAAAGGAGGGGGAGGAGGAATCAGCTCTCCACCCCAGTCCCCCAACTCTACCCCCTCTTCTCTCACAGGAAGGGGGTGGGGACCCGACACCCAGACTCAGGTTCCAGGGGAGGGGGGACACTGGGAGCCCTCTCCGAACTCCAAGCCAGCTGTTTCCCCCTTGTCCTGCAAGCCAACCTCGGGCAGGACGCCACCATGGCTCCACACGCTGTCTCTTTTCTGCATTTTTAATTAACAATCGGAATAAAAAACCAAGAAAAACAGTAAACATGGGGGCCCGCAGGGTGAGGACCGCGGACCAAACCGGCCCCTGACAGACTGGGCCCAGTCAGACCTGGGGATTGCGTCCACATGTCCACAGTGTGTGTGTGTGTGTGTGTGTGTGTGTGTGTGTGTGTGTGTGTGTGTGTGTGTGTGTGTGTGTGTGTGTGTGTGTGTGTGTGTGTGTGTGTGTGTGTGTGTGTGTGTGTGTGTGTGTGTGTTGGGGGGGAGGGCGGGTACACACGAGCACCCATGGGGATCAATGCAGCGAGCGGGCACCAGAATCAGGTGGTCCGGTGGACAGTCAGTCGGGAAAGACAGACGAACAGCAAGCACGGCAGAGGGAGATGGGATGGCAGAGTCCACCCACCCCCGGCCCTTCAGGCGATCCCGAAGCGCTCAGCTCTTTTCCTCTTCTTGGCCTGGGGTTGGGGGGCAGGAACAAAAACAGAAGATTAAAGAAGGAAGGGGAAGAAGAGAAGGGCCATGCCACGAGCCCTCATAACAGTCACGGGGATGGGTTGGGCCCTTGGACTAAGGCCGGGAGGACAGCAGAAGGACCAGTGAATGTCGGGATCTTCCCGTGGACGGGAGGGCACAAATACCCAGATCTGCTCTAGATATGGGCTGGCTACTGGCTGGCTACTATTTAATCGTAAATAAATACGATTGATTTATTTACTGAGTTTCCTCTGGTCACTTAATAATAATAGTAACTGTGGTATCTGTTCAGTGCTTACTGTGTATCAGGCACTGTACTAAGCGCTGGGGTGGATACAAGCAAATCGGATCGGACGCGGTCGCTGTCCCACATCGGCCTCAGTCTCAACCCTCACTTCACTGATAACTGAAGCACGGAAGTGAAGTGACTTGTCCAAGGTTACCCAGTAGACAGGTGCCAGGGCCAGGATTAGAACTCCCGCTAGCCCCAGAAACACAGCAAGATGGATGCCTCAGCCCCACCCCCAGCCCCCGCTGCCCTGGTCGGGGTCTGTGCAGGGTGGCGGGCAACAGCAACAGTCTGTGCCCACCGGGCACCAGATAACAAGCCCCACGCACCGGCTCGGGGGTGGGAGGCTGAGAAGAGCTCAGTCCTCGGTATCCATCCCGCCCGCCCCCACCCACACAATCCCCCGGGGCTTCTCCCCTAGTGACCCACACCTCAGGGTTCCTTCTCAATTAACTCCTTAGCAGCCAGAAGCAGCCACAGTGAGGGTCCGGGAAGGGCGCCCGGCCAGTTGGCCAAGGTGTCCCGGGGAAGGGAGCTGAGCCATAGAAGCAAAGTGAAGCTACCCCACCGATCCTTTCCGCGACCCAAGTCAGCGGATCCCCTTCAACCCGCCCCGGCCTCCCTGGGGCTGGGCGGCAGCAGCAGGCGGGGGAGAGAGGGAGATGGTCTCTGGGGGAGCCGAGCCAGCCCCCTCGTTACCTCTGTGTCTTCTGTGGCTCCAGCTGTGGCACCAACGGAACTCGTGACAATGCCAAATCGTTCCTTCCGCTTCTTCAGCTTCTCATCATCCTCAGTCTGGGTGTGGGGAACAAGGGCGGCGAGGAGGGTTGAGAAGAGAGGGCCGCCAGGAAGCAGAGGGGCAGGTATGCGGGTGGGTGACCAGAGGAGCCGCGAGCCCCGGGCCTGGTCTCCCTCCCAGGAGGTCGTCTATTCCCCAGGACCCAGCGCTGTAGTGGAGTAGCCCCTCTTCCCGGGAACGAGGGACGGTTCAACCAGGCAGCCAAGACCGGGCCGCTGCCCGCTTCTGCATGTGCGGTTTGCACCGTGGGGTATGGCTGAGGTGGAAGGGCTGGGGCCGGTGTGGCCCCTCGCCCAATCACGTTGTGGGCAGGGAGGTTCCCGTTTGGCTCCCCTCAAACTTCAGGGCTCCCAGGGTCCAGCAGGTTGGTGCAGAGGGAGAGAAAAGTTGGGAGCTGAGGGGGAAAGATGGGGTACAACTCAAGCATGGGGCCGGGGGAGGACAGTCAGGACAGGGGACCATTTTCATGACAAAGAGGCCAGCGAGGTGGGAGGATGTCAGCACCTCGAGGAGATGCTGCCATGGCAACCAGATCGGTGTTATCAATTACCGCACCTCGGTGCTCCGGAGGGGAAGGGGCGGCCAGGGCAGAGGCGGGGAGAGTTGGAATTGAAAACACGTCCGTTTCGCCTCGGGGCCAGGAGTCAACATCAGGGTTTGTTTGCTTTCTTTCCAGGAGAAAATGAGCACAGCGACCCCAGGACCCCGCGGTGCTCCCGGCCAGGCGTGGGGAGGGGCCTGTGCACCCCCACCCCGCTGAAGGAAGACACCCCCCCAACCCCCAGTCCCACATGTGCCCCTCCTACGTTGGAGCTGGGGGGCAGGCAAATAGGGCTGGGAGCCCCCATCCGCCAGACACACGGAAGGCTTTCTCTATTTTGCACACGCCCTGCCTGCACCCCCACTAAATCACTGGCCTCCAACGCTCGCCTGCCCGCTCCCTCCCCCGTCCCTCCCCCCTGACCCTCATGGACAGGTCTGCACAATAAACCCCACTCCATCTTGAGCCCCTCGCTGACAGCTTTGATTCACCGGTGCCCAGGGCCCGCCCATCTGGGGGAAATGACCCCCTCGAGCCGTGGCCCCCCTCGCATTCATCAGCCCTGGGTCGCCCCCCTGCCCGAAGGCGGTGAGCGTGCATCTGCGGGCCGGGATAACCCCCCCACCCCCCCAACCCCCACAGAAGGACCCCAGAGCCTCGTGCCTCAGCCTCCGCAGAGGGGCCAAGGGCGGGCAGTCCGGCCGAGGGACTGTAGCTCCCGGGCCCCAGTGCTGGGATGGACTGCGGACGGTGACCGCTCAGCCGCCCGAGTAGGGGGCGGCCGGGACCAACTAGAGACCCCCGGGGCTGAGGCAGGCTGGACGGGACCCCAGTTGGCGAGCGGGCTCCATTCACAGGAGCCAGTGACCCAGCGGGAGCCCGAGAGGTCACTGGAGAATACAAAGTAGAACCATCTGCCGGGCAGGCGAGCGGTCGCGGGGTGGGACACCGAGCCCCCCAACCCCCACACCACCGCAACCTCCCGGGGTCGGCACGGCGGGGAGACACTCTCGGTGTTTGGGGGGGGGGATGGACAAGGCAGGCGGGTGGGAGATTAATGGCGACCAGGCTGTGGTGTCCCCACGGGAAGGGTGAGGGGGACGGTGTCCCTGGCAGCAATGCTGTTGGCTTTCCTCCCAGAAACACCCCAAGCAACCGGGCTACAGGAGGGGACGGTGGTAGGCTGCGGAGGACCGGACAAGGGCTGCAGCTGCGGGGACCCCGGCTCCCAGCCCCCAGCCCCCTCCAGCTTGCCCCGCCATCGGGAGGTGAGCTGTGGCTGGAGGGCTGAGAGAGAAAACCATCTGGCCTCTTCTTCCAGCCCGGACACTACAGCCGGGCATGGGCTGGAGGGGAAAGCCTGTGGGGAGGGTGCAGAGGGCACACTTGCCTGGCCTTTGGAGTACCCCTCGCCCCCGCCCCCAGCCCCCAATACCCTCCAAACCTGGGGTGAACCTGGCCAGTGCTGCCCTGAGTGGTCAGGCTGTTTGGCACCCACGAAGGGAAGAACTTACTGCCATATGGCCCCACTGGTCACTGCACCCACCCCCCCTTCCCCAGGCCACCTCTGTGGGGGGCAGCTCCGGGGCCCAAGGTTTCAGTGGCACTTGGCAGGGGGTGGGGGGGAAACGGCTGCAGCACCGTCCTCTCAGCTCTCGCATCATATGTGTTTCACACCTCCATCCCACCTCCTGGCTTCGTACTTCCTGCGACGTACTTGTGCCTGCATGTCCTGCACATCCTTGCGTCCCCGCCACCCGACCCCTGGGCCCCACCCGATCTGGCCTTTGGCAAGGAGGGATGGGTGAGATCGCAGGGCCCCATTTCTCAAGTGCTGAGTACAGTGCTCAACAGACATCACTGATTGATTCTGCCGTTGAAATTACAATAGGCTTTCAAGGACCTTGAGCAGGAGATGGGGTGGGGGTCAGGGGTAAGAGGTTGGGGATAAGGGGGTGAAAAGGAAAATGAATGGGGGGGTGTCAGAGTGTCTGGTGGGGAGGAGCAGCCCACCCATAGGATAATGACACTGACTGGTCCCGTGAAAGCCCGGAGATGGGTGGTGGAGGACACCCCGAGGGCTTCATGGATCTGTGCTTTCGGAACAAAGGGCACAACTTGGGTTCCTCAGCAGGGTCCGACGAAGAACCAAACAGATGCCTGGAGACTGGGATGTCAGGATCACCCCACCGTTGCCCCTCCTGCCCAGCCGGCTGGCCGCCGCAAGAGAAACGGGACCCCAAGGCCAAGCTCTCACCCTCTGGAAGGAGGACAGGACATGGCGGGCCCTGGCCCGACCCCTGCTCCCCTGCTCCCAGTCAAGGAGCTGGTTTGGAACCAGGAGCTGTGGGGCAGGGAAGCTACGGGGAGGGGAGATTGGTCTCGGCAGGGGCCCCATTCCCAAGCCCGGGCCGCTCCCGCTTAGGCCCCCCACAAGACCACCCAACCCCAAGGAGACTGTAAGGGAAAAGAGGACCCCCTACGCCTGCCTAAATCCTCCCTCCTGGCTGCAGGCCAGGGTTGACCCTGCCAGCCTCTAGGGAAGGAGGTCGACACCAAATGGGTCCAAGGTCTCTACCTGGGCCTCCAAACTGGGGACCAATGAAATGAGTACAGCTCTGCCCAAGGCAAGCACTCAGTCCCTACTTGGACTGGTAAATATAGTGTGCAGCTCTCAGTCCACCCTGTGGACTGTCTGCTATGTCACTTTGTTTCTCTGGGCCTCAGTTACCTCATCTGTAAAACAGGGATTGAGACTGTGAGCCTCACAAGGAATAAGGACTGTGTCCAACTTGATTTGTTTGTACCCACCCCAGCGCTTAGTAATAATAATAATAATAACGGTATTTGTTAAGCGCTTACTATGTGCCAAGCACTGTTCTAAGCACTGGGGTAGACACAAGGTAATCAGGTTGTCCCGGGTGGGGCTCAGTCTTAATCCCCATTTTACAGATGAGCTAACTGAGGCACAGAGAAGTGAAGCGACTTGACCTAGGACACACAGCAGACAAGTGGTGTAGCCGGGATTAGAGCCCATGTCCTCTGACTCCCAAACCTGGCACATAGTAGGCACTTAAATACCATCATTATTATTAGTAGTAGTACAGTACTATCCCCTTAGTCCATACTATGGATTGATTAGAACGGTGCCTTGCCCAAAGTGAGCACACAGTCTATACTGTAGACTGATAAGTAGATTGCGCGATTCTCAGTCTATACTGTGAATTGATTAGTACAGTGCCCTGTGCTCAGTCTAGACCGCGGATTAACTAGTACAGTGCTCCGCGCTCAGTCTACACTGAAGACTGACTAGTAACAATAAGAATGACAATGATGGCATTTTTTAAGCGCTATGTGCCAAGCACTGTTGTAAGTGGTGGGGGAGATCCAAGGTTATCAGGTTGTCCCAGGTGGGGCTCACAGTTCTAATACCCATCTTACAGAGGAGGTAACTGAGGCACAGAAAAGTGAAGTGACTCGCCCAAAGCCACACGGCTACATCTGACAAGTGGCGGAGCTGGGATTAGAACCCATGATCTCTGACTTCCAAGCCCGTGATCTTTCCACTAAGCCACGCTGTGCTCTGCCCTCAGTCCATCCTGGGGATTGATAAGAACAGTGCTCTGCACACAGCAAGCGCTCCGTTGACCGATAAGTCGAGTGAGCGGCTCTCAGTCCGTATTGCCAAATGTGGAGTACTGTGCTCTCGTTCACTCATTTAATCGCATTTATTGAGCGCGCACTGTGTGCAGAGCACTGTACTAACCGCTTGGAAAGTACAATTCAGCAACAAATAGAGACAATCCCTGCCCAACACAGTCTCCCTCAGTGTATGCTGTGGATTATCTAGAACAGCGCTCTGCCCTCTAAGGAGGCATTCTGTCCACACAATAGGCCGCTGGCACCCTCCCCACTGACTCCCAAGGAGACAAGACGGCAGGGCAGGAGGGGCCCAAGAACCACACAACCCAAACTTTTAGGATGGGGTTCAAATCCCCGCAATTCCCAGCCCAGAGCCTGGGGCCCCGGGAGGTCACGCCTCCACTCCAATTCCCGGCAGGCAGGACCCCGGTGCCGAGAAGCTGAGAGACACTGTCAAAGTGAGCCCAATGTTGGGTAGGGACTGTCTCTATATGTTGCCAATTTGTACTTCCCAAGCGCTTAGTACAGTGCTCTGCACATAGTAAGCGCTCAATAAATATGATTGATTGATTGGTTGAAGGTGGTGGGAAGACAAGTGGGAGGGTAAGGAGGTGACGGGGGCGGCCCCTTACCTTCTTGGAGACAGACGAGACGTTCAGACCAAATCTCTGAGCCCGTTCCTTTAACTTGTCCATGTTCACCTGCCGGGAAGACAGAGAACCGGGGACGGATTGCTTCGGCTGCTCGGTCGGGGACAGGAGTCGTCCCAACCTGCCTGGGGCCAAGCCGTCCTGACCCCACACACGCAGCCTCCATGGCATCGCCCAAAGATCCGGGCCAGGGTCAGAAAACAGCTCTGCTGGGGACGGGCAGAACGGCGGGCCCGGAGTCAGGAGGCCGGGGAAGTCTCTCGGTCTCGTGCTTTGCCAGAGAGACAGAGTCCAGCCAGGGGAGGGGGCCGAGCTCACTCCAGGTTCTTACCGTGGGCTTGATGTCCGTTGACAGACCTAGAAAGGAAAACACGTCACATTAGAGGTC
This sequence comes from Tachyglossus aculeatus, assembly GCF_015852505.1. Lineage (NCBI taxonomy): Eukaryota > Metazoa > Chordata > Mammalia > Monotremata > Tachyglossidae > Tachyglossus > Tachyglossus aculeatus. The sequence continues at coordinate 58,936,216 of NC_052075.1, forward strand.
GGGGGTCCCAACTCCTAACTCTTCAAATTCCCTCAGACCAGCCATAACTCTGCCCTCCCCGACTCGGCAATGCTCCGTTCCTCCCTTGACCACTCCCACAGACCCTCCAACTAACAGTTCCAAACCTCCCTTCCAGGGACCCGCTTCTGCCTTTTCTACCGATACTGTGCTTATCCGGTTCTCCTCCTACCCACCTCTGGTTTTGTTTGCAGGCTCCTCTTCTGCCTCTCACCCCCTAATTGAGGGCAACCCCCAAGAATCTGTGCCGGGTTCCCTACCCTTCTCTCCCTCTACCCGCACACTCTTGGGCAGCTCCTCGGCTCACATGGGTCCAGCCACCAGCTCTGTGAGGGTGGCTCCCACGTGGCCCTCTCAGGCCCTAACCGCTCCCCCGTCACCCAACCCCGCATCTCCTCTTGCCCTCGGGACAGCTCCAGGTGGAGGTCCCGCCGATACCTCACACTCACTGTGTCCAAAACTGACCTCTCTGTCCTCACACCAGCCCCCCGCCCCCTCCTCCCGATATCCTCAACTCCGCTGACAACACCGCCACCCACCCAACCCCCGCCCAGGATGGCAACATGGGGTCATACTTGACTCCTTGACCGCGCAATCTGGCTGGTTCTTTAATCAATTAATCGTATCGCTTGAGCGCTGTGGGCAGAGCACAGTACACAGCACTTAGGAGAGTACAAAATAATAGAGTTGGTAGTTACGTTCCCTGCCCGCAAGGAACTTACAGTCTGTAAGGGGAGATAAACGTAAACACAGAAAAATTCATTTTGGACTTGGACATAATTGCTGCGGACCTGAAGGCGGGGTGAATAAAGGTTACAAATTCAAGTGCAAGTGTGACACAGAAGGGAGTGGGAGAGGAGGAAATGTTCAGGACATGTCACCCCCCCCTTCAAAAATCTCCAGCAGTTGCCTATCCACCTCCGTATCAAAAACTCCTCACCACTGGCTTTAAAGCTATCACCTTGCCCACTCCTACCTCACTTCTCTTCTCTCCTTCTACAACCCAGTCCGCAAACTTCACTCCTCTGGTCCTAACCTTCTCACTGTGCCTCGATCTCACCTGTCTTGCCGCTGACCCCTGGCCCATGTCCTACCTCTGGCCTGGAACACCCTTCGTCCTCAAATCCTTCGATTACTCTCCCCTCCTTCAAAGCCTTACTGAGGGCACATCTCCTCCAAGAGGTCTTCCCAAATTAAGTCCCACTTTTCCTCATCTCTCACACCCTTCTGCGTCACCCTGACTTGCTCCCTTTGCTCTCTCCTCACCCCAGCCCCACACCACTTATGTGTGCATCTGTAATTTTATTAATTTATATTGACATCTCTCTCCCCCTCTGGACTGGGAGCTCATTGTGGACAGGGACTGTATCTACTGCTGTACTGTACTTTCTCAGGCGCTTAGTACAGTGCTCTGCACACAGTAAGCATTAAATAAATACGTCTCAATGCCTGGGGTAAAGGGGCCCAAGTGGGAAATGGCTTGGGGCTCCACAGCCTGAATACAGAGGATGGGGAAGTGAGAAGGGGGAAATAGGAGAAAAAGAAGCAAGGAAAAAGGGCAGGGAGGAGAGAGAGGCACCCTCCCCACAGCACCTGTGTATATCTGAGAAGCAGCGTGGCTCAGTAGAAAGAGCACGGCCTTTGGAGTCAGAGGTCATGGGTTCAAATCCCAGCTCTGCCACCTGTCAGCTGTGTGACTTCGGGCAAGTCACTTCACTTCTCTGTGCCTCAGTTCCCTCATCTGTAAAATGGGGATTAAGACTGTGAGCCCCACTTGGGACAACCTGACCACCTTGTAACCTCCCCAGCACTTAGAACAGTGCTTTGCACACAGTAAGCGCTTAATAAATGCCATCACTATTATTTATCATCTGTCCATATTACTCTACTTTATAATGATGTGTATAAAGCTGTAATTCTATTTATTCTGATGGTACTGACACCTGTCTACTTATTGTGTTTTGTTTTCTGTCTCCCCCTTCTAGACTGTGAGCCCGTTGCTGGGTGGGGACCGTCTCTATATGTTGCCAGTTTGTACTTCCCAAGCGCTTAGTACAGTGCTCTGCACACAGTAAGTGCTCAATAAATACGATTGAAGGAATGAACAGGACAAGGATGAGGGGCTTACCTTTGGCCGAAACAGGAGTAATGCCGAATCTGTGGAGGAAAAACCCACGTGCGAGTGAGAGAGCCAGCTAGGCGCCACCCCCCTCCACATCCTGGGCCAGGCACTTGGCCCTGCAAACTGGCTCCCCGGTGGTCCGGCCCCCCTAGCCCGCCCCAAGAAAACTGAGGACCTACCTAGCTGCCCGGGCCGCCTTCTTACTCTCTAGGCTCACGGGGACGTTGAACCTCTCCGCTCGCTTCTGCATCCTCTGGAGGGGGAACAGAGAAAGCAGGGGGCTTCATCATCATCACCTCGTCCCCGGCTCTTTCCTTGCCACTCCCCAAATCATCCATTCTAATCATTCATCTAATCATTCATTAGAGAAGTAGCATGGCTCAGTGGAAAGAGCCCGGGCTTTGGAGTCAGGGGTCATGGGTTCGAAGCCCAGCTCTGCCAATTGTCAGCTGTGTGACTTTGGTCAAGTCACTTCACTTCTCTAGGCCTCAGTACCCTCATCTGTAAAATGGGGATTAAGACTGTGAGTCCCCCCCCTCCCCGGAGGACAATCTGATCTCCCTGTAACCTCCCCAGCGCTTAGAACAGTGCTTTGCACATAGTAAGCGCTTAATAAATGCCATTATTATTATTATTATCCCCATACCTCCTTCCCGTCTCACTTTCACCTTCAAGCTGTGCCATTTTTTTTTTTAAGAGTATCTGTTAATGGCTTACCTTGTGTCAGGCACGGTACTAAGCACTGCGGTAAATACAAGCTAACTGGGTTCAACACAATCCCTGTCCCAAATGGGGCTCACAGCCTTAATCAATCAATCAATCGTATTTATTGAGCGCTTACTGTGTGCAGGGCACTGTACTAAGCGCTTGGGAAGTACAAGTTGGCAACATACAGAGACAGTCCCTACCCAACAGTGGGCTCACAGTCTAAAATCCCCATTTACAGATTCAGTAACGGAGGTACAGGAGTTGGGCGGCTTGCCCAAGGTCATACAGCAGGTAACTGGCAGAGTCGGATTAGAACTCAGGTCCCTCTGACTCCCAAACCCACGATCTTTCCACTAAGCCACACTGCCCATTCCCTTGTTTTTGACCTATTCCCAGGTCTTGCAAGCTCCCCCCCCACCACACTAAATCCCGCTCACCGCATCCTCCTTCTCAACCTGCAGAGCCTCGGGAAAGCCCACCTCCTCCAGGAAGTCTTCCCTGATGAACTCCCAGCCCCCGAGGTCAAATCAGACCACCAGCTGCACTCGGCCCTCCCGTGGAGCCTGGCACTCACTATGCATCCTCCTCTCTCCCTTCTCCCGCCCCGCACGGCCCCACTCTGACACCCAGGGATTCTTGGTTCTGAGGAGGCACTGGCAGGCTGGACTCAGTTAGGGTGGGTTCCTACCTCAGTCTGTGGGATCTCCGATGTGATTTTCACTACTTTCTTCTCCGCCGTCCTGAAGGAGAAGGAGAAGAGGTGAGAGGGTGGGGAGGGCGAGGCCACAGGGTTGGGGGAACCCAGAGAACCGTCACCTCACAGCTCCCTGCCGGACTCAAGCGCTTAGTACGGTGCTCTGCGCACAGTAGGCGCTAAATAAACGACTGAATGAATTCAAGGGGAAGTATTCAAGTACGAAGGGGAGATGCGTGTGCGGGACTGGGTGTGTTCCCCACAGCACCTACATAAATATGTTTGTACATATTTATTACTCTATTTTACTTGTACATATCTATTCATTTTATTTTGTTAGTATGTTTGGTTTTGTTCTGTCTCCCCCTTTTAGACTGTGAGCCCACTGTTGGGTAGGGACTGTCTCTACGTGTTGCCAACTTGGACTTCCCCAGCGCTTAGTCCAGTGCTCTGCCCACAGTAAGCGCTCAATAAATATGATTGATTGATTGATTCAAGTAGCCCAGACCCTCCCTGGCGCCAAGCAAAGGCTTCCGGGGAGCTAGGTCTCAGTCACCTCACTCGGGTTCACTCACTGCCGCGCTTGTGGGCACCCAGGCACAAGTGCCAAGGTCTCTTGGGAGGCCAGCCTCCTCCGTGAGCCCCTGGTTCCCCGCCAGGGGCAAGAGGCGGGAGGCTTGGAAGAGTCAAGTGGGGCGAACGCTACCGGATCTGGTCAAACCCTTCACAAAGGGTACAGGGCACGGCCCCAACCCCCGGACACTTCATAGCGCCCTGGGAGAAGGGGGCCGGACCCCTTTGTTGGGAGAGCGCCGGGTGGGGGGCGGAGGCGGGGGAGGGGCGCCCCCTGATGTCCAAAACCCAGCCCTGCATCACCCCCCCAGCCCGAACGGGGCTTTTGGAAGGGCAGAGTCCGGAGGGCGGCATCCCCATCAATCAATCAATCAATCGTATTTATTGAGCGCTTACTGTGTGCACAGCGCTGATCCCGATCTGACCCGCGATCTCCAAACCTCGTGGGAACCCCCAGAAGCAGCCATGGTGGGGCGAGGGGAGACCCCGCCAGTAGGGAGCTGTTGGCCCCCCCTCCACTCAGCCATGCCTGACCAAAATGCCCCCTGGCCAACGACCTCTTCCTCATTCCTTTCTCGCGAAAGAGTGCAGAGGGGGGAGCGGAGGGGAGCCTTGGGTGGTACTGTTGCCTTTCTCCTTCTCCAGCTCCCTGCAGGAGGCGGGCACCCCCAGAGCCACACAAGCAGCCAGCAGACCCTAATACTGCAGCCTCCACTCCCTCCTTGGGCCTTGCTGGGTCTAACCCACTGACCAGGCAGCCGCTCGGACAACACTGGCACTGGTCCGCAGACCATGCAATAACACTGACCACGCTGGGACTGAGCCACTTATCGGGCAGCCAAACGGACCACGGTGGGGCTGACCCACTGATCGGGCTGCCACATAGCCCTCATCGGAGCTGACCCATTGACGAGGGACTTCTGACCGGGGTCTTTACCCCCAAGGAAGTGATGGTCCACTTAAGTGGCTTGGGGCACAGAAAGATGCTTATCATAACGGAGTATGAGCAAGGAAACCCACCTCCAACAAAACTGGGGCAGGCCCAGAGAGATTCCCCACCCCTCGTCAAGACACCCCAGCCCCCACTGCGACAAAAGACCTCAATTCCCGACCGGACCCGATAATTACACGTCAGCAGCTTTCTCAGGGGCCTGCTCCTCTTCTTTGACAGGCGGCTCCGCTGGTTTTGCTTCTTCCTCCTGGGAGCGAGGAGCAGGGGGCGGGGGGCACGGGGCAGAGGGCGGGATGAGACCCACTACATGGAGCCGGGGAGGAGAGAGGGCACACGGGGGCTGCGAACCAGGTGACCCACGCCGCCCTCACAGCCCCCTCGTGCCCAGGCTGAGAGAGGGGGCCAAGGGCAGGGTAAGCCTGGACTCACTTCCGTTTCATCTCCCAGCACGTCCTCTTCGTTGGGCTCCTCTTCAGCTGCAGGAAAGAACACCCCCGCGCCCGCCGGCTCGTTCAGCGCCCGGCTCCTTGCCGCTGCCGCCCACATCCCTGCCGGCCGAGGACCCTGATGCCCGGCCCCACCTTGCGTGCCCTCCCGGGACCCGCCAAGTCCCCAGACCCCACCGCCCACCGTGCTCCTCGAGGTACGCTTGCAGTCTGTTTATGAGATCCTGCTTGATGCCTTTCGTCTCCAGGCCCCGAGCCAGGCATTCTTGCTTCAGCTCGGCAAGCTGGGGGAAAGGAAGGAGAAGAGACGCGCCGTGAACGTCAAGGCCCAACGTCCCCATGGAGAGGGAGACCAGACGAGGAGTTTGTGGCCACCCCCGAGGAGGACCAAGCCGGGTAGTGCCTCAGTGAGCCTGAGCCCTGAAAATCTCTTTTCTCCAGAGCCCTCACCCTGGGATTTGAGGAGTAGGTGCCGTGGGCATGTGAGCACCCCACCCATTCCTCTGTAAGAGCCCACCATGGCTCATCCCTCTGATTGCAAGCAGTGGCCAGATACCCCTTCCCCATCCCGGAGTCAAAGGCGAGCTTGGCTTGGAGGTGCCCCCGAGAGATCACCGTGCTGCTGGGCCGTGGGCCGGAGGGGCACTGGAGGGCCAGGAGCGCGCTCAACTTGGAGAGTCCCAACAGCCCAACCTTCAGGAGTGGACAGGCCAGGCCAAAAGGGGTGAAATCGGCTGGGGGAGCTGGCCAAGACTGGGGGCTTGCTGGGTGGAAACTGGCGATTCTACGACTGGGAACGGAGCTAGGGAAGGGGACCCCGTCCCCTCACCCCCTTCATTTCCTGCCCTGTCAGCATCCCCATTCCCACCACGTGGGTCCTATAGGTTATGGAGGGAGGGGAACGCTTCGGGGGAAGACATTACAGCGGGGAACTCAAGCCCACTCCCATCCCTAGGGAGGGAGGGGAGGACACTACAGCAGGAAGGCCAGGCCCACCTCAATGCCTCAGGAGGGAGGGGAGGACATTACAGCGGGGACGTCAGGCCTACCCCACGAGGAGAGAGCATTGGAGAGGGGAGATCAGGCCCACCCCCATTCCTAGGGAAGGAGAGGACATTACAATGGGGACCTCAGGCCCACCCCCATCCCTAGGGCGGATGGGGAGGACATTCCAGCGGGGAACTCGAGCCCACTCCCATGCCTAGGGAGGGAGGGGAGGACACTACAGCGGGGACGTCAGGTCTACCCCCATCCCTAGGGAGGGAGGAGAGGACATTGGAGAGGGGAGCTCAGGCCCACCCCCATGCCTAGGGAAGGAGAGGACATTACAGTGGGGACCTCAAGCCCACCCCCATGCCTAGGGAGGGAAGAGAGGACATTATAGCGGGGACCTCATGCTCACCCCCATCCCTAGAAAGGGAGGGGAGGACAATACAGAGGGGAGCTCAAGCCCACACCCATGCCTAGGAAAGGAGATGAGGACGTTAAAGCAGGGACCTCAGGCCCACCCCATCCCTAGGGAGGGAGGGGAGAACATTGCTGAGGGGAGCTCAGGCCCACCCCATGCCTAGGGAGGGAAGAGAGGACATTACAGCAGAGACCTCAGGCCCACCCCCATGTCTGGGGGAGGAAGAGAAGACATTACAGCAAGGACCTCAGGCCCACCCCCATGCCTAGGGAAGAGAGGACATTACAGCGGGGACCTCATGCTCGCCTCCATGACAAGGGAGGGAGGGGAGGACATTGCAGAGGGGACCTCAGGCCCACCCCCATCCCTAAGGACGGGGGAAGGATATTGCAGAGAGGTGCTCAGGCCCACCCCCATCCCTAGGGACGGGGGGGGAAGACACTGTAGAGAGGTGCTCAGGCCCACCCCCATCCCTAGAGACGGGGGAAGACACTGTAGAGAGGGGCTCAGGCCCATCCCCATGCCTAGGGAAGAAAGGACATTATAGTGGGGAGTTCAGGCCCACCCCCATTCGGAGGGAAGGAGAGGAGGACATTGCAGAGGGGAGCTCAGGCCCACCCCTATGCCTAGGGAGGAAAAGGAGGACACTGCAGAGGGGAGCTCAGGCCCACCCCCATGCCTAGGGAGGGAAGGGAAGGCATTGCAGCAGGGAGCTCAGGCCCACCTCCATGCCTAGACTTTTAGACTGTGAGCCCACTGTTGGGTAGGCACTGTCTCTATATGTTGCCAACTTGTACTTCCCAAGCGCTTAGTACAGTGCTCTGCACACAGTAAGCGCTCAATAAATACGACTGACTGATTGATTGATTGACATTCCAGCGGGGAGCCCCAGCCCATCCGCAGCCCCAGGCCTACCCCCACCCCCACCCTGAGAAGCAGCGTGGCTCGGTGGAAAGAGCGGAAAGAGCCCGGGCTTTGGAGTCGGAGGTCGTGGGTTCAAATCCCGGCTCCGCCAACTGTCAGCTGTGTGACCTTGGGCAAGTCACTTAACTTCTCTGGGCCTCAGTGACCTCATCTGTAAAATGGGGATTAAGACTGGGAGCCCTCCCCGTGGGACCACCTGATCACCTTGTATCCTCCCCAGGGCTTAGAACAGCGCTTTGCACATAGTAAGCGCTTAACAAATGCCATCATCATCATCCTTCAGGGGGGCGTTGCAAGGGAGGCCATTACAGCCCCATCCCAGCCCTAAGGATGAGGGCGGCAGAGAGGGAGGGACGACATCATCATCATCAATCGTATTTATTGAGCGCTTACTATATGCAGAGCACTGGACTAAGCGCTTGGGAAGTACAAATTGGCAACATATAGAGACAGTCCCTACCCAACATCATCATCCTCATCAATCGTATTTATTGAGCGCTTACTATGTGCAGAGCACTGGACTAAGCGCTTGGGAAGTACAAATTGGCAACACATAGAGACAGTCCCTACCCAACAGTGGGCTCACAGTCTAAAAGGGGGAGACAGAGAACTAAACCAAACATACTAACAAAATAAAATAAATAGAATAGATATGTACAAGAAAAATAAATAGAGTAATAAATATGTACAAACATATCCATATATACAGGTGCTGTGGGGAAGGGAAGGAGGTAAGATGGGGGGATGGAGAGGACGCCCCCTCGGCGTGGAGCGATACAGCGAGTGGGAGGAAGTTTTCTCCTCAGGGGAAGAGGGGGACGGAATATATGTATATATTATATATGTTTGTACATATTTATTACTCTATTTATTTTACTTGTACATATCTATTCTATTTATTTTATTAGCATGTCTGGTTTTGTTCTCTGTCTCCCCCTTTTAGACTGTGAGCCCCCTGTTGGGTAGGGACTGTCTCTATATGTTGCCAATTTGTACTTCCCAAGCGCTTAGTCCAGTGCTCTGCACATAGTAAGCGCTCAAGAAATACGATTGATGATGATGATGATGATGAGGGAAGGGCCCCAGCCGTCCCCCGAAGGCCCGACACCCATCACCTTCAGCTTGTGGAGCTCCACAGTCTCCGCCGCCATCTTGTCGCCGCTTTCGTCCCTCCTCCTCCCCGCGCTCCCGCCTCGCCCCGGGGGCCCCCTCGGGCCGCCCAATAGCGTCCGCGCTTACTGGGGGGTCGCTCACCAACACCTCCCGCCATTGGTCGCCGCGCGGGTGCCCCCCCCCTCAGACGGCCACGCCCCCTCGTGACGTCTTCGTTCTCTCCTGGGGGGGGAGGAGGCGAGCGAAAGGGCGGGAGGGAGGGGGGGTCCCCCCCTTTTGGAGTGACGTCGGCGCCAGCCAATGAGCGGCCCATTCGCGGCGGCTGACCAATGGGCGGAGGCGCGGTCGGGTGCGGCCGGCCAATGGGAAGGCGCGGGGGCGGGAGGGGGGCGGGGCCGCTTCCTGGAGACGGGCAGGTGAGGGGAGAGCGACGCGGCCTAGGCCGGACGGGGGCCCGGACCCGCCAGGTGAGGGGCGGACACACCTGGGGAGGTGAGGTGAAGCGGGGGAGACGCCCCCACCGGCCCCCGTCGAAGGCGAGGGCGACAACCCCCCCCACCCTTCATTCATTCCCAGATAATAATAATACTAAAGATGGCATACTATACTATATGTTGCCAATTTGTACTTCCCAAGCGCTTAGTACAGTGCTCTGCACATAGTAAGCGCTCAATAAATATGATTGATTGATTGATTTATTAAGCGCTTACTATGTTCAAAGCACTGTTCTAAGCAGTGGGGAGGTTACAAGGTGAACAGGTTGTCCCCCCCGGGGGGCTTACAATCTTATTATTATTATTATTATTAATAGCATTTATTAAGCGCTTACTATGTGCAAAGCACTGTTCTAAGCGCTGGGGAGGTTACAGGGTGATCAGTTTGTCCCACGGGGGGCTCACAGTCGTAATCCTCATTTTACAGATGAGGTAACTGAGGCCCAGAGAAGTGAAGTGACTGGCCCACAGTCACACAGCTGACAATTGGCGGAGGCGGGATTTGAACCCATGACCTCTGACTCCAAAGCCCGGGCTCTTGCCACTGGGCCACGCTGCTTCCCCATCAATCAATCGTATTTATGGAGCGCTTACTGTGTGCAGAGCACTGGACTAAGCGCTTGGGAAGTACATCTTCATCAATCGTATTTATTGAGCACTTACTGTGTGCAGAGCACTGGACTAAGCGCTTGGGAAGTACAAGTTGGCAACATAGAGAGACGGTCCCTACCCAACAGTGGGCTCACAGTCTAAAAGAATAATGATGGCATTTATCAAGCGCTTCCCTTGTGCCAAGCACTGTTCTAAGCACTGGGGGGATACAAGGTGATCAGGTGTTCCCACCGGGGCCTCACAGTCCTAATCCCCATTTTACAGATGAGGGAACTGAGGCACAGAGAAGTTAAGTGCGCTTCCCTTGTGCAAAGCACCGTGCTAAGCGCTGGGGGGATACAAGGTGATCAGGTGGTCCCACCGGGGACTCACAGTCAATCCCCATTTTACAGTTGAGGGAACTGAGGCCCAGTGAAGTGACTTGCCCAAAGTCACACAGCTGACAGGTGGCGGAGCTGGGATTTGAACCCATGACCACTGACTCCAAAGCCTGGGCTGTTTTCCACTGAGCCACGCTGCTTCTCAGGCTGGCAACAAATACAGTCCCTACCCAACAGGGGGCACACAGTCAATCAATCAATCAATCGTATTTATTGAGCGCTTACTGTGTGCAAAGCACTGTACTAAGCGCTTGGGAAGTACAAGCTGGCAACAAATAGAGACAGTCCCTACCCAACAAGGGGCTCACAGTCTAGAAGCCCAGGGCTTCCGATCACTCGCCTTATTCAAACCGATGCCCTGCCCTGGACCACGAGATAGGAAAAGGACTTGTTAATTTAAGGATCAATCAATCAATCATATTTATTGAGCGCTTACTGTGTGCATAGCACTGTACTAAGCGCTTGGGAAGTACAAGTTGGCAACATATAGAGACAGTCCCTACCCAACAGCGGGGCTAGGTTCTGGGAGACCCGGGTTTTCATCTCCCCCTTTTAGACTGTGAGCCCACTGTTGGGTAGGGACTGTCTGTGTAGGTTGCCAACTTGTACTTCCCAAGCGCTTAGTATGGTGCTCTGCACACAGTAAGCGCTCAATAAATACGATTGATTGATTACAACTCTGCCCCTGGCCTGCTTCATGACCTCAGAGAATGATAATAATAATGATGGCATTTATTAAGCGCTTACTATGTGCAATGCACTGTTCTAAGTGCTGGGGAGGTTACAAGGCGATTGGGCTGTCCCACGGAGCTCACAGTCTTAATCCCCGTTTTACAGATGAGGGAACTGAGGCACAGAGAAGTCAAGTGACTTGCCCAAAGTCACACAGCTGATAAGTGGCGGAGCCGGGATTTGAACCCACGACCTCTGACTCCGAAGCCCGGGCAGAAGCCTTGCACTTCTCTGGGCCTCCATTCTCTCCTCTGTAAAATGGGGATGAAGTTGTGAGGCCCATGTGGATCAGGAACTGTGTCCTATAGCATAACAGTGTTGCCAACTTGTACTTCCCAAGCACTTAGTACAGTGCTCTGCACACAGTAAGCGCTCAATAAATGAGCCCACTGTTGGGTAGGGACTGTCTCTATATGTTGCCAGCTTGTACTTCCCAAGCGCTTAGTACAGTGCTCTGCACACAGTAAGCGCTCAATAAATACGATTGAATGAATGAATCTATCCAAGCGCTCAGCAAACAGTAAGTGCTTACTAAATGCCATTCATTCATTCATTCATTTATTCATATTTATTGAGCGCTCACTGTGTGCAGAGCACTGCACTAAGTGCTTGGGAAGTACAAGGTGGAAACTTTTAGGGATGGTCCCTACCCAACAGCGGGCTCACAGTCTAGAAGGGGGAGACGGACAACAAAACAAAACATATTAACAAAATAAAGTAAATAGAATAAATATGTACAAGTAGAGTAATAAATACGTACAAACATACATACAGGTAATGTGGGGAGGGGAAGGAGGTAAGGGGGAGGAGGGGGCTCATTCATTCATTCGATCGTCTTTATTGAGATCAGACTGTGTGCAGAGCACTGCACTAAGCACTTGGGAAGTACAATTCGGCAGCAGATAGAGACGGTCCCTACCCAACAACGGGCTCACATAGTGAGCGATTCATTCATTAAATCGTGTTATTTACTCATTGATTCAATCAGTCGTATTTATTGAGCACTTACTGTGTGCAAAGCACCGGACTAAGCGCTTGGAAAGTACAAGTCGGCAACAGAGGCGGTCCCTACCGAACAACGGGCTCACAGTCTAGAAGGGGGAGACAGACAGCAAAACACGTACGGGGCCCGCTCTGCCCCCACGTCGTCTGGGGGTCTGGGCAGGGGATACAGCCGGCCCCCGCCGTCAACCGGGCCCTCCCCTTTGGCAGGATGAACGTCGGGGTGGCCCACAGCGAGGTGAACCCCAACACACGGGTGATGAACAGCCGGGGCATCTGGCTGGCCTACGTCATCCTGGTGGGCCTCCTCCACGTGGTCCTGCTCAGCATCCCCTTCTTCAGCATCCCCGTCGTCTGGACCCTCACCAACGTCATCCACAACCTGGTGAGGCCCCCACGCCCCTCAAAGACTCTCCAATTGGGGGGGGTGCCAGAAACGGAGCCTTCCCCGCCCCCACACACACTCATCTCAACAACTTGGAGAAGCAGCGTGGCTTAGTGGCAAGAGCCCGGGCTTGGGAGTCATGGGTTCGAATCCCCACTTTGCCGCTTGTCAGCTGTGTGACTTTGGTCAAGTCACTTATCTGTGCCTCAGCTGCCTCATCTGGAAAATGGGGACTAAGACTGTGAGCCCCACGTGGGACAACCTGATCCCCTTGTATCCCTCCCAGCGCTTAGAACAGTGCTTGGCACATAATAAGCGCTTAAACACCATCATTATTTTTATTATTCCCTTGTATTTACCCCAGCACTTAGAACAGTGCTTGGTACAGAGTATGCACTTAGCAAATACCCATTATTATTATGATTATTCCCTTGTATTTACCCCAGTGCTTAGAGCAGTGCTTGGCACATAATAAGCGCTTAACAGACACCATCATTATTTTTATTATTCCCTTGTGTTTACCCCAGCACTTAGAACAGTGCTTGGCACAGAGTATGCACTTAACAAATACCATCATTATTATTATGATTATTCCCTTGTGTTTACCCCAGCGCTTAGAACAGTGCTTGGCACATAGTAAGCGCTTAACAAATGCCATTACTATTATTATCTCCCCACCTGGCCAATCAACCAGTTGTATTTATCCAGTGCTTTACTGTGTGCAGAGCAATGTACTAAGCGCTTAGCAGAGTCCACTACAACAGAGGTGATAGACATGTTCCCTGCCCACAATGAAGTGGAAAGGGCATGGGACTGGCAGGCGGAAGACCCGGGTTCTAATCCCCACCACTCTGCCACCAGTCTGCTGTGTGACCATGGGCAAATAACAATAATGGTGGTCTTTGTTAAGTGCTTACTATATGCCAAGCACTGTTCTAAGCGCTAGGGGAGGTACAAGGTAATCAGGTTGTTCCATATGGGGCTCAGTCTTAATCCCCATTTGACAGATGAGGGAACTGAGGCACAGAGAAGTGAAGTGACTTGCCCAAAGTCACAAAGCTGATAAGTGGCAGAGCCGGGATTAGAACTCATGACCTCTGACTCCCAAGCCCGTCCTCTTTCCACTAAACCACGCATTTAACTTCTCTGTGTGTTACTTACCTTATCTCTAAAATGGGGATTAAGACTGTGAACCTTATGTGGGACAGGGACTATGTCCAACCCACTTACTATGTACCAGGCACTGAACTAAGCTCGGGGGTGAATACGAGCTGTTTTGATATCTGTCTCCTGCTAGACTGTGAGCCAGTTGTGGGCAGGGATTGTCTCTATTTGTTGCTTAATTGTACTTTCCAAGAGCTTAGTAAAGTGCTCTGCACACAGAAAGCCCTCAATAAATATGATTGAAAGAATTTTTTAAAAAAGCCACGAGCTTAAAGTCCAGAGGGACACCCCCCCCCCCCCCCCCCCCAAGGCCTTTGCATCATCCTTTGGGTGCCTTGTTTGCCTGATTTAAGTCTCAGGCTGTGGTGTTTTGGGTTTTTTTAAGGCATTAAGTACTTTACTGTATGCCAGGCACTGGACTAAGTGCTGGGGTAGATAGACGCTATCTCCCTGTTCCACGTGGGCTCACAGTCCTACTCCCCATTTTACAAATGAGGTAACAGGCACAGAGAAGTGAACGTGACTTGCCCAAGGTCGCACAGCAGCTAAGAGATGGAGCTGGGAAGACAACCCAGGTCCTCTGACTCCCGGGCCAGGGCTCTTTCCACTAGGCCACACTGCCTTGAAGTCGGTTCCTCAGTCCCAGTCGTGCCCGTAGGCCGCCGCCGCTCCTCCGCCATATCACCGCTGCTCCTTCTCCTCCGCAGGCCATGTACATCTTCCTGCACACGGTCAAAGGGACCCCGTTCGAGACGCCGGACCAGGGCAGGGCCCGCCTGCTCACGCACTGGGAGCAGATGGACTACGGGCTGCAGTTCACCTCGTCCCGCAAGTTCCTGAGCATAACGCCCATCGTGCTGTGAGTCGGGCAGGGGGAGGAGAGAGGCGCCCGAGCACCCCCCCGACATTCCCTATCACAGCTCCTTTCCCCCCCTGGGGAGAGAGGGTCTAGGCCGCCATCTGGGAATAGTTTAGTTGGGGATGGGGATGGGTAGGGGTTCAGACAGGTTTGTTTGCGTCCCGCAATATGCTTCTTACCCATTGGAGACCTAGGTTAGGCCGGGCCAGGTGCAGGAGGCGGGCCGTCCCCCCTCACCCCCCCCTCCTCTCCCCAGCTACCTCCTCGCCAGCTTCTACACCAAGTACGACGCGGCCCATTTCCTCATCAACACGGCCTCGCTGCTCAGCGTGCTGCTGCCCAAGTTGCCCCAGTTCCACGGCGTCCGCCTCTTTGGCATCAACAAGTACTGAAGCCCGGCGGCGGGGACGGTGGGAGCCCGGGGCGACAGGACCAAGGGGCGGTAGGGGTGAGGTCGGCGGAAGCGGACGCCACCACCCAGCCCCCTCCCCGGCCCGTGCCCGACAGGCGGGGACGGTGCGGGGTGGGGGTTGGGGAACAACTGGAAGTGATGTGTACAGAAGGCATCTGGGGGCTTGGTTGGTGATGGGATGTATATTTTCCTTGTAATAAAAGCCAGTTTTCCAGATGGCGGTGCAGGTGTGTGAGGCCGGGGAGAGAAAGGGAAGGAGGGGTCGCTCCTTCAGTGCCCAGCCCCTCGGATGGGGGTGAAACGCAGGGGTCCCTGGCTTTACCTAGCCCCGCCAGGCAGCCGTGCGCCCACCCCCACGGCAGAGGTGATGAGCCCGGGCACCCCACCCCGAGAACGGGAGATCTCGGTGTCGGCCGGGTTGAGGTTCAGCCCTACTTTATCAGAGGAAGCTTCCCACAACCCTCTGACCTTCTCCCTGCCTTGGAGCGAGAGGGGACCCAAGAGGTGGGGGCAGGGGCCCCGCGTGGCCCGCGGCACCAAATGAACAGGGCAGAGCCGTCGCTTAAATACCGAAAAACTTTTTAAAAAGGCCCTGGTGGGGTGGAGCTCAGCGGGGGAAAGGGCGGCGCACTTTCTTGCGTCGCTTTGGCTTGGCCTCCCCCTTGGGCACCGTGCCAGCCGGCTGAGGGGCGGCACAGAAGCCGCCGTTGGGCGCCTGGCCGGGGGTGGCCTGAAACATCCGGTTGAAGAAATCCTGGAGGTCGGCTGGGGGGGCATCCGGGCTGACCCTGGGGGAGAGGGGAAAAAAAGCGTGAGGAAGGGGGTGATCCCCGTGCGGGGGCCGAGGGGTGTCACATCTGCCGTCCCTGTTGGTGCTCGCCAGGGCCCGACCCAAGCTCACTGTGGGCAGGGAACATGCCTACCGCTTGTTATATTGTACTCTCCTACGCGTATAGTATGGTGCTCTCTACACACAGTGCTCAGTCAACACAGTAAGTGCTCAATGAATACGATCGAATAAATGAATGAATACAAATGGTTGGTACTATTGGAACCCTACCTCCAGCTCTAACTTACTTTAGCTTCAACCTCCCCAGAGCGTCAGAGTCTAACCTTAATGGGGGCGGAGAACGGATCACTTGGTGATTCTCTAGAAGCTCCAACTTTACTGCACCGCACCCACCCCCCTCCCCACCAGTCCGAGAGCAGCGAGTACACCTCCTTCGGTTCTTGAATTCCTCCAAGCGCTCAGCCCACGGGAGGTGCCCAGCACAGGTCCCACTGGGCTGCGGTAGGGTAGGGGAGCCTACGTGAGCCCCCTCCTCACCACCTACCTGGGCCGGCTGGCGGGGCCGGGGGTCCGGGAGCCAAAGGAGATGTGATACGGGACGCGATGAGTGTCAGGAGAGATGCACACACGCTGGCAGCCGGCCCATTCTGCGGACAGGGAGCGGTGGAGGATTGGGGGGTGAGGGGGGTGCAAGCCGGGCCCCCCTCGCCCCCGCCGTGGGCCCGCGGCAGCCCCAGCCCTTCCCTCCCGGCCTTACCTGTGATGTCGTACACCTTCCCGTCCATCAGGGCGAAGTAGGTGATCTTGAGGCCCAACAGGCTGGACTCGGCCCAGAGGTCGCCCTCGGTGGCGGGGTGCAGGCGGCTGCACGGGGCGCAGTAGCGGGCACTCTGGGGCTCGCGCTCCATCTCAAACCGCCTGGCCGGGGATGGAGGGGCAAATAATAGTAATAATTAGCAATTATGGTACTTGTTAAGCGCTTTCTATGTGCCCGGCACTGTCCTAAGCACTGGGGTAGGGACAAGTTGGACACGGTCCCTGTTCCACATGGAAGAGCTGGGATTAGAACCCAGGTCTTTCTGATTCCCAGGCCCGTGGCCCTACCCACCAAGGGAAGGCCTGCCCTGTCAAGCCCAGGCCCGTACCCGCCCGGCCAGCTCGTGGGCCACGCCTCTCGCCCCCAAGTCCTTTGGCCCCGTCCACTCCCTGCAGCGGAACAGAGCTGCCCTCGCTCCCACCTTAACCCCAACCCCCTGCCCACCTGTGCTTGCCCTTGCAGCGGCTGCACACCATGGTATTCATGGCCTCCTTTAAGTCATCCTGCAAGCGGGCCAGGAACTCGTTCACGGAGCGGTTCAGGTCGCTCTCAGCCATCCGCTTCCTGGGAATCGGGGAGAGGGGGAGGCATCACCGCGAGGCTCCTGGTGGTGATGGAGGCCTCCCGCCGGCCCTCACCTATCTGCCCCAGGCAGATGAGGCTCAGCCTGCTGCCGCCGCCCCCCGCCCAACCTCCCGCCTGCCCCACCTACGTCTCGTATTCCCTCCGGCGCTCGGGGCTGCTCGCGATGTCCCAGGCCGCCCTCAGCACCTTGAAGGCTTCCTCGGCGCGGGGGTGGGGGCTTTTATCAGGGTGGACCTGCCGGGGGGGGGGGGGGGGCCGTGAGGAGAGAGGGACATCTCAGTGATGGACGATGCTGCCAAGAACTGCATCCCTAGCTGGCCGACTGCCCCCGACCCCTTTAGCCCAGCTCTCTTCTTGGCAGGGGTCACCGCCCCTCAACCCTTACTGGCTACAACCAACGGGGTTTCAGGCGTCCGCTGCGGGCAAGGGGCCGTGCTGAGCCATAGGGTCTCCTCCAGCCCCTGGCAGACGCCACAACCCCCTCGCCCCCGACCCGGCCCGGGGTCGCCGGACCACAGACTCACCAGCACGGCCAGCTGCCGGTACGCCTTCTTCAGCTCCGCGTCCGACGCCGTCGCTTCCACCCCCAGGACCAAGAAGGGGTCAAGCTGCTCCTCGGGCACCGCGGCCATGGCCAGCAGGCGGGAGACCTCCTCCTCCCCGGACTGGACCCTGCGCCCGCCGCCCCTGTCCCCCGGCTCCTCGGCCCGCCCTGCCCACAGCCCCTCCAGGTGCCGCCACATCCGGCCCTCGCGCAGCCCCGCCCAGCCCCGCCTGAGAGCGGGCGAGTCCAGCCGGGGGGCGAGCCGGGCCGCCCAGGCCCCCGTGCCCATTCGTCCCGCCAGCCCCTTCAGGTGGCGGTAGGCGGGCCGGGCACAGCCGAGCAGCAGCGCCAGCGCCAGGAGCAGCAGGGCACCCAGCAGCCGCAGCAGGCAGGCGAGGAGCCCGGCCCCCCAGCGCAGCCCCCGGTCCAGCGCCCCCGCACCCGCCCGGGCCCAGCCCCCGAGGGCCCGGGCCCGCTCGCCCCACTGGGCCAGGTCCCCGCCCCGCAGCTGGCCGCAGGCCCGGACCAGGAGCCCGCCGGCCTCCACGTACTCCCCCACCAGCACCAGCAGTTCGATCAGCCACCACAGCGCCGCCGCCCCCAACTGGCACAGCTCCCGGGGGCCCGGGAGCCACCACCTGTCCACAGAGCCCCATTTTCGCCTGCCGGGCCGGTGCCCCCTACGCCCGCCCCCCTCTCGCGGGTCCTCCTTGGTGGCCAAGCGGGACCGCTGCCTCCGGGCGGGGCCCTTTCGCCGGGCGGAGCCCTTCTGCCGGGCGGCGAGGTCAGGAATCCTAAAGGGGCTCGGGTCACCACCGTCCTCCTCTTCTTCCTCCTCCTCCTCCACCTCCTCCTCCTCGTCCCCGCCCCTGCCAGGGGCCGTGGAGGGCTGGCGGGGGCAGGAGCCGCAACAGGAGCGGTCCTGGCCCTCAGGGAAGGCCCCCATGGGGTCCAGGCCAGAGCCCCGGCGGCAACAGGCCGGCGAGGCGGCGGGGATCTGCGGGCTCCTCTCCTGTGGGCCCGAGGCCATGCCCCCGACCCCACCAGGGCCCCAGCACCCGTCCACCCCCAGCTCCTCCTCAGAAGAGTCTTCACCATGCCCACGGTTCTCGCCCTGGGCAGCGTCCGGAGCCCCCGGGGGATTATGGTTCAGATCGGGCGGGCACGCAGGGCCGGGGGGGCCCGGCAAGCGGTGGGGGCCGTTGGGAATCACGATGCCTGCCACGTCCTTGGATCCTGAGAACGAGGAACCACGGGGAGCCTTGGAGTCCAGAGTGGCGAGTTGTCATGGTTGGCCCTCCAGTCCCTCTCGCTTCCTCCCCTGGGGCGCGATGCGGCTACGGCCCCGGGGTCGGTGGGGGGTCTAGGTCACGGCCATCATAGCGGGCGGGAGTCTTGCGGAGGAGAAATGGCCAGAGGACTGTGGAGGATAAATAATAATGTTGGCATTTGTTAAGCACTTACTATGTGCCAAGCACTGGGGCAGATACAAGCTTTTCAGGTTCTCCCACATGGGGCTCAAGGTCTTCATCCCCATTTTACAGATGAGGTCACTGAGGCCCAGAGAAGTGAACTGACTCGCCCAAGGTCGCACAGCTGACAAGCGGCGGAGCCGGGAATAGAACCCGTGACCTCTGACTCCCAAGCTTGGGCTCTTTCCACTGAGCAACGCTGCTTCTCTAGGAGTGCGTGGTATTCATTCAATCACATTTATTGAGCGCTTACTGTGTGCAGAGCACTGTACTAAGCGCTTGAGCACTGTACTAAGCGGTAGTTACAGCCCTCCCAGGCCGGGTCACTGCGGAGCAAGCTGCTTAGAGTCAGGGCTCCCAGCGGGCCCTTCCCAACCCCAGCGCCTTGAATCAATCAACCGATATTATTTATTTAGCACTGACTGTGGGTACTAAGTGCTCCGGAGACTACAATGGAATTGGTAGACAAGATCCCTGCCTGCAAGGAGCTTCCAGTCAGGGGTGGGGACAGTGAAATCAACCGTAGATAGGGGAAATGGCAGAGTATGACGATGCCTATACAAGGGCTGAAGTTAGGGTGGCAACTCTCTTATATTGTACTCTCCCAAGCGCTTAGTACCGGGCTCTGCACAGTACTTTCTAAGCGCTTAGTACAGTGTTCTGCACACAGTAAACGCTCAACACGACTGAATGAATAAGCAGTCGATAAATATCACTGAAGGGTGGACATCAAGCGATTGAATGCTATGGATCCGAATGCACAGGCGATGCAGGAGGGAGGGCGAGTAGAGGAAATGAGGATGGAATTTAAGCGCTTACTATGTGCTGAGCACTGTTCTAACCGCTGGGGAAGATACAAGGTAATCAGGTTGTCCCACGTGGGGCTCATGGTCTTCATCCCCATTTTAGAGGTGGGGGAACTGAGGCACAGAGAAGTTAAGTGACTTGCCCAAAGTCACCCACCTGATAAGCGGCGGAGTCGGGATTCGAACCCACGACCTCTGAGAGCTTAGTAGAGAGAGGTCTCTTGGAGGAAATGGGATTTTAGCGGGGCTCTGAGGGTGGGGAGAGTGGTGGTCTGTCGGGGCGTGGGCTGCTGTGACCGAGGTACAGAGAGAAGCATAACAATAATAATAATAATAATAACAGTGGGATTTGTTAAGCGCTTCTATGTGCAAAGCAGTGTTCTAAGCACTGGGCGGGATACAAGGTAACCAGGTTGTCACATGCGGGGCTCAAGGTCTTAATCCCCATTTTACAGATGAGGTCACTGAGGCTCAGAGAAGTTAAGTGACTTGCCCAAGGTCACACAGCAGACATGTGGCCGAGCTGGGATTACAGCTGGGATTGTCAGCTGTGTGACCCTTATGGGACCACCTGATAATAATAATAATAATAATGATGGCATTTATTAAGCGCTTACTATGTGCCAAGCACTGTTCTAAGCACTGGGAAGGTTACAAAGTGATCAGGTTGTCCCACGGGGGGCTCACAGTCTTAATCCCCCTTTTACAGGTGAGGTAACTGAGGCACAGAGAAGTGACTTGCCCATAGTCACACAGCTGACAATTGGCGGAGCTGGGATCAATCAATCAATTGTATGTATTGAGCGCTTACTGTGTGCAGAGCACTGGACTAAACGCTTGGGAAGTACAAGTTGGCAACATACAGAGACAGTCCCTACCCAACAGTGGGCTCACAGTCTAGAAGGAGGAGACAGAGAACAAAACAAAACATATTAACAAAATAAAATAAATAGAATAGATATGTACAAGTAAAATAAATAGAGTAATAAATATGTACAAACATATATATAAATATACAGGTGCTGTGGGGATTTGTGCACACAGTAAGCGCTCAATAAATATGATTGAATGAATATATAATTCTACTTATTTATATTGATGCCAGCGATGCCTGTTTACTTGTTTTGATGTCTGTCTCCCAGTTTCTAGACTGTGAGCCCGTTGTTGGGTAGGGATTGTCTCTGTTGCTGAATTGTACTTTCCAAGTGCTTAGTACAGTGCTGTGCACACAGTAAGTGCTCAATAAATATGGTTGAATGAATGAACAGGGAGACAACTGCATCATCAGCATTCGTTTAGCTCGTACTATGTGCAAAGCTCTGTGCCACACACTGACTCTGGGCAGTTTTGTTCTGGATGCTCACTGGGAGTATGTTTGTGCATATTTATTACTCTATTTATTTATTTATTTTACTAGTACATATCTATTCTATTTATTTTATTTTGTTAGTATGTTTGGTTTTGTTCTCTGTCTCCCCCCTTCTAGACTGTGAGCCCGCTGTTGGGTAGGGACTGTCTCTATGTGTTGCCGACTTGTACTTCCCAAGCGCTTAGTACAGTGCTCTGCACACAGTAAGCACTCAATAAATACGATTGATTGATTGACTGTTGGGTAGGGACCGTCTCTGTATGTTGCCAACTTGTACTTCGCAAGCGTTTAGTACAGTGCTCTGCACACAGTAAGCACTCAATAAATACGATTGATTGATTGATTGACCTCTGATTCCAAAGCCCCGGCCCTTTCCACTGAGCCACGCTGCTTCTCTATCTGTGATCCCCTTGTAGCCTCCCCAGTGCTTAGAACAATCAATCAATCAATCGTATTTATTGAGCGCTTACTGTGTGCAGAGCACTGGACTAGGCGCTTGGGAAGTACAAGTTGGCAACATATAGAGACAGTCCCTACCCAACAGCGGGCTCACAGTCTAAAAAGGGGAGACAGAGAATAAAACCAAACATACTAACAAAATAAAATCAAATAGATATGTACAAGTAAAATAAATAAATAAATAACTAGAATAATAAAGATGTACAAACATATATACAAATATACAGCTGCTGTGGGGATTTGAACCCATGAACCCGAGAGGCAGCATGGCTCAATGGAAAATCAAATCAATCAATCAATCGTATTTATTGAGCGCTTACTGTGTGCAGAGCACTGTACTAAGCGCTTGGGAAGTACAAGTCGGCAACATATCGAGACAGTCCCTATCCAACAGTGGGCTCACAGTCTAGAAGGGGGAGACAGAGAACAAAACCAAACATACTAACGAAATAGAGCCCGGGCTTTGGACTCAGAGGTCACGGGTTCAAATTCCAGCTCCGCCAATTGTCAGCTGTGTAACTTTGGGCAATCAATCAATCAGTCGTATTTATTGAGTGCTTACTGTGTGCAGAGCACTGGACTAAGCACTTGGGAAGTCCAAGTTGGCAACATCCAGAGACCGTCCCTACCCAACAGTGGGCTCACAGTCTAGAAGGGGGAGACAGAGAACAAAGCCAAACGTACTAACAAAATAAAATAAATAGAATAGATATGTACAAGTAAAATAAATAGAGTAATAAATATGTACAAACATATATCCAGGTGCTGTGGGGAAGGGAAGGAGGTAAGATGGGGGGGGATGGAGAGGGGGACGAGGGGGAAAGGAAGGACGGGGCTGAGTGTGGGAAGGCCTCCTGGAGGAGGTGAGCTCTCAGTAGGGCCTTGAAGGGAGGAAGAGAGCTAGATTGGAGGATGGGCAGAGGGAGGGCATTCCGGGCCCGGGGGTCGATGGCGGAACTGTCTCTATATGTTACCAACTTGGACTTCCCAAGCGCTTAGTACAGTGCTCTGCACAAAGTAAGCGCTCAATAAATACGATTGATGATGATGATGATCCCCTTGTAGCCTCTCCCCCTTTTGGACCGTGAGCCCACTGTTGGGTGGGGACTGTCTCCATATGTTACCAACTTGGACTTCCCAAGCGCTTAGTCCAGTGCTCTGCACATAGTAAGCGCTCAATAAATACGATTGATGATGATGATGATCCCCTTGTAGCCTCTCCCCCTTTTAGACTGTGAGCCCACTGTTGGGTAGGGACCGTCTCTCTATGTTGCCAACTTGTACTTCCCAAGCGCTTAGTCCAGTGCTCTGCACACAGGAAGCGCTCAATAAGTACGATTGGTCCTCCCCAGCGCTTAGAACAGTGCTTTGCACACGGGAAGGGCTTACCAAATGCCATCATTAATAATAATAATAATAATGTTTGTATTTGTTAAGCGCTTACTACGTGCGAAGCACCGTTCTAAGCGCTGGGGAGGTTACACGGTGATCAGGTTGTCCCACGGGGGGGGGGCTCACAATTTTAATCCCCATTTTCCAGATGAGGTCACTGAGGCGCAGAGAAGTGACTTGCCCAAAGTCACCCAGCTGACAGTTGGCAGAGCTGGGATTTGAACCCATGACCTCTGACTCCAAAGCCCGGGCTCTTTCCACTGAGCCACTATTTATTTATTTATTTATTTGTTTATTTTACTTGTACATTCCTATCCTACTTATTTTATTTTGTTGGTATGTTTGGTTCTGTTCTCTGTCTCCCCCTTTTAGACTGTGAGCCCACTGTTGGGTAGGGACCGTCTCTATATGTTGCCAACTTGGACTTCCCAAGCGCTTAGTACAGTGCTCTGCACATAGTAAGCGCTCAATAAATACGATTGATTGATTGACTGAGCCACAGCAGCTTCATTATTATTATTATTATTATTAAATGACGGGCGGGTTTTGGGCCGCGTAGGGTCCTTACCGAGCGTCGTCGTCGACGTCGGCGGGTCCTGCCCGTGTGTGAGGCCCTGAGGCGAAGGCCGCCCCTCAGGCCGCTCCTCCCGCTCGCTTTCTACTTCCGCCTTCCCCGCCGCCCACGACCCCGGCCGCCTTTCACTTCCGGGGCGGCGGAGACGAGGGGGGCCGGGCCTGCGCCTGCGCACTGGCGGACACGCGCACGCACGCCCCGTCCGAGGTGGCGGGGCGCGCGTGCGCCTGCGCACCGCCCAACGTGCCGGCCGGCCGGGCACGCGCACGCACGCCCCGTCCGAGGAGGCGGGGCGCGCTCTGGCCCCGCCCCCTTAAAGGGCCCGCCGTCCCTCCGCCACGTGCGCAGCGTCGGGCGGGGCGGGAGGAGGCGACCAACCTCCGTTCAATCGCATTTATAATAATAATTATAATAATGTTGGCATTTTTTAAGCGCTTACTATGTGCAAAGCAACCAAGCAATCAATCAGTCGTATTTATTGAGCGCTTACTGTGCGCAGAGCACTGTGCTAAACCCTTGGGAAGTCCAAGTTGGCAACATAGAGAGACAGTCCCTACCCAACAGTGGGCTCACAGTCTAAAATCAATCAATCAATCAATCGTATTTATTGAGCGCTTACTGTGCGCAGAGCACTGTGCTAAGCGCTTGGGAAGTACAAGTTGGCAACATCTAGAGACAGTCCCTACCCAACAGTGGGCTCACAGTCTAAAATCAATCAATCAATCAATCAATCAATCATATTTATTGAGCACTTACTGTGCGCAGAGCGCTGTACTAAGCACTTGGGAAGTACAAGTTGGCAACATATAGAGACAGTCCCTACCCAACAGTGGGCTCACGGTCTAAAATCAATCAATCAATCAATCATCAATCAATCGTATTTATTGAGCGCTTACTGTGTGCAGAGCGCTGTGCTAAGCGCTTGGGAAGTCCAAGTTGGCAACATAGAGAGACAGTCCCTACCCAACAGTGGGCTCACGGTCTAAAATCAATCAATCAATCAATCAATCAATCGTATTTATTGAGCGCTTACTGTGCGCAGAGCGCTGGACTAAGCGCTTGGGAAGTACAAGTTGGCAACATAGAGAGACAGTCCCTACCCAACAGTGGGCTCACAGTCTAAAAGCACTGTACTAAGCGCTGGGGGGGATACAAAGTGATCAGGTTGTCCCACGTGGGGCTCACAGTCTTCATCCCCATTTTACAGATGAGGGAACTGAGGCTCAGAGAATCAATCAATCAATCGCATTTATTGAGCGCTTACTGTGCGCAGAGCACTGGACTAAGCGCTTGGGAAGTACAAGTTGGCAACGTATAGAGACGCTCCCTACCCAACAGTGGGCTCACAGTCTAAAAGGGGGAGACAGAGAACAAAACCAAACATACTAACAAAATAAAATAAATAGAATAGATATGTACAAGTAAAATAAATAAATAGAATAACAAATACGTACAAACATATATACATATAAACAGGTGCTGTGGGGAAGGGAAGGAGGTAAGTTGGGGGGGATGGAGAGGGGGACGAAGGGGAGAGGAAGGATTATCGCGTTTATAATAATAATAATAATAATAATGTTGGCATTTGTTAAGCGCTTACTATGTGCAAAGCAATCAATCAATCAATCAATCGTATTTATTGAGCACTTACTGTGCGCAGAGCACTGTGCTAAGCGCTTGGGAAGTACAAGTTGGCAACATATAAAGACAGTCCCTACCCAACAGTGGGCTCACAGTCTAAAAGCACTGTACTAAGCGCTGGGGGGGAATACAAAGTGATCAGGTTGTCCCACGTGGGGCTCACAGCCTTCATCCCCATTTTACAGATGAGGGAACTGAGGCTCAGAGAATCAATCAATCGTATTTATTGAGCGCTTACTGTGCGCAGAGCACTGTACTAAGCGCTTGGGAAGTACAAGTTGGCAACATAGAGAGACAGTCCCCACCCAACAGTGGGCTCACAGTCTAGAAGGGGGAGACAGAGAACAAAACCAAACATACTAACAAAATAAAATAAATAGAATAGATATGTACAAGTAAAATAAATAAATAAATAGAGTAACAAATACGTACAAACATACATACATATAAACAGGTGCTGTGGGGAAGGGAAGGAGGTAAGATGGGGGGATGGAGAGGGGGACGAAGGGGAGAGGAAGGATTATCGCATTTATAATAATAATAATAATAATGTTGGCATTTGTTAAGCGCTTACTTTGTGCAAAGCAACCAATCAATCAATCAATCATATTGAGCGCTTACTGTGTGCAGAGCACTGTGCTAAGCGCTTGGGAAGTACAAGTTGGCAACATATAGAGACAGTCCCTACCCAACAGTGGGCTCACAGTCTAAAAGCACTGTACTAAGCACCGGGGGGGATACGAAGTGATCAGGTTGTCACAGTCTTCATCCCCATTTTACAGATGAGGGAACTGAGGCTCAGAGAAGTTAAGTGACTTGCCCAAGGTCACACAGCAGACATGTGGCGGAGCTGGGATTCGAACCCATGACCTCCGACTCCAAAGCCCGTGCTCTTTCCACTGAGCCACACTGCTTAGGGCTTTCATTCATTCATTCATTCATTCAATTGTCTTTATTGAGCACTTACTGTGTGCAGAGCACTGTTCTAAACACTTGGGAAGTACAAGTTCCCAAGCTTCTAGACTGTGAGCACATCTTCTAGCAATAATAATAATAACAATAATAATAATAATAATAATAATGGCATTTATTAAGCGCTTACTATTTGCAAAGCACTGTTCTAGGCGCTGGAGAAGTTACAAGG
Source organism: Tachyglossus aculeatus (assembly GCF_015852505.1). Taxonomy (NCBI): domain Eukaryota; kingdom Metazoa; phylum Chordata; class Mammalia; order Monotremata; family Tachyglossidae; genus Tachyglossus; species Tachyglossus aculeatus. The sequence goes on from NC_052075.1 coordinate 58,962,807, forward strand.
TGATCAGGTTGTCCCACGGGGGCTCACAATCTTAATCCCCATTTCACAGATGAGGGAACTGAGGCACAGAGAAGTTAAGTGACTTGCCCAAAGTCACACAGCTGGTTGTCCCACGGGGGCTCATAGTCTTAATCCCCATTTTACAGATGAGGGAACTGAAGCCCAGAGAAGTTAAGTGACTTGCCCAAAGTCACACAGCTGACAAGCGGCAGAGCCGGGGTTTGAACCCATGACCTCTGACTCCAAAGCCCCTGCTCTTTCCCCTGAGCCACGCTGCTTCTTCTAGACTATGCGCCCGTTGTTGCGTAGGAACCGTCTCTATATGTTGCCGACTTGTACTTCCCAAGCGCTTAGTACAGTGCACTGCTCATAGTAAGCGCTCAATAAATACGATTGAATGAATGAATGAACAAGTTGGCAACATATAGAGACGGTCCCTACCCAACAGCAGGCTCACAGGCTGGAAAGGGGAGACAGACAACAAAACAAAACATAATAACAAAATAAAATAAATAGAATAAATATTTACAAGTAAAATAAATAAATAAATACATAGAGTAATAAATATGTACATATATATATATACAGGTGGTGTGGGGAGGGGAAGGAGGTAAGGCGGGGAGATGGGGAGGTGGAGGAGGGGGAGAGGAAGGAGGGGGCTCTTACTGTGTGCAGAGCACTGTTCTAAGCGCCTGGAAAGTACAATTCAACAACAGAGACAATCCCTCATAATAATCACTCAGTCATTCAATTATATTTATTAATAAGAATAATAGCATTTACTAAGCATTTACTATGTGCAGAGCACTGTTCTAAGCGCTGGGGAGGTTATAAGGTGATGAGGTTGTCCCACAGGGGGCTCACAGTCTTCATCCCCATTTTACAGATAAGGGAACTGAGGCACAGAGAAGTTAAGTGACTTGCCCAAAGTCATTTGTTGAGCGCTTACTGTGTGCAGAGCACTGTTCTAAGCGCCTGGAAAGTACAATTCAGCAACAGACAATCCCTCATAATAATCATTCACTCATTCAATCGTATTTATTGAGCGCTTACTGTGTGCAGAGCACCGTACTAAGCGCTTGGGAAGTACAAGTCATCAACATATAGAGACGTTCCCTAACCAACAACGGGCTCACAGTCTAGAAGGGGGAGACAGACAACAAAACAAAACATAGAGATGGGTGTCATTTATTGAGTGCTTACTGTGTGCGGAGCACTGATCTAAGCACCTGGAAAGTACAATTCAGCAACAAATAGAGACAATCCCTCATAATAATCATTCATTCATTCCTTCAATTGTATTTACTGAGCACTTACTGTGTGCAGAGCACTGGACTAAGCACTTGAAAAGTATAATTCGGACCTTACTTTGTGCATATATATGTTTGTACATATTTATTACTCTATTTATTTATTTATTTTACTTGTACATATCTATTCTATTTATTTTATTTTGTTAGTATGTTTGGTTTTTTTTTCCTCTGTCTCCCCCTTTTAGACTGTGAGCCCACTGTTGGGTAGGGACTGTCTCTATATGTTGCCAATTTGTACTTCCCAAGCGCTTAGTACAGTGCTCTGCACATAGTAAGTGCTCAATAAATATGATTGATTGATTGATTGCAGAGCACTGGACTAAGCACTTGAAAAGTACAATTCGGCAACAGATAGAGACCATCCCTACCCAACAACTGGCTCACAGTCCAGAAGGGGAAGACAGACAACAAAACAAAACAAGTAGACAGGCGTCAATACTACCAAAATAGAAAAATAGAATTATAAAAATATATACATCATCGATAAAATTAATAATAATAATATTTGTTAAGCATTTACTATGTGCCAAGCACTGTTCTAAGCGCTGGGGGAGATACAAGGTAATCAGGTTGTCCCACGTGGGGCTCACAGTCTTAATGCCCATTTTATAACTGAAGTCACTGAGGTACAGAGAAGTCAAGTGACTTGTACAAAGTCACACAGCTGATTCATTCAGTCAGTCAGTCATATTTATTGAGCACTTACTATGTGCAGAGCACTGTACTAAGCGCTTGGGAAGTACAAGTTGGCAACATATAGAGACGGTCCCTACCCAACAGCGGGCTCACAGTCTAGAAGGGGGAGCTGATAAGTGACGGAGCTGGGATTAGAACCCATGACCTCTGACTCTCAAGCCCAGGCTCTTTCCACTAAGCCATGCTGCTTCTCCAACAACAACTAAAAAAAAACAAAGTAAGAGAACAGGCATCAATAGCACCAATATAAACAGAATTATTCATTCATTCAATCGTATTTATTGAGCGCTTACTGTGTGCAGAGACCTGTACTAAGGGCTTGGGAAGTAATTATAGATATATACACATATCATTGATAAAATAAATAGAATAATAAATATGTACATATAGTCACAAGTGCTGTGGGGTGGGGAGGGGGCTAGAGCAGAGGGAGGGAGTCAGGGCTGAGGGGAGGAGGAGCAGAGGAAAAGTGGGGGCTCAGTCTGGGAAGGCCTTCCCACCCTGGGTAGGAAACCTGGAAGAAAGGTGGCGGGCCTCGGTTTTCCCTGCCCGCCCCATAATGCGGCTCACTCCTTTGAGAAGCAGCGTGGCTTAGTGGCAAGAACCCAGGTTTGGGAGTCAGAGGACGTGAGTTCTAATCCAGTCTCCGCCACTCGTCTGCTGTGTGATCTGGGGCAAATCACTTAACTTCTCTGCACCTCAGTTCCCTCATCTGTAAAATGGGAATTAAGATGAGTCCCACGTGGGACAACCTGATTACCCTGTATCTACCCCAGTGCTTAGAACACTGCTTGGGCCACAATAAGCTCTTAACAGGTGTTGCCAACTCGTAATCAATCAATCAATCGTATTGAGTGCTTACTGTGTGCAGAGCACTGTACTAAGTGCTTGGGAAGTACAAGTTGGCAACATATACAGACAGTCCCTACCCAACAGTGGGCTCACAGTCTAAAAGGGGGAGACGGAGAATAAAACCAAACATACTAACAAAATAAAATAAATAGAAAAGATATGTACAGGTAAAATAAATAAATAAATAGAGTAATAAATATGTACAAACATATATACATATATACAGGTGCTGTGGAGAAGGGAAGGAGGTAAGATGGGGGGGATGGAGAGGGGGACGAGGGGGAGAGGAAGGAAGGGGCTCAGTCTGTAAAGGCCCCCTGGAGAAGGTGAGCTCTCAGTAGGGCCTCGTACTTCCCAAGCGCTTAGTACAGTGTTCTGCACACAGTAAGTGCCCAATAAATGCGATTGAAGTTTCATTCATTCATTCAATCGTATTTATTGAGCACATACTGTGTGCAGAGCACTGTACTAAGTGCTTGGGAAGTACAAGTTGGCAACATATAGAGACGGTCCCTATCCAACAGCGGGCTCACAGTCTATAGTGGGGAAACAGACAACAAAACAAAACATATAAAGAAAAGAAATAAATTCATTCATTCAATTGTTTTTATTGAGCGCTTAAATGATTGATTGAATGAATGAATGAACAAATACCATAATTACAAAAGCAGCGTGGCTTAGTAGAAAGAGCAGGGGCTTGGGAGTCAGAGGTCATGGGTTCAAATCCCAGTTCCGCCACTTCCAGCTGTGTGACTTTGGGAAGCCACTTAACTTCTCTGGGCCTCAGTGACCTCAGCTGTCAAATGGGGATTAAGACTGGGAGCCCCACGTAGGACAGGCTGATTACTTTGTATCTACCCTAGCGCTTAGGACAATGCTTGGGCCATAGTGGACTGTCTCTATATGTTGCCAACTTGTACTTCCCAAGCGCTTAGTACAGTGCTCTGCACACAGTAAGCGCTCCATAAATACGAATGAACGAATAGTAAGTGTTTAACAGATGCCATTATTATGATGATTAGAATTATTATTCCCTTCCTCCGGGCCCTTGGTGTGCCTGAACCAGGCAGGATCCGGCCTGGCCCCAGAAGTTCGGTTCCCCCCTCGCCCCCCCCCCCCGCCATCTTACCTCCTTCCCTTCCCCACAGCACCTGTATATATGTATATATGTTTGTACATATTTATTACTCTATTTATTTATTTATTTTACTTGTACATATCTATTCTATTTATTTTATTTTGTTAGTATGTCTGGTTTTGTTCTCTGCCTCCCCCTTTTAGACTGTGAGCCCACCGTTGGGTAGGGACTGTCTATGTTGCCAACTTGGACTTCCCAAGCGTGTAGTCCAGTGCTCTGCACACAGTAAGCGCTCAATAAATATGAATGAATGAATAGTAAGCGTTTAACAGATGTCATTATTATGATGATTATAATTATTATTCCCTTCCTCCGGGCCCTTGGTGTGCCTGAACCAGGGAGGATCTGGCCCGGCCCCAGAAGTTTGGTGCCCCCCTATCTTACCTCCTTCCCTTCCCCACAGCACCTGTATATATGTATATATGTTTGTACATATTTATTACTCTACTTATTTAACTTGTACATATCTATTCTCTTTATTTTATTTTGTTAGTATGTCTGGTTTTGTTCTCTGCCTCCCCCTTTTAGACTGTGAGCCCACCGTTGGGTAGGGGCCGTCTCTCTGTGTTGCCAGTGCTCTGTACAGTGCTCTGCACATAGTAAGCGCTCAATAAATACGACTGATGATGATGATGCCAACTTGGACTTCCCAAGCGCTTAGTCCAGTGCTCTGCACACAGTAGATTCGGTACCGGCCCGGCCTCTCGCCCAAACACGTGGGCTTGGAGGGGCGGGGAGGGCGACGGGGGAGGAGACCCTGGGCTCCCGGGGAAACCGGGGAGGGGGTTCCCCCTTAGCTCTGGTTCTCCCGACCCTTTTCTCCCGGAGACAATACGCCAATTCTCTGGAAAGTGGGAGAGACCAAGCCGGGGGCGGGGGGCGCCGGGACCCCGGGAGGGGCTTTGGCAGAGGGAGCAGGCCCAACCGCCCCAACGGAGCCCCTTCCCCAAATGCCCCCGGTTCCTCCCGGCCCCACTGTCGGCCTGCTTGGGCATCCCCGGGCTCGGGTTGGAGGGGGGGCGACGGTCCTGCTCCCCTCCCCGCCCCTCCGGGGGGGATGGCAGTGTCCGCCCCGTGATGTCACCCCCGGCCGCCCCCCTCCCCAGCTGGTTGCATTGGAGCTCTGCGCTCTGGCCCCGAGTGCTGGAGTTTGGGGGGCCGGACCCTGAGTGTCCCCAACTCGGGGGACCACAGGGAGGGCTAAGAGGGGCCACCCCAGGCCGGTGAGTAGCTGCCCATCCTTCCCTTACTTCTCCCGACTCGAGGGGACCCAGGCGTCCGGGGGACGATTGTCAGGGACCCCCTTTTTAGAGGGGAGGGAGAGGAGAAAGTTGCTCCTGGCCCACCTCTGCTTCCTTTCCCCCCCTCCTCCTCTTTCCTCTCTTGTCCCTCCTCCCACCGGGCTCCAGACCTGAGTTTGAATAATAATAATGTTGGTGTTTGTCAAAGCGTTTACCCCGTGCCAAGCACTGTGCCAAGCGCTGGGGTAGATACAAGGTAATACTAATAATGATGGCCTTTATTAAGCGCTTACTATGTGCAAAGCGCTGGGGAGGTTACAAGGTGATCAGGTTGGCCCACCAAGGGCCCACAGTCTTAATCCCCATTTTACAGATGAGGGAACTGAGGCCCAGAGAAGTGAAGTGGCCTGCCCAAAGTCACACAGCTGACGATTGGTGGGGCCGGGATCAGAACCCAAGTCCTCTGACTCTCAGATAATAATAATAATGATGACATTTATTAAGCGCTTACTATGTGCGAAGCACCGTTCTAAGCACTGGGGAGGTTACAAGGTGATCAGGTTGTCCCACGTGGGGCTCACAGTCTTCATCCCCATTTTCCAGATGAGGGAACTGAGGCCCAGAGAAGTGAAGCAACTTGCCCAAAGTCACACAGCTGACAATTGGCGGAGCCGGGGTTTGAACCCACGGCCTCTGACTCCAAAGCCCGTGCTCTTTCCTACGGGGGAGCCGGGCGGGTAGTTGGCCCTCTTCTGTACCCCCTCTTGGCACGGCCTTGGGGTTGGTCCCAAGCTGAAAGATGCCAGCGGGCACCCTGTCCCACCCACTTTCCCCCAGGGACCAAGAGGTGGCCTCCAATTGGGGTACAAGCCTGGTTGGGGGGTGAGGGGGACAGACAGGAGGAGGACCCTTCAACTAGACTCTAGCTAATGTCTCAACCCTCTCTGGCTCTCTCTCTTTCTTTCTGGGTCTCCGCGTGTCTCTGCGATTCTATCCCGACATCTCTGTCTCTGGTTCTCTCCTCTTCATCCCCGGCATTGACAGAGGCCCCTGGGAATAGTCACAGGACGAGGCGCGATGGGAAAACATTACAGAAGTGCACGACGCATTCCCTGCCCTCGAGAAATTGCCAAATGTACAATACGTGAATGGAGAGCGAGAGCGCAAATACAATTAAAAACAAACGAAAGGAATCAAATCAATATTAACAACCCGATATGAGGGTTTTTAAGGGACGGCGATGGGGTGGGAATCCGCCCTCCTGAGGAGGAGACTGTTTGGGAGGATTTGGTTTCGCGAATTAGTCAGTCTCTCAAAGAATAATACCACAATTATTTTAATACCACAATTATTATTTGAGAGAACAGAGGCTAGCTCCAGGCAGAGGAAAGGGAGTAACAAGGAGTCAGAAACCGGGGGAGTTGAGAGCGAGGTCCAGGGAGGCTTGTTTGGGCAAAGAGAAGAGATTAACTTGGGGTGCAGGGAAGAGAGAGAGAGAGATGTAAGTTGTTGGAGAATCTGAGACTATGAACTCAACATAGGACAGGGACTATGTCTACCTGATTGTCTTGTAGCTACCCCAGTGCTTAGTATAGTGCTTGGCACATAGTAAGCGTTCAACAAATACCACCATTATTATTATCACAGCTGATGGCCGGGAATTGATTTGACTGTGCGGGGGCCGAATGCCGTGGTCATTGGCAGTGTCTGAGGAGCAGGGTGATGTGTTCTCTCAGTATTTCTGTTTACTCCTACAGCTGTTTTTCACAGTGTCTCTGCCCTCAATCCTGGGTCTTTGCTGAGACTGCCCCTTTGTCTCCAGCCCCCTTTTCGTTCAGACTTTGCCTCGGACTTGGGGCGTCTTTTTCTAACTTGGGGTCTGTATCTCTTTCGCAGCCTGGCTTGGTCTGTGGCCCTCTCTCGTCTGTCTCTGACTTAATCTCTGTCTGGACGCTTCTGTCTCTGACTCAATCTCTGCTTTCGCCCGCTACACTGCCAGCTCCTCCGGGGCAGGGATGTTGTCTTCTAACTTGTACTTTCTGTTGCCCTGCACAGAATAGGTGCGCAGGGAGTATTGATTGTATGCTCCTTGAGGCTAGGGACCGCATCTTCTAAGGAGAAGCAGCGAGACTTAGTGGAAAGAGCACGGTCTTGAGAGTCAGAGGTCGTGGGTTCTAATCCTGGCTCCGCCACTAATCAGCCGTGTGACTTTGGGCAAGTCGTTTTAACTTCTCTGTACCTCAGTCGTGGGTTCTATTCCCGGATCCACCACTTATCAGCCGCGTGACTTTGGGCAAGTCACTTAATTTCTCTGTGCCTCAGTAACCTCATCTGTAAAATGGGGATAGACTGTGAGCCTCACGTGGGACAACCTGATTGCCTTGTATCTACCCCAGCGCTTAGAACAGTGCTGGGCCCATAGGAAGCACTTAACAAATGCCGTCATTATTATTCTAACGCTACTGTACTCTCCCAAGTGCTCCATGTAGTGTTCTGCCTACAGTAGGTGCTCAATAAACACTGTCGTTCGATTGTCTCCATCAGTCTCTGCGGTCTCCTTCAGTTTCCACAGTTCTTTCCAACTTTGTGTCTTGTTCTGTCTCTCTCGCTGGCTGTCTCTCCGCCTTTTCCCTCTTCCCGCCCTGGCCCAGAGATAGAAGAGAAACTGGTTGTCAGGGGTCCAGCAGTGACTCACTCTCTCTGCCTCCCTCTCCCCGCTTTTCCCACCCCCCCCCCTTGCCCCATTAACCCCGTGATTCCCAGACCCAAGGGAGCTCCATGTCCGGCTCCAGGCAGTCTTCCCTCCAACCCAGCCGGCTGTCCGGCCCCCCACCACTCCAGGTCCCGCTCTTCTTCAGCCCCTCGCCCCCGCGCTTCGGCCCTGCCCCACGAGGGCCTTCTCCTCTGCAGCAGCTGCGGCGGCTGGCGGGGTCCGCTCGCTCCAGCGGAAAGAGCCCGGGCTTGGGAGTCAGAGGTCGTGGGTTCTAATCTCGGCTCCGCCACTTGTCAGCTGGGTGACTTTGGGCAAGTCACTTCACTTCTCTGGGCCTCACTGACCTCCTCTGTAAAATGGGGATGAAGACTGGGAGCCCCACGTGGGACCACCTGATGACCTTGGATCTACCCCAGCGCTTAGAACAGTGCCTGGCACATAGAAAAGAGAGAAGCAGCGTGGCTCAATGGAAAGAGCCCGGGCTTTGGAGTCAGAGGTCATGGGTTCAAATCCTGGCCCTGCCAATTGTCAGCTGTGTGACTTTGGGCAGGTCACTTCACTTCTCTGGCCCTCAGTGACCTCATCTGTAAAATGGGGATGAAGACTGTGAGCCCCCCGTGGGACAGCCTGATCACCTTGTAACCTCCCCAAGAGCTTAGAACAGTGCTTTGCACATAGTAAGCGCTTAACAAATGCCATCATTATTATTATAGAAAGCGCTTAACAAGTACCATCATCATCATCCAAGACAAGGGGGCATGGTCAGTTGGTGAGGGGCGGGGCCTCGCGCAGCGTCCCTTCAGAGGGCGGTGGGCGGGAGGCTGGCCATTGGGTAGGGACCGTCTCTATATGTTCCCAACTTGTACTTCCCAAGCGCTTAGTACAGTGCTCTGCACACAGTAAGCGCTCAATAAATATGATGGAAGGAATGAATGAATGAACGGGCCAATCAGGAGCCAGGAATTGCCCTGCGTAGGCGGGACTTCTTCTGGCGGGCTTCTTTAAAAAGGCTAAGGACATGATAGGGAGCCGATGTGGAGAATAAAAATAATCGTACCACTTAAGCGCTGACGAGGGGCCGAGCAGTGTTCTGAGTGCTGGGGTAAGTACAAGGTAATCAGGTTGTCCCTCGTGGGGCTCACAGTCCTAATCACCATTTTACAGGTGAGGTAACTGAGGCACAGAGAAGTTGGTGATGATGGAAATCAGGTTATCCCACATGGGGCACACAGTCTTAATCCCCGTTTTCCAGATAAGGTAACTGAGGCACAGAGAAGTTGATGATGATGGTATTTGTTAAGCGCTTACTATGTATGGGCCGAGCGCTGGGGTAGATACAAAATATTCAGGTTATCCCACGTGGGGCTCACAGCCTTAATCCCCATTTTACAGATGAGGTAGATGAAGCACAGAGAAGTTAAGTGACCTGTCCAAAGTCACACAACTGACTAGTGGCAGAGCCGGGATTAGAACCCATGTCTTCTGATTCCCAAGCCAATGCTCTTTCCACTAAGCCACGTTGCTTCAGAAGCAGTGAGAAGAGCAGGGTTAGTAATAATTAAGGTATTTGTTAAGCGCTACGTGCCAAGCTCTGTACTAACCGCTGGGGTGGGTACAAGCAAATTGGGCGGGACACAGTCCCTGTCCCACATGCGGCTGATTTTACAGATGAGGTAACTGAGGCCCAGTGAAGTGACTGCCCAAAGTCACAGAGCAGACAAGTGATGGAGTCGGGATTAGGACCCATGACCTTCTGACTCGTAGGCCCATGCTCTATCTGCTATGCCATGCCGTGAGGAGGCAGGGGTGGGGAAACCTTTGACCAGGCTCAGGGGGTAGAGAAGGGCACCGGGGAGGTGGCAGCCCCAGTTTCTCTCCCGATCATCATCATCAATCGTATTTATTGAGCGCTTACTATGTGCAGAGCACTGTACTAAGTGCTTGGGAAGTACAAATTGGCAACATATAGAGACAGTCCCTACCCAACAGTGGGCTCACAGTCTAAAAGGAGGTATCCCGATGTACCCGGTGGGGACCATGGGGATGGCCTGGGGCCCCGAACCGACCTTTGCCGCCTCTCCCCAGCAGGTCCAGCCCCTTCCAGCTGATGGACACCGGCAGCTGACCCCCTTCTTCTCCCTGCCCCCCTCTCCCCACCCCCAGCATGGATCAGGTCCTCTCCCCCCTGGTTGTGACCTCTGACCCCAGGGTCTTCAACCAGCAGCTGCCCGAGCCCCCCGGCCCCCGCTGTGAGCTGGCACCCTGGGGCAGCCCTGAGCTGGTGCCTGCACTGGTCTGTGCCCTCTGCTGCTTCTTCAGCGTCGTCTACTGCTGCTTTGGTGAGGGGGTGGGGGCCAGAGTGGCCCCCAACCATTGTTTGCCAGTGCCCACCTCCCCTACCCCTCTCACTATCCAGCCCCACCCTCCCTCTGCCCCCCTGTCCTCCGCCTCGGTGAGCCCCCTTCTGTGCCATCGTTATGAGATCTGTTGTGAGGCAGTCTCGGGTCCCACCACAGTCACCCGATCCCCTCCTTTGGGCAGCCTGGTGCCCCCCTCACGCCCTCCCCCGCCTGCTCCCCCCCAGGCTACCGCTGCTTTAAGGCTGTGATGTTCCTGTCTGGCCTGTTCGCCGGCTCCTTGGTCATCTTCCTGCTGTGCTACAAGGAGCGGGTGCTGGAGACGCAGCTGAGCCTCGAGGTCAGCGCGGGCATCGCCCTGGGCATCGGCCTCCTCTGCGGCCTGGTCACCATGTTGGTGCGCAGCGTGGGCCTCTTCCTCACTGGGCTGCTGCTGGGGCTGCTTCTTGGGGCAGGTGCCCTGCTGGCCACAGAGCCCTGGTACCGGCCTCCCTCGGCCTGGGTGCCGGCGGGGCTGCTGGTCGGGCTGGCGCTGCTCGGGGCACTGGTGACCCTGCGCTGGCCACGCCCATTCACCATCCTGGGCACGGCCCTGCTGGGGGCTGCGGGGCTGGTGGCGTGTGCCGACTACTTCGTGGAGGGCCTGGCCCTGGGCGGGCGCCTGGGCCAACGGCTGCGGGCCGTGCCCGGGCTGCCACCTCTCTGTTGGTACAGCTGGGCCCTGCTGGGGGCCTGGCCGGCCCTTGGCACACTGGGGGCCGTGGCGCAGTGGCGGCTCACGGCGGAGGGGCGCGGGCACATGGATGGTAAGTTGACGGCTTGGAGGGGGTGGCCCAGGGAGGAGGCAACGGGTTTCCACGGAGGAAGGGCGGGAGGGCCCTGCTGACCCCCCTCCTTGCCGGCCGCCCACCTGCCCGGCCCCCTCTCCTTTCCCCCCAGCGGTGCTGAGCCGGCGGCGGAAGCGACTGCAGCTCCTGCAGATCCGTCGGCGGGAGGCGAAACGGCGGCAGAGCCACGGGGTGGGGAGCGAGGGCAGCTCCCGCCGGCAGCCCCCGGCCCGGGCCCGAAGCCCCGCCGACAGCCTCGCTCCGGTGAGTCGGGGGGCAGGTGGGGGCCTCGAGGGGACGCCTCGCGGAAGGCCTCGCCCCATTCATTCATTCAGTCGTACTTATTGAGCGCTTACTGTGTGCAGAGCACTGGACTAAGCGCTTGGGATGTCCAAGTCGGCAACAGAGACTGTCCCGACCCAACAACGGGCCCCAGAGAGTGGGGCGGCGGGGCTCGGAGACTGTGCCCCGTCCACAGGCTCTAGACCTTCTAATAATAATAATGACGATGGCATTTATTAAGCGCTTACTGTGTGCCAGGCACTGTTCTAAGCGCTGGGGAAGTTCCAAGGTGATCAGGCTGTCCCATGAGGGGCTCACAGTCTTCATCCCCATCTTACAGATGAGGGAACTAAGGCCCAGAGAAGTGAAGTGACTTGCCCAAAGTCACACAGCTGACAAGTGGCAAAGCTGGGATTTGAACCCGTGACCTCTGACTCCAAAGCCCGTGCTCTTTCCACTAAGCCACGGTGCTTCTAGAGTGTGAGCCCGTTGTTGGGTAGGGGCTGTCTATGTTGCCGACTTGGACTTCCCCAAGTGCTTAGTCTAGTGCTGTGCGCACAGTAAGCACTCAAGAAAGAGGATTGAATGAATGAATGAGTGGGCGGGGCCCAAGGGGGTGTGAGGGCGGCTTGGGAGGGGCTGGGCCATCGGGGTTGTGTCCCAAAGCCATCCTCCCTCCTCTCAGAGTTACCTCCGGAGCCTGCGGGGCCACCATCTGGGCCTGGGCTCTGCCCCGCACACCGTCCTGGACCTCGACTACGACAGCGGCTCCTCTACCACCCCCCTCACCGTGCCCCCGGCCGGGCGCCCCTGAGCCCCCCGTGCCCCCACGCTCACACTGGGCCCCGATGGGACTGTGGCCCCAGGGAAGACAGGGAGGGAGACCTGGGTTCCTGGAGGGCCCAGAAGGAAGTCGGGATGGCGGCCCCCCTCTCCCACCCAGGCTCGTGAATTCCCGCTCCACAGGCCTCACCCGGAGGGGGGAGCCGGGGCTTCCACCCTCCCCTTCCACTTGTCCTCGCTGTGTAACACTAACCCCTAACCCACCCAGCCTGCTCCTGCCACTAACCTGGCTCTAATGCACCACACCAATATTGTGGGGGCGGGGGCTCACCCCTGGTCGGCATGAAGGAACGTTTCTAACCCTTTCCAGCACCCGGAGATAGAGTGGGGCAGGAGCTCCAGGTTACTAGGGGAGGGGTGAGGGGGCAACAAATAAAATAATCGTAATGGCAACAAATACCGTAGTGAACACCATTTCTGGCTTCTTTCCTCCCTCCCCGGGCACCCGTGGGGTTACCATAAAGGGCTAAGCACACTTTTACTCTCTCTATCTCTCTCTTTTTTTTTTTTTTTTTTTTTTTACTTTTTGTAAGGCAAATGATCAACCCCGCATTTAACCCCATCTAGAAGTGGTAGAGAAGCAGAAGTGACTGATGGACCCGGTCCCCAGGCATGGAAAGTTAATCGATAGTATTTGCTGGACACCCGCCGTGGGCAGAATTCTGGGCTGGGCACCTGCCGTGGGCAAAGCAGGAAAGGCAGGCTCGGCCCATGCCTACAAGGGACTGGCGATCCTAGCTCCCTGCCCCTCCGTCCTGGTTTTGGAAGGGGTCCAATCTAGGTCATTTTCCCTGCCTGCAGGGGTGAGAGAAGTGGGCTGGGGGGCCTGCTCCTTCCCAGGGAGCAGAGGGACATAGTCTAGTGCTGGGGGTAGTGCCAGGGGGGAGGGTGGTACCAGAAGGGGAGGAAATGTCAAGGGGGAGGGGCAGTGTCAGAAGGGGTGATAGTCCCAGTGGGGAGGGCAGTGCCAGAAGCAGTGACA